>NC_079198.1:107491940-107830964 GCF_029499605.1 Hyla sarda | reverse complement strand
GGACTGAAGTTTACTTCAGTCCCGGCAGTGCAGCAGGGTTCCTGCTGTGTGATACAGCAGAGTCCCTGTTGCAAACTCGTGGGTGCCCTGGGCAGCACCCACAAGAACCATGGACGAGTATACTCGTCCTGGTGCGGGGACGTGCATCCGCCCTGGACGTGTATACATGTCCATGGTTGTTAAGCTGTTAAATATTGGCACCATATTTGCCATGCGCCAGTCCTGGGGAACAGTCCCTGTCCCTATAGAGTCCCTGTATAATAAAAAACAGGGGACTGTCTATTACATTACTTAATTCCTTTAGAACACGGGGGTGAATGCCATCTGGACCTGGTGATTTGTCTATTTTGATTTTTTGTGGGCGGCACTGTACTTCTTCCTGGGTTAGACAGGTGACCTGTACTGGGGAGTTTATCTCATCACACTGTATTTCACCTGGCATTTCATTTTCCTCTGTGAATACTGTGGAGAAGAATTTGTTTATTATAGGTGCACACAGCAGAGTTAGAGCCCCCCCCCCCCCCAAGTAGGTTCAGACAGCAGAGTTTTTCCCTTCCCCTCCCCTCCCCAGGTTGAAAATAAAAAAGCGATCTCCGTAGCAGGGGCCCGCATCTTTCCTCCTCCACAGTGCAGGCGCCGATGAGTGACATCATCGGCGCCTGCGCTGTGTGGGGGCGATGGTCACATCTCCTCTGTGTAAGTCGCAGATGTGACTCACAAAGACGGGAAGGCCTTCTCCTCTATGTGCGTGTACTGCACATACAGGAGAAGGCAGCGCTGTCTGCTGGGGATCTGGGACGAGTGTCCTGGATCCTCAGGAGCGGCGGCAGTGGGCCCTGTACCCGGCCCTCGGACAACGTTTGATCGCACCAGCTGGTCAGTCCGCCTCTGGTTCACACCACGTTTATGTTGTCCATCAAATATATCCGTCAGCATCACACTCTCAGCAGCGGGTGCCATTTATTACAGTAACCCTACTGGAGGCACTAGGTTTTCCACTGATATAGGTAATTTACCAGGACTCTACAGTTCGGTCTGCAGCGCTATTGATCCTTGTTAAATTGGCGCACCCTGCCAGTACTTTGACTGCACGGCCAGCAATTACCAGTTTGGAGTTGGTGCCAGTGTAAGCCATATACCGGCAACTTAAAAGCAGGTATTTTTGTTCTAGTACCGGGCAGTGGTAGATTAGGCCGGTGGATTTGGCTGCTCCCTTTCCAGGATGTAGGCAGTGTGATTACATAAGCCCTTGCCTACAGCCAAATTTGGGTACCAGGCCCGACTAGCTGAGGCTGGAGCTGCACCTAGTGAGGATAGCTTGGCACCTAGTTAGGACGGCGTGGGAGCAATCACTGAAGTAGTAAGTATATTATGTACAGTGGTGCACAGACAGTATATATATATATATATATGTAATTGCTAAATCAATGGAGAAAAATAGATGTCCGCACACCTACACATACATCTTGCATGAATATATATGTAAATGACAGGTCCATAGTGTACAATAGTGTACATTATTATCATAAAGTTCAAGCCGCTAGTCATATCATGGCCACCTGTATACAGCGGGTCCCTAACGTCCCTAGCATAAAATGGGCATCCACCATCATTGCCACAACGTCAGTGCCCATAGGGGGAATAGCCCAGTGGCAGAGCAGCAGTGCAGGCAACTGTGTCCCAGCCTCTTGGTCGTGGGCTCTGGACCACGGTAGCATTGGATGCTGCACACCACCAGTGTGAACAGATGATAAAATACACCTACCATGTGCTCGCTGTCAAAAGACTGGAAGACTGCTAGAAAACAGGGCCCTGTGCAGTTTCTTGCCAATTAAAGGGGTACTCCGGCGCTAAGACATCTTATCTTCAATCCAAAGGATAGGGGATGAGATGCCTGATCGCGGGGGACCCTCCGCTGGGGACCCCCGTGATCTTGCACGCAGCACCCCGATAGAATCAGTCCCCGGAGCACGTTCGCTCCGGGTCTGATTACTGATGATCACGGGGGCCGGAGCATTGTGACATCACGACCCCGCCCCCGTGTGACAACACGCTCCGCCCCCTCAATGCAAGCCTATCTGAGGGGGCATTACAGCTGTCACACCCCCTCCCATAGGCTTGCATTCAGGGGGCGGAGCGTGACGTCACACGGGGACCCCCGCGATCAGGCATCTTATCCCCTATCCTTTGGATAGGGGATAAGATGTCTTAGCACCGGAGTACCCCTTTAAATAGGCCTGGGCTGAGGGGGTGTATAAATTTGTTAAATAAAAAAAAAGATTTGGAGATTTTGGCCCCATGGCCGCTGTAAGACTGAATTCATACTCAGAGTTTACAGCTATTTTTCATGGTGATTTTTTTTTTATTCAAAAGTTCATAAAAATGCATGAGGGAGATTTATTAAGGGATTTAGAAGTTTTTAGTTTTTTTTTGCTTACAATAGGGCGAGGCTAGTGTATTATACACAGCTCATAAATGCAGTGTTTTTTTCTCTCTAAATATGTGTGATGGCCCAGTACAGGAGCTGCACCCCTGTACCCTAGCTGCCCCATCCGGCAGACTCCATCCTGTGACCCCTGGGCCCCCCCTCACCTATGTCTTGTATATATCACCTCCAATACCTATGTTATATAATATATTGTACATATGATGTGTTATACTTTTAAAAAATGTTGTCATGTGATTGTAACCAGGGATGGTACCAGTGACCATGTGACCTACAGAGTGACCTATGGGACCCCTCCAGAGTCTCCCCCATTTAAGCCCTGGGTGGAGCCTCTGCTCTCTTGTTCCTGCGTAGCTGAGTAAGGTCAAGTCCTGTAACAGTAGGTCTGGAGTCCAGAGGAGGCCTAAGGTCTACCACGCGACCACGGATACACAAGTCCACTACCCCCCAGGTCCAAGCCAAAACCTGGTAAGCTACAAATGGGGTATAGTCAGTCTTAGTCAAGTCAGTCCAAGTCAATCTGTATCAAGTCAGCGTGGCCGTGCATCAAATTGTCCAAGTCCACTATAAGTCCCAGCAAGCCCTGTGGTCTCTGAAGTCACTGGTCACCTCTTTGGGCCTAGCCAAGCTGTATCTGTTACACCTGTCTGACTCAGTAAAGCTGCCGTTGTTCCGTAACTTGGCGTCGGAGTCATTGTTTGCCCCCGTGCCTAGCCCAGGATCCAGTGGTATTCCTTCGGGTGGTGAGAGGATAAACTACTCCCTGGCATCACGAACACAAGGGGTTAATGCCATCTACCCCAAGGGTAATTCCATCTGTCCTCCTCACACCCTCACCACATATGACTATGTGTACAAGATACTGTACTATAATAAGTTGATTTATCTGCTTTATGCGCTAAACAATTACTTTTACAGTGATCCCTCAACATACGATGGTAATCCGATCCAAATGGACCATCGTTTGTTGAAACCATCGTATGTTGAGGGATCCATGCAATGTAAAGTATAGGACAGTGGTCTACAACCTGCGGACCTCCAGATGTTTCAAAACTACAACACCCAGCATGCCCGGACAGCCAATAGCTGTCCGGGCATGCTGGGAGTTGCAGTTTTGCAACATCTGGAGGTCCGCAGGTTGAAGACCACTGGTAAAGGAAGTTGTACTCACCTGTCCCCGCCGCTCCGGACCATCACCGCTGCCCTGGATGTCGCCCTCCATCCCTGTCACTGCGTCCCCAGGGTGTCTCCGATGCTCCGGCAAGGCCTCTGCTTCCCCGGCATCCTCGCTCTCTGTCGCCACCATCACGTCGCTACGCACGCCGCTCCTATTGGATGACCGGACGGTGTGAGCAGCGATGTGATGACGACGAAGGAGAGCGCCGACGATGCAGGGGATCCCGAAGAGGACGCGCCGGAGCCCCGAGGACAGGTAAGTGATCGTCAGCGGACCACACGGGGCACCGTAAACGGCTATCCAGTGGAAGCTGAAGCAGTCTGCGCTGCCGGATAGCCGTTTATGCGATGGCCCCAACATACAAAAGCATCGTATGCTGATGCTGCCTTCAACATGCGATGGCCTCTGAGAACCCATCGTATGTTGAAATGATCGTATGTCGGGGCCATCGTAGGTTGGGGGGGGGGGGTCACTGTATATGTTTTATACAAAACTTTGTATATCTTTGTATAATGAAAAAATCTTCAATAACACTTGTTGAACATTAAAAAAGTCATATAAGTTCATATTTCCTGGGCAGACCCATGATTGGTCCGTGCCGCCTGGCCAATCACAGCTGCCAATGGGAAAAATATGAAGACACAGAGCCGTAACTTCATTTTCCCCGCTGGGAAGCCAGAGAGTGGAGCGCAATGCTGCCTGCTTCCCTGGCTCCATTGTCACCCGCCCTTGCAGCATGACTACAACACCCAGCATGCTCTTACAGTGAGGACATGCTAGGAGTTGTAGTCGCGCAGCGGAGGCAGAAGACAAGCACATCTCCCACCCACGTTGCATGACATGCTGGGAGTTGTAGTCATGCGGCATGGACGGGGGATGTGCAGGCGGGTGACAAGCTTATCAACTGCCCCCGCCGCACGACTACAACTGCCAGCATGTCCTTACTGCAAATGTAACAAGAAGTTTTTGGTTTTTCTTATTTATTTCCTCACAAATTCTGAGAAATGAAAGTAAAGCAGCAGAAGAAGCTGAGGTTTGGCTGCTGTACATCATTTACATCAGGCTCTGAATGACAGTAGGTAATAATGGGGGAGATTTATCAAATCCAGTGCAGAGGAAAGGTGGAGCAGTTGTCCATAGCAACCAATCAGATCGCTTCTTTCATTTTTAATAAAGCCTCTGAAAAATAAAAGAAGCAATCTGATTGGTTGTTATGGGCCACTGCTTACCATAAATTCATATATATATATATATATATATATATATATATATATATATATATATATATATATATATATATATATATATACATACATTAATGCTTTCAACTAGAGGCCTAGCACAGCCTGTAATGTCATGTGATGTCACACATGTGATGTCACAATGAAGCATCGTGGTAAAAGGGCCCGCGCTGCCTGACAACTGTGTGGGTTGCTCAGTTTGAGTGTGAGGAGTGGATAGCAGAGCTATGAAGCGAAAAATGATGGAGTCCAGTGGGAGTGAGAGAGGCGGGGAGAAGATGGCCAGGATGGAGTCTGGGAGGTGTACCATCGGAGCAGTGAAGATGAGGAGACATCAGCTGAGGGCAAGACGACAGCAACATCTGATCCAGCCACAGTTTACATTCGACAAGGACGGGGACTGCATCATGACGGACGTAAGTCCTGATACCCAGCAGTTCACGTACGAGCCGGATGGTTCCTGTGTAATGAGAGACGTCTCTTAGGCCTGAGGAAGCTGTTTTTTTTTTTTTTTTAAATAACATCTATTGGGAACTCTAATTCCATCTCTAGAGTTTCCCAATAACATCTATAACATCCGAAGCTCCTGCCATCTATACAATCTGAGGCTCCTGACATCTATACAATCTGAGGCTCCTGACATCTATACAATCTGAGGCTCCTGGCATCTATACAATCTGAGGCTCCTGACATCTATACAATCTGAGGCTCCTGGCATCTATACAATCTGAGGCTCCTGGCATCTATAACATCTGAGGCTCCTGACATCTATACGATCTGAGGCTCCCCCGGCTTCTATACAATCTGAGGCTCCAGACATCTATACAATCTGAGGCTCCAGACATCTATACAATCTGAGGCTCCTGCCATCTATACAATCTGAGGCTCCAGACATCTATACAATCTGAGGCTCCTGCCATCTATAACATCTGAGGCTCCTGCCATCTATACAGTCTGAGGCTCCTGCCATCTGAGGATCTCATGAAGACTCATCGGGTGTCCTGGCTCCATATAGCACAAGATTCCAGTTTGGGATAAACTTTACCTCATCCAGAATTGTGCAGGCGCGGACGCCCATCTGATAGACACTTTCCATACTCTTCATGGCAACGTGCAACCAAGCATCCTATCTTCTCAGAAAGTACCAAATATTTATTTTATAATAAATATTGTTATATTTTTCCTATATTTAATGTATTTTATATTTATCCGCCAATTTCCAGTTACAAAGTAGATTTTTCAGTTTGGACAACCCCTTTATCTAGGTTTATTCCCAAGAATCTCATTAGGGGTATGTTCACACAGGAGTGAAATGCATGTGCTGCAAATTCCTTGCAGATTTTCCTAATTAAGTTCAATAGGGGATAAAACTCCCCAACAAACCTCCAGCATTTCAGACCTGGGTGAACATAGAAAGTTATCTTTAGTGATGCAACGAAATTTCAGCCGTCGAAAATAATTGGCCGAAAATGCCCCTTTCGGCCTTTTCGGCTAAGGGAATTTCCTGTCGATAATTATGGAAGGCGTGGCCTAAAGGGGGCGTGGTTTAAAACATATAAAGACTCCGGTGTAAGGCGCAGAACTGAGGAGAGGGCCCCTGTGCAAAGAATGTGCCTGCCCCCCCCCCCCCCAGCACTGTGCCCCCTTATGTACCTAGACCCCACTGGAGGGCCTCCACTTACCCCGTGCATGTAGTGTCGCCACTTGCCTTGTCGACCACAGTCCACGGCCCAGTGAGTACTCCCCCGGGTCAGCCCCCGTATCTAGCTGGGAGGCAGAGGGCAGTGCTCTCCTTTACATTCACACCCCTGGACTTAGCACGACACCCCTTGGCACCCCCTTGTTCCTTGGCTTCTTATCCTTAGTGATAGAAGTGACTTACAGGCAGGGCCAAACTGGGACCAAAAATAGGCCCAGGCATTTTAAAATAAACAGCCCATTTTTATGGTGGGGGTCTGACTCATGGGACCCCCACCAATCACCTTGGTTCAAGTGGTTCCCCAGATGTTGGAAAGCTGCAACTCCCATCATGTCTGAAGTGACTACAGCTCATGGGACAGTCAGGAGAATACACAATGATATCAGTGACTACAGCTCTGATGGGACAGTTAGGAAAATACACAATGATATCACTGACCTGAGTGACGTCTTCTCTGTTGTCTTTACTTTTCTTCTTCATCTGGTCCAGACACCAGGATTTCTTCCATCTTCTCTGCAGAGTCTGACACCTGGACATCATTGGTTCCTTAATTTGTCAGTAGATCCTCATCCTCTGTATGATGACAATAATCATTATAACCTTGCCAAATACTGTACCCCCTGAATATAATACTGCCAACCACTGTACCCCTGAATATAATACTGCCAACCACTGTGCCCCTGAATATAATACTGCCAAATAATGTACCCCTGAATATAATACTGCCAACCACTGTACCCCTGAATATAATACTGCCAACCACTGTACCCCCGAATATAATACTGCCAAATACTATTGCCCTGAATATAATACTGCCAATCACTATACACCACTGAATCACCCCATACACCCCACGCAACCCATCCTCAGTCTCCTCATCTCCCCCATACACCCCACGCACCCCTTCCTCAGTCTTATCCCCCCATACACCCCACACAACCCATCCTAGGTCTTCTCATCACCCCATACACCCCACACACTCCATCCTCGGTCTCCTCATCACCCCATGCACTCCATCCTCAGTCTTCTCATCACCCCCATATACCCCATCCTCAGTCTCCTCATCACCCCATACACCCCACGCACCCCATCCTCAGTCTCATCACCCCCATACACCCCACGCACCCCATCTTCAGTCTCATCACCCCATACACCCCACACAACCCATCCTCGGTCTCCTCATCACCCCATACACCCCATCCTCAGTCTCCTCATCACCCCATACACCCCACGCACTCCATCCTCAGTCTCCTCATCACCCCATACACCCCATGCACTCCATCCTCAGTCTCCTCCTAACCCCATGCACTCCATCTTCAGTCTCCTCATCACCCCATACACCCCACGCACCCCATCCTCAGTCTCCTCATCACCCCATACACCTCACGCACCCCATCCTCAGTCTCCTCATCACCCCATCCTCAGTCTCCTCATCACCCCATACACCCCATGCACTCCATCCTCATCACCCCATACACCCCACGCACTCCATCCTCAGTCTCCTCATCACCCCATACACCCCACGCACCCCATCCTCAGTCTCCTCATCACCCCATACACCCCATGCACTCCATCCTCAGTCTCCTCATCACCTCATATACCTTAAGCACCTCATCATTATTACACAGCTGACACCCCCTCTGTCTTTCTCATCAACATTAAACCCCCTAATCACTACACCCCTCACCCCCCCTCTGGTCCTCCTTATCAACACTACGCTCTCCCAGACCCCCAATCCTCCTTATTACACCACCAACCACTTCAACACCCCTCCTGTCCTCTTCATCATCATTACAATCCCCTCCCCCACCGCCCTGCACCTGACCGTCACTCTCCTCACCTTATCTGCTCAGTGATGCGGCCGTGTGAGGCGGGAGGGTTTGCTGCTCCTGTCGCTTCTGTCGGGGTCAGAGGCCATGACACGTGACGTCAGGGGCTTGGAACAGACGTGCGTGCCTGCGCGGGGCATGTCTGCTCCCATCAGCCCCTGGCCTGTCCGTCTCGCCCGGCCGGTTTAAAGGTAAATTACTGCTGTCAGCGGCAGGTCCGGGACCTGTTGCTGCAGCATAGAGTATGAAGTACTGGCAGGGGCCCTACAGGGGCCCAGACTGTGAGGCCCAGGCTGTGACCTGGGCTACTAGGTGGGCCCCCTAACACGCTGGGCCCCTGTGCAGCCGAATCGGCTGAACAAGTGATATGTCTGCCCCTGCTGTACAGTACATCAGGCAGTTGGCAGTACATGTCCTCCTCCCCCCCACAGGTCCTGTGTGGCAAGGTCTTGCCGCTCCATCATGGGCCCACTCACTCCTACCAGCAGTGCCGAGCGCTGGGAGGAGGTGACTTAACCCTTTTATGGCTGGCCGCCGTGTGTATACGGCACAGCCGTGCGGCAGGTGTATGAGTGGTAACATGGCGGGCATAAATGTCTGAACTATTAAAAAATTATGTTAATGAAACCGAACGGTCAGTGGCATAAATGTAAAAGAAATACAAACATCCAGAATGGTTGCTTTTTGTTCACTTAATGTAGCAGAAAAAAAAAGTGATTCCAAAAGTCCCATCAAAATAAAAAAATGATACAGATGAAAAATACAGATGACGGCGTAAAGAATTAGCCCCTATACAACCCCGTATATGGAAAAATTAGAACATTATAGGGGTCAGAAGAGAACATTTTAAGCATACTGATTTTTTTTTTTTTAAGATATAAGGGGGAGATTTACCAAAACAATCTGAGGAAAAATGGAGTAGTTGCCCATAGCAACCAATCAGTTTTAATCAGACAGGTGTATACCCCTATAGTGTGTCCTGGAGTCAATGTATGGTGAGCGGCAGTGCTGCGGCTCCAAGCCCGGCCAGTACCGTCTATAGCCACCTGTATGTGTTCCGGAGTCCCCTTCAAGTACATCAGTAACTAAAAAAATTCTGATAATACAATTTTACAAAAACTATATTGAAAAAAGTGGGCGGGGCAATGCATTTTCGGTTTTCGCCCATGCACAGCCAAAATTTTCTGTTTGAGCACAAAATTTCCCTTTCGGTGCATTCCTAGTTATTTTGATGCTATATTAAACTCACTGACTCTGACACAAATGGCAAATGACCTGTGGGACCTGCTTGGGGCCTGGATGGTAAAGTAGCTGATTGGCCAATTGGTCAGAGAAGGCCAAAAAGGATAATGCTATAGTGTGCCAGATATCAATATAATACTATACAATAGCAACATGACAGAAGTTTTATTTGTTAGGAATCCCAGTGCTGAGACCTAAAATGAATGGGCAGCAGAGTTAAACTGAGCGCTGAGCCCGTGTGTTTATCGTCAGCACCGATCTGCTCTGCACTGACAGTGGTGCCCAAGGTATTCGGGTCCGCAGGGGAAGTCAATAGAAAGGCGTACTCAAAAATTGTGACTTCTGGCAAAGCCATTTATACATTCCCACATATACAAAGTTGTGATGATTTTGTTATAAGAATTACCATCAGGTATTAAAAAAAAGAAACGCTATTTTCCAAGCATACAAATTCCCTCAGCCATGTTTAGTTTTTTTGTCCCATTCGCAGGCTTTTGGACTTGCATTCAAGGTTGAAAAGCTAAAGATAAGGCCCGTTTTACTTCAGAAGTTTCCATACAGGTCTGCATGCCAGGTTGTGGCAGGAATCAGATTTTTTTCATCAAAATCCACTGCTGATTTGCCCAGTGCAAATCCTAATATTGTGAACACCATTAAAAGGCCATGGACACTTTTGTATCTAATTATTTGCACTTGTTCCAATGCATAGAACAACCGATCAATAGAAAATCTAATCAACCGGGGGACCATGTAATACATATTGTTTTTACGTATGCTTATACAGTGCATTGTAAAAGTATTCGGCCCCCTTGAACTTTTTGACCTTTTGCCACATTTCAGGCTTCAAACAAAAAGATATAAAACTGTAATTTTTTGTGAAGAATCAACAACAAGTGGGACACAATCATGAAGTGGAACGAAATTTATTGGATATTTCAAACTTTTTTAACAAATAAAAAACTGAAAAATTGGGTGTGCAAAATTATTCACCCCCTTAACCCCTTAAGGACCGGGGGTTTTCCGTTTTTGCATTTTCGTTGTTTGCTCCTTGCCTTTAAAAAATCATAACTCTTTCAATTTTTCACCTAAAAATCCATATGATGGCTTATTTTTTGCGCCACCAATTCTACTTTGTAATGACGTCAGTCATTTTGCCCAAAAATCTACAGTGAAACGGAAAAAAAATCATTGTGCGACAAAATTGAAAAAAAAACGCAGTTTTGTAACTTTTGGGGGCTTCCGTTTCTACGTAGTACATTTTTCGGTAAAAATGACACCTTATCTTTATTCTGTAGGTCCATACGATTAAAATGATCCCCTACTTATATACCGTAGGTTTGATTTTGTCGGACTTCTGGAAAAAATCATAACTACATGCAGGAAAATTAATACGTTTAAAATTGTCATCTTCTGACCCCTATAACTTTTTTATTTTTCCGTGTATGGGGCGGTATGAGGGATCATTTTTTGCGCCGTGATCTGAAGTTTTTAACGGTACCATTTTTGCATTGATAGGACTTATTATTCATTTTTAAATTATATAAAAAGTGACCAAAAATGCACTATTTTGGACTTTGGAATTTTTTTGCGCGCACGCCATTGACCGAGCGGTTTAATTAATGATATATTTTTATAATTCGGACATTTCCGCACACGGTAATACCATATATGTTTATTTTTATTTACACTGTGGTTTTTTTTTTATTGGAAAAGGGGGGTGATTCAAACTTTTAATAGGGGAGGAGTTAAATGATCTTTATTCACTTTTTTTTTCACTTTTTTTTTTTGCAGTGTTATAGGTCCCATAGGGACCTATAACACTGCACACACTGATCTCTTATGCTGATCACTGGTTTCTCATAAGAAACCAGTGATCAACGATTCTGCCGCATGACTGCTCAGGCCTGGATCTCAGGCACTGAGCAGTCATTCGGCGATCGGACAGCGAGGAGGCAGGTAGGGGCCCTCCCGCTGTCCTGTCAGCTGTTGGGGATGCCGCGATTAGCCACGGCTATCCCGAACAGCCCGACTGAGCTAGCCGGCCACTTTCGGTTTCATAGCGCGCGGCGCCGTGATCGGCGCTGCGCGCTATTAGAGGCGGGTCCCGGCTTCACTATGACGCCGGGCCCGCCGTGATATGACGCGGGGTTACTGTGTAACCCCGCGTTATATCAGGAGAGCAGGACCAAGGGCGTACCTGTACGCCCTTGGTCCTTAAGGGGTTAAGTTAATACTTTGTAGCGCCATCTTTTGCTGCGATTACAGCTGTAAGTCGCTTGGGGTATGTCTCTATCAGTTTTGCACAGTTTTGCACAGTCGAGAGACTGAAATTTTTGCCCATTCCTCAAGCTCAGTGAGGTCGGATGGAGAGCGTTTGTGAACAGCTGGAGCTCAGTCAGGTTGGATGGAGAGCGTTTGTGAACAGCTGGAGCTCAGTGAGGTTGGATGGAGAGCGTTTGTGAACAGCTGGAGCTCAGTGAGGTTGGATGGAGAGCGTTTGTGAACAGCTGGAGCTCAGTGGGGTTGGATGGAGAGCGTTTGTGAACAGCTGAAGCTCAGTGAGGTTGGATGGAGAGCGTTTGTGAACAGCTGGAGCTCAGTCAGGTTGGATGGAGAGCGTTTGTGAACAGCTGGAGCTCAGTGGGGTTGGATGGAGAGCGTTTGTGAACAGCTGGAGCTTAGTGAGGTTGGATGGAGAGCGTTTTTGAATAGCTGGAGCTCAGTGGGGTTGGATGGAGAGCGTTTGTGAACAGCTGGAGCTCAGTGAGGTTGGATGGAGAGCGTTTTTGAATAGCTGGAGCTCAGTGGGGTTGGATGGAGAGCGTTTGTGAACAGCAGTTTTCAGTTCTTTCCACAGATTCTCGATTGGATTCAGGTCTGGACTTTGACTTGGCCATTCTAACACCTGGATATGTGTATTTGTGAACCATTCCATTGTAGATTTTGCTTTATGTTTTGGATCATTGTCTTGTTGGAAGACAAATCTCCGTCCCAGTCTCAGGTCTTTTGCAGAATCCATCAGGTTTTCTTCCAGAATGGTCCTGTATTTGGCTCCATCCATCTTCCCATCAATTTTAACCATCTTCCCTGTCCCTGCTGAAGAAAAGCCCAAACCATGATGCTGCCACCACCATGTTTGACAGTGGGGATGGTGTGTTCAGGAGGATGAGCTGTGTTGCTTTTAGGCCAAACATATCGTTTTGCATTGTTGCCAAAAAGTTCAATTTTGTTTTCATCTGACCAGAACACCTTCTTCCACATGTTTGGTGTCTCCCAGGTGGCTTGTGGCAAACTTTAAACAACACTTTTTATGGATATCTTTAAGAAATGGCTTTCTTCTTGCCACTCTTCCATAAAGAGTGGCCAGATTTGTGCAGTATACGACTGATTGCAGGGGCGTAGCTAAAAACCACAGGGCCCAGATGTGAAAAATTGTCCTGGGCCCCCCTACCCATACCCCACTCCCCCCCGACGACCTGCTTTCTCAATCCCTGACGACCCCCTTACTCGGCCTCAGCCGCACAAAGATATCAGTGACTACAGCACAGATGGGACAGAGTCAGGAGAAAACGGTGACTTACAGACAGGGATGGACTGGGACCAAAAATAGGCCCGGGCATTTTAAAATAAGCAGTCCATTTTTATGGTGGGGGGTCCGACTGATGGGACATCCACCAATCCCCTTTGTTCAAGTGGCTCTCCAGATGTTGGAAAGCTGCAACTCCCATCGTGTCTGAAGAGCCTCAGGATTTATGGGAGTTGTAGTTTTGCAACAGCTGGAGAGCCACAGATTGGAGTACAGCCATCATCACTGCAGAACATACAACTGACTACAGCTCTGATAGGACAGTCAGGAGAACACACAATATCAGTGACCTGAGTGACGTCTTTCCTTTTCTTCCTCATCCGGTCCAGACGTCAGGGCTTCTTCCAGCTACATCTTCTCTGCAGAGTCTGACACCCGGACATCATTGGTTCCTTAATTTGTCAGCAGATCCTTATCCTCTGTATGAAGACAGTAATCATTAGATTTCTGCCAAATACTGTACCCCCTGAATATAATCCTGCCAACCACTGTGCCCCCTGAATATAATACTGTTAACCATTGTACCCCCTAAAAATAATACTGCCAGACACTGCACCCTCTGAATATATTATTGCCACACACTGCACCCTCTGAATATATTATTGCCACACACTGTACCCTCTGAATATATTATTGCCACACACTGCACCCTCTAAATATTAGTGTTGAGCGGCATAGGCCATATTCGAATTCGCGAATATTCGCGAATATATGGACGAATATTCGTCATATATTCGCGAATATTCGCATATTCGTTATAATCCCGTTTTATTTTCGCATACGCGAAAATTCGCGTATGCGAAAATTTACATGTGAAAATTAGCATATGCGAAATTAGCATACGCGAAAATTCGCATATGCGAAAATTAGCATATGCAAATTTTCACGCGCCAGTCTCACACAGTAGTATTAGAACCTTCTTTACACCACACAAGCTGGAAGCAGAGAGGGATGATCACTGTGATGTGTATTGTGAAGAAAAAAACAAAAAAAAAACGAATATTCGTAATTACGAATATATAGCGCTATATTCGCGAAATTCGCGAATTCGCGAATATGCGATATTCGCGAATAATATTCGAATTGCGAATATTCGCGAGCAACACTACTAAATATATTATTGCCACACACTGTACCCTCTGAATATAATACAGGTATACATTTTACCACCTGAGTAAAAAACTACCACACACTGTAGCCTCTAAATATAACCCTGCTATACGCTGTACACTGAATATAATATAAATCTTCCTCCCGATTCCTTTGTTCCACCCTCTTTCCCTCTTTCCCCCTAGATTTGTAAGTTCTCTTCATGCTCCCCTGAACTCCCCCCCCCAAAAGTCCTTTCCCATTTAAATAACATCACTCCTCTAGCACCAACATACAGTCCCATGTAAATAACATCACTCCTATACCAACAATATACAGCCCCATGTAAATGACATCACTCCTATACCAACAATATACAGTCCCATGTAAATGACATCACTCCTATACCACCAATATACAGCCCCATGTAAATGACATCACTCCTATACCATCAATATACAGTCCCATGTAAATGACATCACTCCTATACCACCAATATACAGTCCCATGTAAATGACATCACTCCTATACCACCAATATACAGTCCCATTTAAATGACATCACTTCTATACCACCAATATACAGTCCCATGTAAATGACATCACTCCTATACCATCAATATACAGTCCCATGTAAATGACATCACTCCTATACCACCAATATACAGTCCCATGTAAATGACATCACTCCTATACCACCAATATACAGTCCCATGTAAATGACATCACTCCTATACCACCAATATACAGTCCCATGTAAATGACATCACTCCTATACCACCAATATACAGTCCCATGTAAATGACATCACTCCTATACCACCAATATACAGACCCATGTAAATGACATCACTCCTATACCACCAATATACAGTCCCATGTAAATGACATCCCTCCTATACCACCAATATACAGTCCCATGTAAATGACATCACTCCTATACCACCAATATACAGTCCCATGTAAATGACATCACTCCTATACCACCAATATACAGACCCATGTAAATGACATCACTCCTATACCACCAATATACAGTCCCATGTAAATGACATCACTCCTATACCACCAATATACAGTCCCATGTAAATGACATCACTCCTATACCACCAATATACAGTCCCATGTAAATGACATCACTCCTATACCACCAATATACAGTCCCATGTAAATGAAATCACTCCTATACCACCAATATACAGTCCCATGTAAATGACATCCCTCCTATACCACCAATATACAGTCCCATGTAAATGAAATCATGCTTGTCTCCATTCCTGTTGCTTTTTCATGGCAAAAATAATAAGGGAGATTTTTCTACCTTGTGCAGAGGAACAATAGAGCAGTCGCCCATAGCAACCAATCACATTTCAGCTTTCATTTTTCAAAGACCTTTTTTTTAAATGAAAGCTGGAATCTGATTGGTTGCTATGGGCGACTGCTCCAGTGTTCCTCCAGCATGCCCGGACAGCCATTCAGCTATTGCAAAACTACAACTCTCAGCATGCCAAAGCAGCCATAGGCTGTCTGGGCTTGCTGGGAGTTGTAGTTTAGCAACATCTGGATATCTGGTGCACTAGTTTGTAAGAGGAAGGCACTGTGTATAGTGAAAGTCCACCCCCCCCCCTCCCGTCCTCCTCCTCATCATTACCCCCCCCCCCCTCCCGTCCTACTCCTCCTCATCATCATTACACCCCCCCCACCCCCAAACCTAGCTCTACTCCCCTTCCTGAGCGGCGCTGCACGAGCCAGACGAGCCAGACAATGGTGAAACGTCAGACAAGAGGGATATAATTGGAGCTCGGCACTGTATATATGGACCCATGAGATGTATAGGAGCCAATAATAACAGCTAGTAGCAAAAAACATAAAAAAATATTTAAAAGACAGCCATCTAACCGATACCAATGCTGGATGCAGGGTACCTTGAAAGTAAAAACATTGGTCTGTGAAGCCAGCTAGCTGATCAACAATAAAATTCTAATAAAATCAGCTCATACATAATGCTATATAGCATTATAAACATATCTAATTAGGTCCATATATAGTGCTGTATTTTTAATATGTCACTGCCACCTAGTGGCCACTGAGCACCATTTTTCATTCATTCATTAATTCATTTATTTTGATTAAATAAAAGTTACATTTTAGTGTAAAGGAAATCATTTTGGGTGCCTCTATTCAGGGTTATCCCTGAGGGGAATTATTTCCCTAAGGAATTTTGTTTTGATTAGTAGTTGCCCGGAGACCCGCAAGGGGAATCTTTTTGGTAGTTTTGATGGTCAATATGTGTCACCAAGGCTCCTGGCCTTGGTGAAGTAAGAGCCGGTATTTATTCAGTATCTGTGCTGCAATGGGGAAACAAGTGCAGGGGGCCTTGGGGACACTGAAGGAGGCTGCCTGACAGGACAGCAGGAGCACGGGGTAACACCTCCTGTACTGGGCCACTAATATATATATATATATATATATATATATATATATATATATATATATATATATTATATGGTGAGAAGGTGAAGGGGATAATAGTGGATGGTCAATATGTGTCACCAAGGTTCCTGGCCTTAGTGAAGTAAGAGCCGGTATTTATTCAGTGTCTGTGCTGCGATGCAGATTGACACTGTGGCCGTAGTATGGCTGGAAGGCCAATCTGGGATGGCTCTTACTGGAAATGGTTAAGTGTAGGGTAGGGCCATTCCCCACAATCCAAGCGACCTTTTGTTGGCCTTAAAGCGTACCTGTCATAGTGCAAAAAAAAGTGATATGTTACTCAGGACCCAATCCTGATCATGTGCATATAATTTTTATGTGTCTCAGACCTATATATCCAGAGATATAAGCATTTATCTGCTGGTGAGTTACTTTTTCATTGTGCAGGCTGGAGGGGGCGTGTCAGTCTGTCTCCCTCACAGGAGCAAGCCTGTGCAGTCAGCCAATCAGTACTCTCTACTCTGTAACCCTTTCCTCTCTGGTTTTATGCTGTGTCATGTGTCAGAGGAAGATACTTGGAGCTTGCCTGCAGTAATCAGAAGACATTATGGTGAATTCATAGAATAGATCTTTATAAAATTAGTGCAATGATTTTTTAGATTAAAGTACAGCATTTTTATGAATACATGTTCTATCTGTTTTATCTTCTCCTAGTAAAGCTGGATGCTAATCAGCATAGCTGTCACTATGTGTGTCACTCATCTTTCACAAACTCCTGAATGTCTGATCAACTTCTTTGTCATTCAGGAGTCCGAGAAAGCTTTGACTATTTCAGCATGCTGGGAGTGGTAGTTTAATAACAACTGAAGCTGCAATGTTTGTAAATAACTGTGTTAGAGGAGTGTTGCCTCCAGCTGTTGTAAAACTACAGCTCCCAGCATGTCCACACATCCTTTATCTGTAGTTTTGCATACACTCAAAAGAAATCTCCTATACTGGATACCGGTATGCTTTACGGCCGGTATCCAGTATGCTGTAAAATCTAGACTAGTCTGTCTGGCTAAAAGACAGGGACCCCTAGTGCCGGCTATTTTGAGCTTGAATTTCAGGTGAAAATAAAAAAAAAATTTAACAGGTGTATATTGTGAAATGTCATATTATAATGAGTCCTGCAATATATGAAAAGTTTTTAACAATGACAGTGCCTCTTTAAAGGCAGCTTGCTTCACCAGCTGCGAGGGATTTGCATGTTGGAGCTCACTCTGCTAGAGTGGTGAGGTGGAATCTTCCCTGCATTTCCTCCAAGTTTGGAAGCTGGTGAGCAGCCTGCCTGGAGGCCTGAAAAAGAGTGAACTAACACCTAAGGAACGTTGGTGGACTTTGTTACTTTTTCTTTGAACTGCATCTAAGACGGTTTTTGCTGTTTGCTAAGTGTGAATAAAACACTGAACTTTGATTTGAAAAGTACTGTTTCCTTGCCTCTATACTGCAACCGCACCTATCTGCAAGAGTGAGTCATCACAATATATATATATATACACATATATACACACACACACACACACACCTTATGTAATTTCATGTATATATATATAAACACACACACACACATCTTATGTAATTTCATGTGACAACACTGAAGAAATGACTATATATACATCAGTAACGAGTTGTGGCCAGATTATGACCTGTAGATTTGGTTACCGGGTGACTAGTAGCTTAACTATGTATAAAACCACATGTTAGTGTAACCACAAACTGGAGGTGATGCCGCCAGGGGTGGACTGACAACACTCAGGGCCCCTGGACCAAAAAGTAAGGGTCCCCTGCGATGCTCCGCCGCTGGTCACATTTCTGCCCCTATTCTACCCAAATCCCTCCACCAGCCCTACACACAAAAAAAACTACATTTTATGTATAAGAAACGCTTTAAGGTAGGTAAAATAGTTTTCCATGACCAATAATACCAGTATAAAAGGAGAAAATATACACCACCACCCAATAACTGGATAATACCGCCATACTGTACTGAATAAAAACCACTATACCCAGACCAATATTCTATACAGGATCTGTATACAATATAAGTGATTATATACAGGACCATATGGTGGTAGATACCAGCTGTAAAGAGATCTGTATACTATATAAGTGATTATTTACAGGATCATATGGCGGTAGATATCAGCTGTACAGAGATCGGTATATAATATGTGAATATATACAGGACCATATGGCGGTAAACATCAGCTGTACACAGGATGTGTATACCATATAAGTGATTACAGTTACAGCAAGGGACTCACAAATACATCTTTTCTGATCAGTGGCATCCTCATTCCTTTTCTTCTCCGTCCAGATCAGACCGCTATATCGATCTCATACCATCTGTAGGACAAACAAGTCAGACATTTTTCCAGTGCCGTCCCCTCCTCTACACAATTTTTCCATCTATAAGCCCGCAAACTGTTATAAAGTCCTCCTTGGTGTCCTGCACAGTAATAGGGCGGGTAGGTAGGTAGCCAGGTAAATAGTTAACTAGGTAAGTAGATCAGGAAGCCAGATATGTAGGTAGGTGACTAGCCTGGTAGGTGGGTTGCTAGCTAGGTAGTTAGGCAGCCATGTATGAAGGCCAGGTATGTACATAGTAAGGTAGCCAGGTATGTAGGTAGGTAGCAAGATATGTAGGTAGGTAGTTAGGCAGCCAGGTATGTAAGTAGTTAGATAGCCAGGTATGTAGATAAGTAGTTAGGCATCCAGGTACAAAGTTAGGTAGCCAGGGAGTTAGTCAAGTAGGTAGCCAGCACCCCCCTACACCCAGTGGCAGGCAGCAGAGTTCCCCCACAGTAGGTGTAGGCAGCAGGGTCCCCCCTACAGTAGGTGTAGGCATCAGGATCCCCCTACAGTAGGTGTAGGAAGCAGAGTTAGAGTCCCCCTCCCAGTAGGTGTAGATAGCAGAATTAGAGTCCCCCCACCCAGTAGGTGCAGGCAGCAGAGTTAGAGTCCCCCCCCCTCCCCAGCAGGTGTAGGCAGCAAAGTTAGAGTTCCTCCCCAGTAGGTGTAGACAGCAGAGTTACAGCCCCCCAGTAGGTGTAGACAGCAGAGTTAAGAGCCCCCCCCCAGTAGGTGCAGTCAGCAGAGTTCCCCGCAATAGGTCTTGGCAGCAGAGATAGAGCCCCCCCCCCACCCCCCCACCCCCACCAGGCACAGGCAGCAGAGTTAGAGTCCCCTCAGTAGGTGTAGGAAGCAGAGTTAGAGTTCCGCCCAGTAGGTGTACTGTAGACAGCAGAGTTAGAGTCACCCCCCCCAAGCAGGTGCAGACAGCAGAATTTGAGTCCCCCCCCCCCCCAGTAACATAGTTCATAAGGTTGAAAAAAGACCAGAGCCCACCAAGTTCAACTTATAACCCTAATGAGTCCCTACTGAGTTGATCCAGAGGAAGGCAAAAAACCCTCATACTCTAGGTAAAAATTCCTTCCCGTCTCCAAATATGGCAATCAGAATAGATCCCTGGATCAACCTTGTGTCCCTATAGATCTAGAATCCATAACCTGTAATGTTATTATTCTCCAAAAATACATCCATACCTCTTTTAAATTATTTTACCCAGTTAACCATGACCACCTCCTCAGGCAGCGAATTTCACAGTCTCACTGCTCTTACAGTAAAGAACCCCCGTCTGTGCTGGTGTAGAAACCTTCTTTCCTCTAGACATAGAGGATGCCCCCTTGTTATATATACAGTCCTGGGTATAAATAGATCATGGAGAGATCTCTGTACTGCCCCCTGATATATTTATACATAGTTATTAGGTCTCCCCTAAGCCTTCTTTTTTCTAAACTAAATAACCCTAATTCTGATAATCTTTCTGGGTACTGTAGTCCTCCCATTCCCCCTATTACCCTGGTTGCTCGTCTTTGAACCCTCTCCAGCTCCACTGTATCTTTCTTGTACACTGGT
The DNA here is from genome assembly GCF_029499605.1 of Hyla sarda. Lineage (NCBI taxonomy): Eukaryota > Metazoa > Chordata > Amphibia > Anura > Hylidae > Hyla > Hyla sarda. The sequence continues at coordinate 107,810,264 of NC_079198.1, read as the reverse complement.
GCCCAGTACTGTACACAGTATTCTATGTGTGGTCTGACTAGTGATTTGTACAGCGGTAGAATTATTTCCTTGTCATGATGCCAACCCATGATTTTCTTAGCCTTGGCAGCAGCTGCCCGACACTGGTCACTACAGCTAAATTTACTATTAACTAAGACTCCCAAGTCCTTTTCCAAATCAGTCATCCCAAGTGTGCTCCCATTTAATACATAATCCCAGCCCGGATTTTTCTTCCCCATGTGCATTACCTTACATTTATCAGTGTTGAACCTCATCTGCCACATCCCAGCCCAAACCTCCAACCTATCCAGATCCATTTGTAACAGTGCACTGTCCTCTATTGTGTTTACCGCTTTACAGAGTTTAGTATAATCTGCAAAGATTGCTACTTTACTATTCAACCTCTCTACAAGGTCATTAATAAATATATTAAATAGAACAGGACCCAAGACTGACCCATGTGGTACCCCACTAGTAACAGTCACCCAATCACAATAAGTACCATTAATATCCACCCTCTGTTTCCTATCACTGAGCCAGTTACTTACCCACTTGCACACATTCTCCCCAGCCCAATTCCTCTCATTTTATGCACCAACCATAGGCCTAATCACTGCGGCCCGCTGCTGCAGCATATTTTTTTTTCTCAATACTAAACCCCAGCCCCACCGGACATCCCCGACATCACCAACGCCAACCAACACCCCCCCCCCCCCCGACTGGGGGCCAGCACTGTACAGTGCACTGTATGCTGACTGATTGACTACATACAGTCAGCCAATTAGTCAGAATGCAGCAGCCACACACACCTCCAGGGCTGGCGGCCACTGCCTCTTTAAATCTGCAGTGGCCGGCGGGAGGTCCCCCTCCCCATCGCCCGCCCACTCGCTGGTAAAAAAAAAAAAAAAAAGCACTTTTCACACTGCTGCTGTCCAACTTCCGCTCTGAGCTGTATACAGTTCAGAGCAGGCCATGACCTCTGCCCCGACGCCTGCCCTATGGATAAGATAGGACACGACCCGGCTGTTGAAGATCGCTGCGTGGGACATGGTGTGTATCTTTTTTTAAAATTTTCTGTACGCGGGGGGGGGACAGGGAGATGTATGGGAACCACACACATCATGTTACACCAGTGTGCCTCCAGCTGTTGCAAAACTACACTCCCTGCATGCCCAAAGGCTGTCAGGGCATGCTGGGAGTTGTAGTTTTGCAACAGCTGGAGGCACACTGGTTGGGAAACACTGTGCTAGCATATTCAGCATACACATTATGTTAAACCAGTGTTTCCCAACCAGTGTGCCTCCAGCTGTTGCTAAATTACAAGACCCAGCATGCCCAAAGGGTGCCAGGGCATGCTGGGAGTTGTAATTTTGCAACAGTTGGAGACACACTGATTGGGAAACACTGTTCTAGCCAATTCAGTATTTCACAAAGAAAGAGCAGTGTTTCCCAACCATGGTGTCTCCAGCTGTATCAAAACTACAACTCCCAGCATGCTGTTTTGCAACAGCTGGAGACACCCTGGTTGAGAAACACTGTATTACCCATGCTACTTTTTGAGAGATTTATTCCACCCCCTGCTGCCTACCTACCTGAGTGTATTCCCACCTACGTATCTACCTGTCTTACTGTCTTCCTACCTAGCTACCTACCTACCGGGCAACCTAGCACACTAACTGGCTACCTACCTACCTACCTGGCAACCTAGCTAACTACCTACCTACATGTCTTCATACCTACCTGGCAATCTATCTATCTACCTACCTGTCTATACCTACCTGTTTTTAATACCTGACTACCTACCTTGCTATCTTTCTACCAAACTACCTGCCAACCTAGCAACCTACCTATTTGGGTACCTGGCTATTTCTCTACCTAACTACCTGGCAACCTAACTGCATACCTACCTGGCCGTCTTCCTTCCTACCTACCTAACTGGTTAGCTACCTACCACACTATCCAGGGAAATGTTTTCCATCGAAGCCCTGTGGTTTCAAGCTGCCCCCCTGGGGCCAATATAGAAAGGTGGAGCATTATGAGCAGCATAATATACAATGGGGACAAAGTGAGAGGGGATAATATACAATGGGGGCAATATGAGGGGGATAATATACAATGGAGGCAAAATGAGCGGCATAATGTACAGTGAAGGGCAATGTGAGGGGCATAAAATACTATGGGGGCAATATGAGGGGCATAATACCCTATGGGGACAATGTTGGGGCCTAATACTATACAGCTGCACAGAGGAATCTAATACTATATGGGGCAGTGTAATACATATAGGGGGTTTGTATAGAGGTGAGGATTTTGCTGTAGCGAGAAGCCTAAAATGTTTGTCTGGCAGATTCGGTGAAGATGAGTTGTGATCGGGAGAAATCTTCACGATGACCCAGGACAGATGGAGAAGAAAGAGAAAAGGGAACGACACTGATCAGAGAAGACGTCCCTGTGAGTATATAACTATAATGACTTATATGGTCTGTAGCCCCTGTGAGTATATAACTATAATGACTTATATGGTCTGCAGACCCTGTGTACAGCTGGTATCTATTTCTGTATGGTCACTGTATGGCGGATATTGGTATTTGTATAGTGGTTTTTATTCAATAACAATATAGGAGTATTAGTCAGTAGTAATGGTAGTTATTATGGTGTGGTGGAATTATATGTCCCTTGTATAGTGGTGTTATTAGTGATACTGGTCTGCGTATAGTGGCTTTTATTTCCTTACAGTATTCACTACAAAATGAACACAGAGTGGCGATATTATTTTATGTTTCTAAGCCCGATACTAAGATAAAATCTAGTGTTTGCCGCGGGGAGCAGGGGAGGGGGGGGGCAGACTACAAGCTGTGTAAGGGGCCCCAACATTTCTGATGCCAGCCCTGTGTGTAGGCTACATATAATAGACAGTCACAATCATACATGATGGGAATGTAGTCCTGAGCTGTGAGCCTGGGCATGTGTGGTGTGGTCAGGGCATACTGGGAGTTGCATGCTGGGAGTTGCAGTTTCTATCTGTAATGCCCAGCATGCCCTGATACAGCTTATGGTTTTGCAGCTGACCCAAAACTACAACTCCCATTATGTTGCACTATACTATAGTATAGGTTATATGGTGCTACATGCTGGGGGGAGCTGTAGTTTCGGTTCAGCTGCAGAGATATAGGCTGGAATCTGGATCAAGAAATTTCCTTGATCCAGATTCCAGCCTATATCTCTGCAGCTGAACCGAAACTACAGCTCCCCCCAGCATGTAGCACCATATAACCTATACTATAGTATAGTGCAACATAATGGGAGTTGTAGTTTTGGTCACCATATATTGTATCAGGGCATGCTGGGAATTGGAGTTGGTAACTGCAAATCCCAGCATTGCATTCCTTGAAGGAATGCAATGCTGGGAGGTGCAGTTACCAACTACAATTCCCAGCATGCCCTGATACAATCTATGATGACCAAAACTACAACTCCACACATTTTGCCCTATATAGGAGTACAATTTAGATTATGGTGTAACATGCTGGGAGTCCTAGTTTGTGGTCAGCTGCAGACCCAAAACTACAACGTGCATGCTGTTCCAAGCTTGCTGGGTGCCGCATCACTTTTTCAACCAATCTGGTGCAAAAAAAAAAAATTCAATTTGGAATATTCCCCCCTCTGTGCCTCCATCTTATAGTAAAATCGTTCGTCTGTTTGCCAAGTAAAGAAAAACATGAGTTTTACCATTCAACTTACAATTTTTTTTTTCAAATCCACATCAAATGCCTCCCTATAAACACCAGCAAACATGCACACAAGTGGGAGGTCTAGTCAGGGCTGGTGCATGGATTTTTGACACTCTAGGCAAAACCTAATTTTGACAACCCTTTGGCTCCGCCCATCGAACCCCTTGGCAAATATAAGATTAGGGGTAGAATTAGTCCCGTAAGCCTCATGGTAAATTCTAGACTTGTCCTCCTCCCTACAATTATAACTATACTGCACGTAATGTGGGGGAACTATATTGCACCTAATGTGGGGGAACTGTACTGCCAACCTAATGTGGGGGAACTGTACTGCCCCTAATGTGGGGAAACTATACTGCCAACCTAATGTTGGGGAACTGTACTGCATCTAATGTGGGAAACTGTACTGCACCTAATGTGGGCAAACTATACTGCCAACCTAATGTGGGGGAACTGTACTGCACCTAATGTGGGGAAACTGTACTGCACCTAATGAGGGCAAACTATACTGCCAACCTAATGTGGTTGAACTGTACTGCATCTAATGTGGGGAAACTATACTGCCAACCTAATGTGGGGAAACTGTACTGCACCTAATGTGGGGGAACTGTACTGCACCTAATGTGGGGGAACTGTACTGCCAACCTAATGTGGGGGAACTGTACTGCACCTAATGTGGGGAAACTATACTGCCAACCTAAAGTGGGGGAACTATACTGCCAACCTAACGTGGGGGAACTATACTACTAACCTAATGTTGGGGAACTATACTGCCAACCTAATGTGGGGGAACTGTACTACTAACCTAATGTGGGGGAACTATACTGCCAACCTAATGTGGGGGAACTGTACTACTAACCTAATGTGGGGGAACTATACAACCAACCTAATGTGGGGGAAAATATATTTCCATCCTAATGTGGGAGATTTATACTGCCAAGCTAATGTGGGGGAACTATGCTGCCAACCTAATGTGAATACAAAAATATAAAATTGTACTATTCTGATCCCTATAGCACTTTTTTTTCTGTATATGGGGATGTATGAGGGTCATTTTTAGTGCTGTGATTTGTAGTTTTTATCGGTACCATTTTTTTTTTTTTTGCTTGTTAGATATTTTTTATGGTATTTGAAGTGACCAAAAATGTGCTAATCTGATCAGTGCACTATTACAACTTTTTGGACCCCTTTTTGGACTTCTGATTTTGTCCAGGGCCATGCTAAGCCTAAAACTGGCCCTGGATCCAATCCTCCTACACTATGCAAGCAAGAGTGTGTGTGTGTGTGTGTGTGTGTATATTATATATATATATATATATATATATATATATATATATATATATGTACACATACATACATACACACATACATACATACCGTATATACTCGAGTATAAGCAGAGTTTTTCAGCACGATTTTTTGTGCTGAAAACACCCCCCTCGGCTTATACTCAAGTGAACTCTCCGCCCTCAGTGGTCGTCAACCTGCGGACCTCCAGAGGTTTCAAAACTACAACTGTTGTAGTTTTGAAACCTCTGGAGGTCCGCAGGTTGAAGACCACTGTGGCCTTCGACATCATCTAGCCCCCTCTCACCCCCTTTAGTTCTGTACCGGTGCTGCAGGACTGTCACGTGGGGAGGTCGTCCGGTGGGATAGTGGTTCCGGGCTGCCATCTTCACCAGGGGGGGGGCCTCTTCTCCGTGCTTCGGGCCCAACCCCGGAATAGTCACGTTGCCTTGACGACGACGCAGAGGTACGTTCATTACCAACGTCCCTCTGCGTCATCGTCAAGGCAACGCCTCTATTCCGGGCCCGAAGCGCGGAGAAGAGGCCCCCTGGTGAAGATGGCAGCCCGGAACCACTATCCCACCGGACGACCTCCCCACCGGACAGTCCTGCAGCACTGGACCAGCGCCGAGCGGAGGTGAGTACAGAACTAAAGGGGGTGAGAGGGGGCTGGATGATGTCGAAGGCCGCAGTGGTCTTCAACCTGCGGACCTCCAGAGGTTTCAAAACTACAACTCCCAGCAAGCCCGGACAGCAGATGGCTGCCCGGGCTTGCTGGGAGTTGTAGTTTTGAAACATCTGGAGGTCCGCAGGTTGAAGACCACTGTATCAGACATTGACAAGCGGTGATGATGATGACATGTGGTGATGATAACAAGGGGATGATGAAGGGGGGGGGATTATGACAAGGGGATGATGAAGGGGGGGGGTGTGGGATGATGACAAGAGGATGATGACAAGGGGATGATGACAAGGGGATAATGACAAGGAGATGATGAAGGGGGGTGGGATGATGACAGGGGGATGATGAAGGGGTGGGGATGATGACAAGGGGATGATGACAAGGGGATGATGAAGGGGGGTGGGATGATGACAGGGGGATGATGAAGGGGGTGGGGATGATGACAAGGGGATGATGACAAGGGGATGATGAAGGGGGGGTGTGGGATGATGACAAGGGGATGATGACAAGGGGATGATGAAGGGGGGGGTGTGGGATGATAAGGGGATGATGAAGAGGGGATGATGAAGGGGGGTGTGGGATGATGACAAGGGGATGATGAAGGGGGGGTGTGGGATGATGACAAAGGGATAATGACAAGGGGATGATGAAGGGGGGTGTGGGATGATGACAGGCGGTGATGATGACAAGGGGAGGATGAAGGGGGTGTGTGGGATGATGACAGGCGGTGATGATGACAAGGGGATGATGAAGGGGGTGTGTGGGATGACGACAGGCGGTGATGATGAAGGGGGGATGATGACAGGCGGGGATGATGAAGGGGGGATGATGACAGGCAGGGATGATGAAGGGGGGATGATGACAGGCGGGGATGATGAAGGGGGGATGATGAAGGGGGGATGATGACAGGGTGATGATGATGAGGGTATTAATGACGGGGGTCTGGATGATGACAGGGGGGGATGATGTATTTCCCACCCTAGGCTTATACTCGAGTCAATAACTTTTCCTGGGATTTTGGGGTGAAATTAGGGGCCTCGGCTTATATTCGGGTCGGCTTATACTCGAGTATATACGGTAAACAAACACACGCGTGTGCGGAGTGAGTTTGTGTTTAGGGTGCACATGCCTATGGCACCAACCTTTTATGTAGCACTGCATCAAATGCTTTGGATGCTTTGGAAAAATCCAGATATATGACATCCAGCGATTCCCCTGGTCCAGTCTGGAGCTCACCTCCTCATAAAGCCATGCTGATATGGGGTCATACATTTATTTTTATCAAGATACTCCAAAATAGCATCTCTTAGAAAACCCTCAAACAATTTACATACAACGGAGGTTAAACCAACAGACCTATAATTCCCGGGGTCACCTTTTGACCCCTTAATGACCAAAACAATTAGGTCTGTACACCCCTAAAAGACCAGGCCTGCTTTTTCAAATCGGGATGCCTGTCTTTAGAGTATAACTCTGGTAACGTTTTGCCAAACACGATAATTCGGACATTGTTTTTTTGTCACAAGTTGTCCTTCATGTACATAGTAAAAGTAAGCCGATATCATTTGTAGTTTTTTTTTTACAATGCAAAAAATAATGAAATTTTAAAAAAATAAGATTTTTTGCTATTTTAACACTTATAGGTTGTATATATTTATACTTTGACCAAATAGTTTGTGAAACTTATACTTTCAGATGTCTACTTTTTTTTTTAAAGTGTTTTTTTTATTAACATTGTAAATGAAATAGAAGCCTAGTAATTGCACTTGAAATTTTCAGTATTTTCAAAATTTTAAAAGAACATCCTTTTTTTATGTGCTATGCAAGGTTTGCAGACATTTAAAGGTGGTAGAACATAGGAAATGACCCAATTTTAAAAACTAGACCCCTCAAGGAATTCACTAAGGGGTACAGTGAGTATTTTAATGCCATATTTTTTTGGCAGGAATTATTACAAAGTCAGTGTTAAAAATTCGAAATTTGCTTTTTTCTACAAATGCATTATTTGTGGGACATATTTTTTGTACATCACTTCTGATATTGAAAAAAAGCACCCTATATTTTATTAAGCTGCTCCTCCCGTATTTGGAAATACCCCCGCTTAGGACATATTTGGTTCCTTGGCTTTCAGGGCATAATTTTAGGCCGAATGGATTATAGGCTGTACTTCATGCCTGCAAAGTGTTTTAGCTGCCAGAACCATACAGAACCCCCCACAAGTGACCCCATTTTGGAATATACACCCCCTATAGTATTCCTATAGACAAAAAGGGTCAGACAGAGCGCATCCGGAGAGTATTTCACACCGCGGATGTGAGATCACTGCTGCAGCTGGTTAGCTCAGTATGTCCGCTTGTGACTGCTGGCGGGAAATCCACCGCAATGAGTGGACGCACAAAGCTACCTAGCCGCAGCAGGGAGCTCATTGCTGTGATCCTACACAAAAATGCATAATATGTAGGATCATACAGCGGACAACCGCAGCATATTACATGCTGCGGATGTCCGCTGTGTGATCCCACACATTACGCATTTTTTTATTATATTTATTTAATAAACATGTTTTTTATTAAATTTTGTAAAAATATTTTTACACTTTAAAAAAAAAAAAAAATTTCACTTTTTTACCCTTTTTTTTAAATATTTTTACACTTTTTGTTACATATTTTTATTTTATTTATTTTTTATTCATTTTTTTAACACTTTTTATTAATTTATTTATTTTTACACTTTTTTTTTTAATGCTTTGGAATACTTAGTATTCCAAAGCATTGAAGTTATATGCTGCATGTCAGTTTTCACTAGCAGGCAGTATATCAGGCAATACCCAGGGCAGACCTGGGGGTCTTTGTAGGACCCTCGGCTGCCCAGGTATGCAGCAGCACCCCGCGATGCTCCGGGGTGCTGCAGGAGAGACAGAGGGAACCCCCTCCCTCTGTCAAACTCCTTACAGCTCGCGGTTACTTCCGACCACGGCTGTAAGGGTTAAACTGCCAGGAGTGAAGTGAACTTCACTCCCGGAAGTGCGGCAGGCCCCGGCCAGCTGCGTATTAGACACAGCACCCCGTGATCGCGATGCGGGGTGCTGCAGGGAAGACAGAGGGAGCCCTCTGCCATAACACTTACAGCCGCGCTCAATCCCGACCGCGGCTGTAAGGGTTAAAACTGCCCAGACTGAAGTTTACTTCAGTCCTGGCAGTGCAGCAGGGTCCCGGCTGTGTGATACAGCCGAGTCCCTGCTGCGATCTCGTGGGTGCACTGGGCAGCACCCACGAGAACCATGAATGAGTATACTTGTCCTGGTGCGGGGACATGCATCCGCCCTGGACGTGTATACACGTCCATGGTCGTTAAGCTGTTAAATATTGGCACCATATTTGCCATGCGCCAGTGCTGGGGAATAGTCCCTGTTACTATAGAGTCCCTGTATAATAAAAACAGGGGTCTGTCTATTACATTACTTAATTCCTTTAGAACACGGGGGTGAATTCCACCTGGACCTGGCGATTTGTCTATTTTGATTTTTTGTAGGCGGCACTGTACTTCTTCCTGGGTTAGACAGGTGACCTGTACTGGGGAGTTTACCTCATCACACTGTATTTCACCTGGCATTTCATTTTCCTCTGTGAATACAGTGGAGAAGAATTTGTTTATTATAGGTGCACACAGCAGAGTTAGAGCCCCCCCCCCCCCCCCCCAAGTAGGTTCAGACAGCAGAGTTTTTCCCTTCCCCTCCCCAGGTTGAAAATAAAAAGGCGATCTCCGTAGCAGGACCCTGCAGCTTTCTTCCTCCACAGTGCAGGCGCCGATAAGTGACATCATCGGCACTTACGCTGTGTGGGGGCGATGGTCACATCTCCTCTGTGTAAGTCGCAGATGTGACTCACAAAGACGGGAAGGCCTTCTCCTCTATGTGCGTGTACTGCACATACAGGAGAAGGCAGCGCTGTCTGTTGGGGGATCTGGGACGAGTGTCCTGGATCCTCAGGAGCGGCGGCAGTGGGCCCTGTACCCGGCCCTCGGACAACGTTTGATCGCACCAGCCGGTCAGTCCGCCTCTGGTTCACACCACGTTTATGTTGTCCATCAAATATATCCGTCAGCATCACACTCTACAGTAACCCTACTGGAGGCACTAGGTTTTCCGCTGATATAGGTAATTTACCAGGACTCTACAGTTCGGTCTGCAGCGCTATTGAGCCTTGTTAAATTGGAGCACCCTGCCAGTACTTTGACTGCACGGCCAGCAATTACCAGTTTGGAGTTGGTGCCTTAACTTAAAAGCAGGTATTTTTGTTCTAGTACCGGGCAGTGGTAGATTAGGCCGGTGGATTTGGCTGCTCCCTTTCCAGGATGTAGGCAGTGTGATTACATAAGCCCTTGCCTACAGCCAAATTTGGGTACCAGGCCCGACTAGCTGAGGCTGGAGCTGCACCTAGTGAGGATAGCTTGGCACCTAGTTAGGACGGCGTGGGAGCAAGCACTGAAGTAGTAAGTATATTATGTACAGTGGTGCACAGACAGTATATATATATGTAATTGCTAAATCAATGGAGAAAAATAGATGGCCGCACACCTACACATACATCTTGCATGAATATATATGTAAATGACAGGTCCATAGTGTACATTAGTGTACATTATTATCATAAAGTTCAAGCCGCTAGTCATATCATGGCCACCTGTATACAGCGGGTCCCTAACGTCCCTAGCATAAAATGGACATCCACCATCATTGCCACAACGTCAGTGCCTATAGGGGGAATAGCCCAGTGGCAGAGCAGCAGTGCAGGCAACTGTGTCCCAGGCTCTTGGTCGTGGGCTCTGGACCACGGTAGCATTGGATGCTGCACACCACCAGTGTGAACAGATGATAAAATACACCTACCATGTGCTCGCTGTCAAAAGACTGGAAGACTGATAGAAAACAGGGCCCTGTGCAGTTTCTTGCCAATTAAAGGGGTACTCCGGCGCTAAGACATCTTATCTCAAATCCAAAGGATAGGGGATGAGATGCCTGATCGCGGGGGTCCCTCCGCTGGGGACCCCCGTGATCTTGCACGCAGCACCCCGATAGAATCAGTCCCCGGAGCATGTTCGCTCCGGGTCTGATTACTGATGATCACGGGGGCCGGAGCATTGTGACGTCACGACTCCGCCCCCGTGTGACAACACGCTCCGCCCCCTCAATGCAAGCCTATGTGAGGGGGCATTACAGCTGTCACGCCCCCTCCCATAGGCTTGCATTCAGGGGGTGGAGCGTGACGTCACACGGGGACCCCCGCGATCAGGCATCTTATCCCCTATCCTTTGGATAGGGGATAAGATGTCTTAGCGCCGGAGTACCCCTTTAAATAGGCCTGGGCTGAGGGGGTGTATAAATTTGTTATATAAAAAAAGATTTGGAGATTTTGGCCCCATGGCCGCTGTAAGACTGAATTCATACTCAGAGTTTACAGCTATTTTTCATGGTGATTTTTTTTTATTCAAAAGTTCATAAAAATGCATGAGGGAGATTTATTAAGGGATTTAGAAGTTTTTTGTTTGTTTTTTGCTTACAATAGGGCGAGGCTAGTGTATTATACACAGCTCATAAATGCAGTGGTTTTTTTCTCTCTAAATATGTGTGGTGGCCCAGTACAGGAGCTGCACCCCTGTACCCTAGCTGCCCCGTCCGGCAGACTCCATCCTGTGACCCCTGGGCCCCCCCTCACCTATGTCTTGTATATATCACCTCCAATGCCTATGTTATATAATATATTGTACATATGATGTGTTATACTTTTAAAAAATGTTGTCATGTGATTGTAACCAGGGATGGTACCAGTGACCATGTGACCTACAGGGTGACCTATGGGACCCCTCCAGAGTCTCCCCCATTTAAGCCCTGGGTGGAGCCTCTGCTCTCTTGTTCCTGCTTAGCTGAGTAAGGTCAAGTCCTGTAACAGTAGGTCTGGAGTCCAGAGGAGGCCTAAGGTCTACCACGCGGCCACGGATACACAAGTCCACTACCCCCCAGGTCCAAGCCAAAACCTGGTAAGCTACAAATGGGGTATAGTCAGTCTTAGTCAAGTCAGTCCAAGTCAATCTGTATCAAGTCAGCGTGGCCGTGCATCAAATTGTCCAAGTCCACTATAAGTCCCAGCAAGCCCTGTGGTCTCTGAAGTCACTGGTCACCTCTTTGGGCCTAGCCAAGCTGTACCTGTTACACCTGTCTGACTCAGTAAAGCTGCCGTTGTTCCGTAACTTGGCGTCGGAGTCATTGTTTGCCCCCGTGCCTAGCCCAGGATCCAGTGGTATTCCTTCGGGTGGTAAGAGGATAAACTACTCCCTGGCATCACGAACACAAGGGGTTAATGCCATCTACCCCAAGGGTAATTCCATCTGTCCTCCTCACACCCTCACCACATATGACTATGTGTACAAGATACTGTACTATAATAAGTTGATTTATCTGCTTTATGCGCTAAACAATTACTTTAACAGTGGTCCCTCAACATACGATGGTGATCCGATCCAAATGGACCATCGTTTGTTGAAACCATCGCATGTTGAGGGATCCATGCAATGTAAAGTATAGGACAGTGGTCTACAACCTGCGGACCTCCAGATGTTTCAAAACTACAACACCCAGCATGCCCGGACAGCCAACAGCTGTCCGGACATGATGGGAGTTGCAGTTTTGCAACATCTGGAGGTCCGCAGGTTGAAGACCACTGGTAAAGGAAGTTGTACTCACCTGTCCCCGCCGCTCCGGACCATCACCGCTGCCCTGGATGTCGCCCTCCATCTCTGTCGCCGCATCCCCGAGGTGTCTCCGATGCTCCGGCAAGGCCTCTGCTTCCCCGGCATCCTTGCTCTCTGTCGCCGCCATCACGTCGCTACGCACGCCGCTCCTATTGGATGACCGGACGGTGTGAGCAGCGATGTGATGACGACGAAGGAGAGCGCCGACGATGCAGGGGATCCCGAAGAGGACGCGCCGGAGCCCCGAGGACAGGTAAGTGATCGTCAGCGGACCACACGGGGCACCGTAAACGGCTATCCGGTGGAAGCTGAAGCAGTCTGCGCTGCCGGATGGCCGTTTATGCGATGGCCCCGACATACAAAAGCATCGTATGTTGATGCTGCCTTCAACATGTTGAAATGATCGTATGTCGGGGCCATCGTAGGTCGGGGGGGGGGGGGGGTCACTGTATAGGTTTTATACAAAACTTTGTATATCTTTGTATAATGAAAAAATCTTCAATAACACTTGTTGAACATTAAAAAAGTCATATAAGTTCATATTTCCTGGGCGGACCCATGATTGGTCCGTGCCGCCTGGCCAATCACAGCTGCCAATGGGAAAAATATGAAGACACAGAGCCGTAACTTCATTTTCTCCGCTGGGAAGTCAGAGAGTGGAGCGCAATGCTGCCTGCTTCCCTGGCTCCCTTGTCACCCGCCCTTGCAGCATGACTACAACACCCAGCATGCTCTTACAGTGAGGACATGCTAGGAGTTGTAGTCGCGCAGCGGAGGCAGAAGACAAGCACATCTCCCACCCACGTTGCATGACATGCTGGGAGTTGTAGTCATGCGGCATGGACGGGGGATGTGCAGGCGGGTGACAAGCTTATCAACTGCCCCCGCCGCACGACTACAACTGCCAGCATGTCCTTACTGCAAATGTAACAAGAAGTTTTTGTCTTTTTCTTATTTTTTTCTCACAAATTCTGAGAAATGAAAGTAAAGCAGCAGAAGAAGCTGAGGTTTGGCTGCTGTACATCATTTACATCAGGCTCTGAATGACAGTAGGTAATAATGGGGGAGATTTATCAAATCCAGTGCAGAGGAAAGGTGGAGCAGTTGTCCATAGCAACCAATCAGATCGCTTCTTTCATTTTTAATAAAGCCTCTGAAAAATAAAAGAAGCAATCTGATTGGTTGTTATGGGCCACTGGTTACCATAAATTCATATATATATATATATATATATATATATATATATATATATATATACATACATTAATGCTTTGAACTAGAGGCCTAGCACAGCCTGTAATGTCATGTGATGTCACACATGTGATGTCACAATGAAGCATCGTGGTAAAAGGGCCCGCGCTGCCTGACAACTGTGTGGGTTGCTCAGTTTGAGTGTGAGGAGTGGATAGCAGAGCTATGAAGCGAAAAATGATGGAGTCCAGTGGGAGTGAGAGAGGCGGGGAGAAGATGGCCAGGATGGAGTCTGGGAGGTGTACCATCGGAGCAGTGAAGATGAGGAGACAACAGCTGAGGGCAAGACGACAGCAACATCTGATCCAGCCACAGTTTACATTCGACAAGGACGGGGACTGCATCATGACGGACGTAAGTCCTGATACCCAGCAGTTCACGTACGAGCCGGATGGTTCCTGTGTAATGAGAGACGTCTCTTAGGCCTGAGGAAGCTGTTTTTTTTTTTTTTTTTTTATAACATCTATTGGGAACTCTAATTCCATCTCTAGAGTTTCCCAATAACATCTATAACATCAGAAGCTCCTGACATCTATACAATCTGAGGCTCCGGACATCTAAACCATCTGAGGCTCCAGACATCTATACAATCTGAGGCTCCCGACATCTATACAATCTGAGGCTCCAGACATCTATACGATCTGAGGCTCCTGCCATCTATACAATCTGAGGCTCCTGACATCTGAGGCTCCAGACATCTATACAATCTGAGGCTCCTGACATCTGAGGCTCCAGACATCTATACAATCTGAGGCTCCTGACATCTGAGGCTCCAGACATCTATACAATCTGAGGTTCCTGACATCTATACAATCTGAGGTTCCTGACATCTATACAATCTGAGGTTCCTGACATCTATACAATCTGAGGTTCCTGACATCTATACAATCTGAGGCTCCTGCCATCTATACAATCTGAGGCTCCAGACATCTATACAATCTGAGGCTCCTGACATCTATAACATCTGAGGTTCCTGCCATCTGAAGATCTCATGAAGACTCATCGGGTGTCCTGGCTCCATATAGCACAAGATTCCAGTTTGGGATAAACTTTACCTCATCCAGAATTGTGCAGGCGCGGACGCCCATCTGATAGACACTTTCCATACTCTTCATGGCAACGTGCAACCAAGCATCCTATCTTCTCAGAAAGTACCAAATATTTATTTTATAATAAATATTGTTATATTTTTCCTATATTTTAATGTATTTTATATTTATCCGCCAATTTCCAGTTACAAAGTAGATTTTTCAGTTTGGACAACCCCTTTATCTAGGTTTATTCCCAAGAATCTCATTAGGGGTATGTTCACACAGGAGTGAAATGCTTGTGCTGCAAATTCCTTGCAGATTTTCCTAATTAAGTTCAATAGGGGATAAAACTCCCCAACAAACCTCCAGCATTTCAGACCTGGGTGAACATAGAAAGTTATCTTTAGTGATGCAACGAAATTTCAGCCTCCAAAAATTATTGGCCGAAAATGCCCCTTTCGGCCTTTTCGGCTAAGGGAATTTCCTGTCGATAATTATGGAAGGCGTGGCTTAAAGGAGGCGTGGTTTAAAACATATAAAGACTCCTTCTCCCATATTTCCCTGTGCTGTACAGTACATCGGGCAGTTGGCAGTACATGTCCTCCTCCCCCCCACAGGTCCTGTGTGGCAAGGTCTTGCCGCTCCATTATGGCCGCCGTGTGTATACGGCACAGCCGTGCGGCAGGTGTATGAGTGGTAACATGGCGGGCATAAATGTCTGAACTATTAAAAAATTATGTTAATGAAACCGAACGGTCAGTGGCATAAATGTAAAAGAAATACAAATGTCCAGAATGGTTGCTTTTTGTTGGTGAATGGCAGTGCTGTGGCTCCAAGCCCGGCCAGTACAGTCTATAGCCACCTGTATGTGTTCCGGAGTCCCCTTCAAGTACATCAGTAACTAAAAAAATTCTGATAATACAATTTTACAAAAACTATATTGAGAAAAGTGGGCGGGGCAATGCATTTTCGGTTTTCGCCCATGCACAGCCAAAATTTTATGTTTAAGCACAAAATTTCCCTTTTGGTGCATCCCTAGTTATTTTGATGCTATATTAAACTCACTGAGTGACACAAATGGCAAATGACCTGTGGGACCTGCTTGGGGCCTGGATGGTAAAGTAGCTGATTGACAATTGGCCACAGAAGGCCAAAAAGGATAATGCTATAGTGTGCCAGATGTCAATATAATACTATACAATAGCAACATGACAGAAGTTTTCATTGTTAGGAATCCCAGTGCTGAGACCTAAAATGAATGGGCAGCAGAGTTAAACTGAGCGCTGAGCCCGTGTGTTTATCGTCAGCACCGATCTGCTCTGCACTGACAGTGGTGCCCAAGGTATTCGGGTCCGCAGGGGAAGTCAATAGAAAGGCGTACTCAAAAATTGTGACTTCTGGCAAAGCCATTTATACATTCCCACATATACAAAGTTGTGATGATTTTGTTATAAGAATTACCATCAGGTATTAAAAATAAGAAACGCTATTTTCCAAGCATACAAATTCCCTCAGCCATGTTTAGTTTTTTTGTCCCATTCGCAGGCTTTTGGACTTGCATTCAAGGTTGAAAAGCTAAAGATAAGGCCCGTTTTACTTCAGAAATTTCCATACAGGTCTGCATGCCAGGTTGTGGCAGGAATCTGAGATTTTTTCATCAAAATCCACTGCTGATTTGCCCAGTGCAAATCCTAATATTGTGAACACCATTAAAAGGCCATGGACACTTTTGTATCTAATTATTTGCACTAGTTCCAATGCATAGAACAACCGATCAATAGAAAATCTAATCAACCAGGGGACCATGTAATACATATTGTTTCTACGTATGCTTATACAGTGCATAGTAAAAGTATTCGGCCCCCTTGAACTTTTTGACCTTTTGCCACATTTCAGGCTTCAAACATAAAGATATAAAACTGTAATTTTTTGTGAAGAATCAACAACAAGTGGGACACAATCATGAAGTGGAACGAAATTTATTGTATATTTCAAACTTTTACAAATAAAAAACTGAAAAATTGGGCGTGCAAAATTATTCAGCCCCCTTAAGTTAATACTTTGTAGCGCCATCTTTTGCTGCGATTACAGCTGTAAGTTGCTTGGGGTATGTCTATCAGTTTTGAACATCGAGAGACTGAAATTTTTGCCCATTCCTCGAGCTCAGTGAGGTTGGATGGAGAGCGTTTGTGAACAGCTGGAGCTCAGTCAGGTTGGATGGAGAGCGTTTGTGAACAGCTGGAGCTCAGTCAGGTTGGATGGAGAGCGTTTGTGAACAGCTGGAGCTCAGTGAGGTTGGATGGAGAGCGTTTGTGAACAGCTGGAGCTCAGTAAGGTTGGATGGAGAGCGTTTGTAAACAGCAGTTTTCAGTTCTTTCCACAGATTCTCGATTGGATTCAGGTCTAGACTTTGACTTGGCCATTCTAACACCTGGATATGTTTATTTGTGATCCATTCCATTGTAGATTATGCTTTATGTTTTAGATCATTGTCTTGTTGGAAGACAAATCTCCGTCCCAGTCTCAGGTCTTTTGCGGAATCCATCAGGTTTTCTTCCAGAATGGTCCTGTATTTGGCGCCATCTTCCCATCAATTTTTACCATCTTCCCTGTCCCTGCTGAAGAAAAGCCCAAACCATGATGCTGGCACCACCATGTTTGACAGTGGGGATGGTGTGTTCAGAGTGATGAGCTGTGTTGCTTTTACGCCAAACATAACGTTTTGCATTGTTGCCAAAAAGTTCAATTTTGTTTTCATCTGACCAGAGCACCTTCTTCCACATGATTGGTGTCTCCCAGGTGGCTTGTGGCAAACTTTAAACAACACTTTTTATGGATATCTTTAAGAAATGGCTTTCTTCTTGCCGCTCTTCCATAAAGGCCAGATTTGTGCAGTATACGACTGATTGTTGTCCTATGGACAGAGTCTCCCACCTCGGCTGTAGATCTCTGCAGTTCATCCAGAGTGATCATGGGCCTCTTGGCTGCATCTCTGATCAGTCTTCTCCTTGTATGAGCTGAAAGTTTAGAGGGACGGCCAGGTCTTCGTAGATTTGCAGTGGTCTGATACTCCTTCCACTTCAATATTACCGCTTGCACAGTGCTCCTTGGGATGTTTAAAGCTTGGGAAATCTTTATGTATCCAAATCCGGCTTTAAACTTCTCCACAGCAGTATCTCGGACCTGCCTGGTGTGTTCCTTGTTCTTCATGATGCTCTCTGCGCTTTAAACGGACCTCTGAGACTATCACAGTGCAGGTGCATTTATACAGAGACTTGATTACACACAGGTGGATTCTATTTATCATCATTAGTCATTTCATTTAAAAATTGGAACATTCAGAGATCCTCACTGAACTTCTGGAGAGAGTTTGCTGCACTGAAAGTAAAGGGGCTGTATAATTTTGCACGCCCAATTTTTCAGTCTTTTATTTGTTAACAAAGTTTGAAACATCCAATAAATTTCGTTCCACTTCATGATTATGTCCCGCTTGTAGTTGATTCTTCACAAAAAATTACAGTTTCATATCTTTATGTTTGAAGCCTGAAATGTGTCAAAATGTCAAAAAGTTCAAGGGGGCCGAATACTTTCACTATGCACTGTATTTAAATGGAAACTCTCATTAAAACAAATTTTTGCTTCTGCACTCCTTAAAAAGTATTTCTAATGTACTCTGTTTAAGAAAAAAAATGAAGTTTTCTATGTTTTATTTGTGTTTAAAAAAGCTGCCACTAGGTGTCTCCATACTTATCCAGAGCACCCCCCCCCCCCCCCCCCCCCCATATTTTGCACAGAATTTGGACTCCTGCTGGCCTGGCAGAAGTCCAAAATCAGGAAATGCAGTCTGGAGTGCTGAGGGGTGTGTGTGTGCAGCCTTATCCAATCATAGCTCACTCACACTGAACTCTGGGCTGTGTGTAGCAGAGTGAGGAAGTTCTCCCCTGTATGGCTTCAGATGATGTTCATGCCTGCTGGGAAACGCCCCTTCCCAGTCTGTGAATCTGAGTGAGCAGAAAATACAGAGCAATATCAAGGTAGAAAACTAAAGAATAATAAAAATAAAGGCAGGGGGTGGTTTATCATGATGGGGGCAGTGAACTGGGAGGATTATAAAATTTAACAAGATCATGAGAGGTACCGTACTCCTTAACCCCTTAACGACCAAGGACGTATATTTACGTCCTTTGGTCGGCTCCTGCGATATAACTGGGGGTCACGCAGACCCCATGTCATATCGGGTCGGTCCCGGCATGTATCTGAAGCCGGGACCGAGGGCTAATAGCACGCGGCAGCGATTGCGGTGCAGTGCCCTATTAACCCTTTAGACGCGGCGTTCAAAGTTGAAAGCCACATTTAAAACGAAAGTGAAACCTTCCCGGCTGCTCAGTGGGGCTGATAGGGACCACCGCAATGAAAATGCAGTGTCCTGATCAGTTGGGACATGAGCGGAGGTCCTCTTACCTTCCTCCGGCGTGTCCCTTCAGTGATTGATTTCTACAAGCCTGAGATGCTCCCCCTATGGGAGCTATAACACTGCAAAAAAAAAGTGTAAAAAAAAAAAACTTTACTTAAAAAACTAAATGCCATTTAACCCTTTCCCTAATAAAAGTCCAAATGACCCCCCTTTTCCCATAAAAAAGCATGTAAATAAAAATAAATATAAACATATGTGGTATCGCCGCGTGCGTAAATGTCCGAACTATAAAAATATATAATTAATGAAACCACACGGTCAATGGCGTGCACGCAAAAAAAATTCCAAAGTCCAAAATAACATAATTTTGGTCACTTTTTATATCTTGAAAAAATGAATAAAAAGCGATCAAAAAGTCCGATCAATACAAAATGGTACCGCTAAAAACTTCAGATCTCTGGAGCACGCCTTGAGCAGAGAGCACAACAGCCCGATCTAGCAGCACACAGCCACAGCATACTAATAAAAAATAAAATCGTTAGTGTATTCACACTCCCCCCAATAGACAGTCCGATATCCCCCCAGAGTCACTGAGCTTGGTGGGTCCAGGGAGAGGGTCCAATTCCATAGAAGAGGGGGTCTGCTAGGACAAAGTTGTTCATTTTAGTCCATAAGTCCAGGTTACTCCAAGTCACTAGAGAGGGTGGCCAGGCGGGGAGTCCGGCATCCAGTAATCTCTATTCCACATGGGACCAGTGCTGGGGACTGCTGCTGTTCACAATATTGCCGAAGTATTAATAGTAGGTTTCACCTATTGAAGGAAGTCCATAAATAGCAGTTTATCCCCATATTAGACTCCTCCATCCAGGGAAACTGTCTACTTAAGTGTCCTGTTCCCCAAAAAGAAGCCATAACTCACCAGTTTAGCGGCTATTAAGATAATTATCACGTGTAGCCTCAGTTTCCTTTCCTCCAAAAAAGGGATCTGTTCCGGCCTGATCTAGTCCCAGCAAGGAGTAGCAGGACACCACATGTACCCCTCACCACACCGCTACACCGCGCTGTAAGACAGGTGCCACAATATATGGGCTTCCGGAGCAGGCCCGAGACTCCTCTCTGTTAATGGCCGCGAAAGTCCACACCTCCCTCTCTCTCACCTCGTCTCCGGCGTCTCCCTTCACCACACACGTGGGGGGGGGGGGGGGGGGGGGGAGACCTCCGCCCCCCACCTCCGCCTCCCGTCCTGTCCAGCATCGGGCTGCGCCATTCTCCTCTCACTCCTCCCTCCTCCTGTGGCTGAGTCCAGCGCCCCCAGCTCTCGCAGGGCATCCAGGCCGACAAGCAGCACCAGCGGCGTCACTATGTGGGTATTCCGGCATCCCAGGGTCGGCATCAGCTCCACGTCCGTCCCGAGGGCTCAGGGGGCGGGGCCGGAGCCCCGGAGCGCGCGGCCCTAGCCCATGCCGCCGTCACTTCCTCCTTTGGCTGTCTGGGCATGCTGGGAGTTGTAGTTTAGCAACAGCTGGAGTCTCCCTGTCTGGGTAGACACTGCCAGAAGGGTCTGTTTACATTATACAAAACGTACAATGTGAACAGAGCTTCAGATTAACTAGCCTTGTTCCCTTCTGTAGCTCCGCCCCCTAATGATGTCATCACTAGGGGGCGGAGCTACACGAACACGGCTCGGGACTCGAGGGAAGTAAGCTGGACTTCGTCTTCTGTATACACTGTATACAGCTATCTATAGATAGCTGTATATAGTGTATACCGCCCAAAGGGTTAACCTACACTGTCCAGCAGTGTACGTTAACTCTTCCCTTGCTGGGCTTGCGCATAGCACACAGCACAGCAAGGAGTTAAGTGAGCCAGCAATGTGTATACTGTATACACATTGCAGGCTCACTGTAAGTTCTTGCTGGGCAGTAGATATACGATGTATACCTACGGCTCAGCGTCAGCTGTTCTCCTGGCTCTGTAGCCCTGAGAACAGCTGATCCCGACATTCACATCAGGAGGATCACAGCGGGTGTCAGGAGGAGTGACATCTGCTGGGATCTGTCCCTTACCGCAGGTACTAATACTCCCAACATGGAGCACACTCTGCTCCATGCTGGGAGCTGTAGTACCTGCATTAATAGACATATGGCAGCGAGTGTAACTTCTGACACCCGCTGCGATCTGTCTATTAATGCAGGTACTACAGCTCCCAGCATGGAGCAGAGTGTACTCCATGTTGGGAGTGGTAGTACTTGTAGTAAAGGGAAGATCACTGCAGGTATCACTCCTGACACCCGCTGTGATCCTCCTGTATAATGTATGGATGCGGCGGCCGCTCTCCTATGGTCCCCTGCATGGCCATATATATACACAGATTCCTATTTCTCACAGAGAGCTGTGATTGGCTGGAACCATCTGGCCAATCGCAGCTCTGCGGGAAATATGAATAGGTGTATATATACGTGAGTGCAGGGGACCATAGAAGAGCAGCCGCTGCATCTGTACATTATACAAGAGGATCGCAAGGGACCCCTTCGATCTGTCAATTAGTACAGGTAACTACTACTCCCATCATGGAAGAGTGTGTTCCATGCTGGGAGTAGTAGTACTACCTAAAAAATGTTTTTTCTAAAAAGTGAAAAACACGCACACACTACATTTTCATTATTGTCGGCTACATTTTTAGTGCTTTACCCGCTCACATAAATTGATCCCTGTTTAAAAATGAATAAACATTTCATAATAAAAATGATACATTTCGTTAGATACAATTTTTTCCATCACCACTGTATCTTTTTTATTATGATTTTTTTATGATACCCTGCGAAATTTTAATAAAAAAGGTATCTCCATAATTTATTAGGATCGCTAAAGTCCAAAAAAAGACTAAAAAGATTTACCGAATGTACCCGAATACCGAATGTATCCGAAAAAAAACAACCCGAATACCGAATGTATCCGAAAAATCTAAACCGAAAATATTGCCGAACCAAAATTATTTTCCAAAACGAAAAAACGAAACGAAATTAAACGAAAATTTTTCTAGTGCACAAGTCTAGTAGACATAAGCCTAAATCACAAAAGTCATGTACATCAGTCACAAACTTCAGTCAAATATACATTAGGGACTGTAGCATTCAGATAGCAATCCACACCACTGTCACTAAAATGTCATAACTAATGTCATTTCTTCTTGTCTTTGCGTGCCCAGGGTACTTTACTGGCCAGAAGGTATTCCTGTAGCTAACCAAATGCACGTACAAAAGTAAAGTAACAGAATGTCAACTATTATCCAGAGTAAAGTGTTCTAGGGTTACGTGTGTAATGCCTATAGACCCTACTAGCCAAGGCATTGGGCAGAAAGCCTCAGGCAACCCAATCCGCAACCAGTGTCTAACAGCCAAAAATAAACAGTGGTATAATGTCAAAGTGTATGTATAAGCTTTGCCGTCACCATGCATACCAAGTCTAATAGTCTAATAGTCAGTCAAATGTCAGTCAGATATATCATAGTACTAATCAAATGTTGTAGTACTCAAAGTGTGATGTCATAGCCATAATAGAATGTCAGATATAGTCCAGTGTCATAAAATTTTTAGTCAGTCAGAAATGTATAGTCAACTATGTCTGTTGTATGCATAGTTGTTACGCCTAGCGCTCCGGGTCCCCGCTCCTCCCCGGAGCGCTCACGGCGTCTCTCTCCCTGCAGCGCCCCGGTCAGTCCCGCTGACCGGGAGCGCTGCACTGACATGGCCGTCGGGGATGCGATTCGCACAGCGGGACGCGCCCGCTCGCGAATCGCATCCCAACTCACTTACCCGTACCGGTCCCCTCCTGTCATGTGCTGGCGCGCGCGGCTCCGCTCTCTAGGGCGCGCGCGCGCCAGCTCTCTGAGACTTAAAGGGCCAGTGCACCAACGATTGGTGCCTGGCCCAATTAGCTTAATTGGCTTCCACCTGCTCCCTGGCTATATCTGATCACTTCCCCTGCACTCCCTTGCCGGATCTTGTTGCCTTGTGCCAGTGAAAGCGTTTAGTGTTGTCCAAAGCCTGTGTTACCTGAACTCCTGCTATCCACCTTGACTACGAACCTTGCCGCCTGCCCCGACCTTCTGCTACGTCTGACCTTGCCTCTGCCTAGTCCTTCTGTCCCACGCCTTCTCAGCAGTCAGCGAGGTTGAGCCGTTGCTAGTGGATACGACCTGGTTGCTACTGCCGCAGCAAGACCATCCCGCTTTGCGGCGGGCTCTGGTGAACACCAGTAGCCTCTTAGAACTGGTCCACCAGCACGGTCCACGCCAATCCCTCGCTGACACAGAGGATCCACTACCTGTAAGCCGAATCGTGACAATAGTCACTAGTTGTGCATAGTCCATAGTCATACCTACTAAAGTGGCCTGCATCATCATTGTCACCACTACAAGTCCAAGCAAGCCTGAGAGGTTCCCTGTGTCCCGGTCACCTCTGTGGAAGTTGTTATACTGTTGTTATACTGCCTTCTTCAGTAAAGTTCCAGTTGCATCAAAACCTGCTTTGGACTCATTTAATATATGCTGTTTCTGGATTTGTTATCGGTGGTGCCCTACACCAAACAACCACATTCTGGCCTCACAAACACTACAAGGGATTATACTACCATCTGTCCCTGGGCTATTACCACCTGCCCCTACTTCTACCTGCACTACACCACCCTGGTACCATAAAAGCATTAATCAGTGGGCTGACCTCAGTGACCTCCTGTCACCTGCAGTGCTGTGTCCAGTTGGTACAATACAAATCCCAGCCAGCAGTGAACAAGCCCATAAAAGCTATTACATTACAATACCTAGAAAGCTGATAAAAGCAGTGGGCTGACCTGTATTGTAACACAACTACGCATTAAAAAGGTCGGACCAGTGCCAGCCTGTCGGCCAAATTATGGAGGACTTTCCTGGACACGCTTCTGAGTGTTGTGTGATAGAATGCCACCAAAGGAGTGAGGAATGTGCAGTCTTATATTGTGCTTCACACCACGGTTAACCCCTCTGTGAAGATCCCAAAGACCCCAAAGTTCTAAACTGCAATTATCCAATTAAGTCTGCGGTTTTATGAATGAAAAATTTTCCCACGGCAATTACTATGCATATCATTGACCTAGTAACCCATTTCTGAAAAAAGCGAGCGGAATTTGAAAATGAATTAAAAAGCTTTGCGCGTGTTTGCCAAAGTGTGCCTCCAGCTGTTGCAAAACTGCAACTCCCAGCATGCCCAGACAGCCTTTGGCTGTCAGGGCATGCTGGGTGGGTGTTGTAGTTTTGCAACAGCTGGAGGCACCCTGGTAACAGTAACCGTGTTAGCGCAAGTGACATGACATGTTATACATAAATCATCCGACAATCAAACACATCGATCAAACACATCAATCATTCATACAGTATTCATTCATTCATTCAACATTACATTATGTATTAATAATAAATCACATAAAATTATATTATCTTACCTGTCTTCCAATGTTCCGATCTCTGCAGCTGTCCTCTTTTCCTGCACACACACGCTCCCGATAATGGTCCCCTGCTTAAAAAAGATTTACCCGAATACCAAATGTGTGCGAAAGAAAATAAAAACCCGAATAACGAATGTATCCGAAAAATCAAACCGAACACCCAAATACCGAATGTATCCGAAAAATCAAAAAAGAAATTACTGAACCGAAAATTTTATCCAAAATGAAAAAACGAAATGAAAATTTCTCTTGTGCACAAGTCTACCTGTCACCACACTAAACATTTAATATATTGTTCCTTATGTAATTATAATACTGTAGAAGATGTGGGAGGTGGAATCCCGGCACGGATCTCCTAAACCTTCCCGTGGGTGACGACTTCAGCGCTACACCGAAGGGGTACAAATAGCAGTCGGAGAGGGTGCAGAGGATGGTGATAGCTTTTTATTGTATAATCATAAAAAGGATCTGTGCTTGGATGGACAACGTGTTTCGGAGGGGCCCCCTCCTTAGTCAGGTCCGCCCCTCCGAAACGCGTTGTCCATCCAAGCACAGATCCTTTTTATGATTAAACAATTAAAAGCTATCACCATCCTCTGCACCCTCTCCGATTGCTATTTTTACCCCGCCGATGTAGCGTTGCAGCGCCGGAGTTGTCACCCACGGGAAGGTTTAGGAGAACCGTGCCGGGATTCCTACCTCCCACAACTGCTACAGTATCCCATCCACCATCTCCGACAGGACCGACGGCCAGCTGCTCCCGGCATACCTGCGGAAAGACACCTGCTCAAGGCTTAGATCAGTGTTGCGCCTGAAATTAGCGCAACATCCAAAAGGTGAGCAGGCTCCTATCCATCTACCAACCATCTGTTATCCACGGATAACCGGCACTATATTAGCGCCACATCTGTCTTTTTTTCTCCCCTACATATTTATGTAATTATAAGACACTTTGCTATTAACTTGCTGTTAAAATTCTCAACCTTTATATGTTTTTAATGTGATTTTAAAAAACGGCCACTAGGTGGCTCTGTTCTGTTTCCTGCCACAAGTCAAACAGTTTGGTCTCCTCCCGGCCTGGCTGGAGACTAAACTCAGGAAGAGCATGCGGGGCATGGCGGGGCACAGCGCACATGGCTTCAGTGACATCACGCCCTGCTGGGGAACACCCACTTTCTCCTGCCGGGAGCTCTTACAATGAGAGCAAGGGGAAAGGTATGATACACAGCTTTTTAAAGCATATAATTTTTCTTAAGGGCAGGAGGGGTGTTAGGGAATATGGTTTAAAGACAGGTACTCTTTAAGGGTATGGTCATGCGAAGCGTATACACAGCGTATTTTATGCTGCAGTGGGAAATACACTGCGTAATCTCCTATGAATATACACACAGGGCTACTCAAAATGACGTCGGTGTACAGGCCCCGCCTCCAAACCTCCCGTCACGCACAGGGCTGCTGTCAAGTAGCCCTGTGTGTCTGCTTAAAGGGGAATATGTAGCGTATTTTCTGGTTTGCTGAAGATAAACCAGTGTTTCTCAACCAGCGTGCTTCCAGTTGTTGCAAAACTACAACTCCCAGCAGAAGGCTGTCCGGGCATGCTGCGAGTTGTAGTTTTGCAACAGCTGGAGGCATGCTGGTTGTGAAACACTAAAATAACCCCTTCCAATCATTAATTTTGGCCCTCACTATTGCCAACCCAGTCAGTTCACATCATCTGAATAACATCCATGTTTCCTATGTGTCACTGGACCCTTCAGTGACTTTTCATAGTGTTTGGTCATGTTTTTTTTCATACAGTATGGGAATGGTGTCCTGGGCTGTAAAGTAACACTTTATATCCTACAAAATCTGCTTTTTCATCCAGAGCCAATTGAGCTGACTCCTCAAATGTCAGCCTCATCTGGAAGTATTGGAAGGCTCCGTCATTGTGACTAACTGGGCAATAATCTCGTACTAAACAAATGAATGAAAGTTGCTTAAAAAGGGTACTCCACCGGAAAACATTTTCTTTAAATCAACTGGTGCCAGAAAGTTAAACAGATTTGTAAATTACTTCTATTTAAAAATCTTAATCCTTCCAGTACTTAGCTGCTGTATGCTCCACAGGAAGTTATATTCTTTTTGAATTTCTTTTCTGTCTGCCACAGTGCTCTCTGCTGACATCTCTGTCCATTTTAGGAACTTTTTAGAGCAGGAGCAAATCCCCATAGCAAACCTGTCCTGCTCTGGACAGTCCCTGACATGGACAGAGGTTTCAGAAGAGAGCACTGGGGTAGGACAGAAAAAAAAATTTCAAAAAGATAAGAACTTCCTGTGGAGCATACAGCAGCTGATAAGTACTGGAAGGATTAAGATTTTTTAAATAGAAGTAATTTACAAATCTGTTTAACTTTCTGGCATCAGTTGATTAAAAAAAAAAATCCCCTGGAGTACCCCTTTAACTATGCCATCTTTTGTTGGATCAGTAGGGTCCCATATTGATCATAACAATAAAGAGGCCACAGCATTAGTTTAAGTGGCATGGTTTGGCTGGCACTTCTGTGTAGGGAAGAACGCAAAGGTTTTTTTTTCCCTATGTGTTCTTGGGATTCGCAGGTACTTTATATCAGAGGTCAGACCCTTAAGATCATTATGTTATGACATAACCTTACCAGAGGCGGCTCTACCATTAGGCGAGGTAGGCAGCCACCTAAGGCCTCACATTAGCAGGGGCCTCGTGGCCGCCTAGCTCACCCCCTAAGAAAGTAAAATGAGTGGCAATGCCTACAATTTACACATCGCCACTCAGTATTATACAGGAGAAGGGAACAGGAATCCCTGCTCCTGTACTCACAGCTCTTACCCCGCACGGCCTGCACCAGAAGTCCTGCACCGGAAAAGATTCAGGCCCGGGAGGAGGACAGGAGGCGGCTGAGGAGCTGAGAGTGGGCGCTGCTGAACAGACTGGGCACGGACACCGGACATCAGGCGAGGGGACAAAAATATAGAAAAGTAGAAGACAGGGGTAATGTTAAAGGAAGCAGGGCCACTATTAAGGGGGAAAGGAGAAGTCTGTAATGGGGGGAAAGGAGGGGCAGCAGGATAAGATTGCTCTATATAAGGGGGACAAGAGGACAGGAAAAGGGCTTTATATAAGGGGGTACAGAAGGAGAGGAAGAGGGCTCTAT
Source organism: Hyla sarda (assembly GCF_029499605.1). Classification (NCBI taxonomy): domain Eukaryota; kingdom Metazoa; phylum Chordata; class Amphibia; order Anura; family Hylidae; genus Hyla; species Hyla sarda. The sequence continues at coordinate 107,782,473 of NC_079198.1, read as the reverse complement.
ATTAGGGGTACAGAAGGAGAGGAAGAGGGCTGTATATAAGGGGTACAGGAGGAGAAGAGGGATATATATTTTATATGGGGTACAGGAGGAGAAGAGGGCAAATTAGGAAAGGAAGAGGGCTCTATACAAGGGGGTACAGGAGGAAAGGAAGAGAGCCTTATATAAGGGGGTGCAGAAGGAGAGGAAGAGGGCTCAATAAAACAGGGTACGGGAGGAGAAGATGGCTCTTTATGAGTGGGTACAGGAGGAGAGGAGAGAAAGATGGGTCTTTGGGGGGGGGGGGAGGAGTGGTCTATAAATAGTTACAGAAGGAGAGGAGTGTGTCTATAAGCGAGGGCAGCAGAGCCTTAGGGAGCGCCCCTGTCTGTCACTGAGGTCCCTTTAGGTCCGGTTTCTGCTACCTCCATTTTGCACCTTGCAGCACCCAGCAGGCCAGACACACAGTGGTGAGTACTCATGATACACTTCCACCCAACAGGGCGTCATCTCAGTTGTCTGTAATTAGTAAAGGAGATTTATGTAGATTGAGGTATTTTTTATTTTTTTTGCTGAATTCGCAAAAGAGTTTTTTGTTGCGCGCAAAAAGGGTTAAAAAAAAATAATGCGGAACTGTAAATCTGGAGCAGCTGTAGTGACCCACTCTGTTATTTGGCACCAATGATACCTGTACCCAGGGAGTTACCCAGTATTTTACACAACACTTTCCCTTACACAATACTGTGCTGCCAACCAACACTACGTAGTGACGACATCTCAGTGAGGGCCTCAAGTTCAAGTTTCGCCTAAGGCCTCACAAAGTCTAGAGCCGCCTCTGAACAACGCCATCTTTCCCTATTATATCAGATGTCCTTTCAAGATCAATGGGGGATTATGCTTGAGTGACGACACACATCCTTTACTTTTTGAACTTTGTTTATTGGTATTGCTGTATATATTTTTTTCACATTAGCATGGATACAGAGTATATTTTGTACAGCTATGTTCTCTAAACTTGACAATTTGGCATTTATAGCTATTCTTCACAAATAAAGTTGAATTCAATGATGGAGGAACATGTTGGCGTCCCTATGAATCTCTTTTGCTGCCTTCAGACCACTCTTAATAGCTGTGTCGATCCAGCCATGAGGAAGTAACGTGTGCTCCCCTGCAAAATAAATTCTGCCTTCTGGTGCAGCCAACACTTCATATGTATCTCCATACTGATACGGTGTGAAAAAGGCAAAAGCTCCCATGGAATATGGATCCAGACTCCACTTCTTCATCACAGACTTCGGGCAGAGTTTTTTCAGTTCCTCCTTCGGTATCCTATGAATGATGGACAAGTCTTCCAGCAGGACATCAGCGCAATCCTCCTCACTGAGCGGCAAAAAAAACATTGAGTCGTCTTCGTAAGTGTACGAGGCCAGGATGACGCCTCTTCCATTGGTGAAGTTATGACTTGGGTAGTAGATGCTACGGGATGGTCGATCAGTAGAACTTTTTCCACCGACTATCCCATCCTTCTCCCAGAATCTCTTGGTGCAGCTCAGAAAAATCTTTGTGGCACCTCCATAATGAATGAAGCTCAGAGCATTGTACTTGTCATTACTCAGAGGAGGACTGAAGTGTATGCGTCTGGTGGCCTTGGCGGTGGAGGTAATGAGGACGTAGTCTGCGGATATGCTGGTGGGAGTAGAGCTCTTGTCTTTACGGTACTGGACAATCACAGATTTCTGATTCCTTGTTATTTTAACTACAGTAGAATTTAGTCTGATGGCCCTTCCAATGTAGCGTGAAAAAGCCAATGGTAACTGGTCAAAACCTCCTGTGATCTCATCCATCCTTATGGGGAAAAAAAATAAAATAGAACATGGGTAAAATAAGCCAAGTATATTTAGAACAAACATACAAAAAAAAGCATTTATTTCTCCATATGCTACAATGACTTTTGATACCATTCTTAAAGGGGTACTCCGCACTAGACATCATATCCCCTATCTAAAGGATGGGGGATAAGATGTCTGATCGCGAGGGTCCCGCCGCTGAGGACCCCTGCGATCTCTGCTGCGGCTCCCCGAACTTCGATCCGTGCCGGATGACTGGCGATGCGTGGCGGAGGCTCGTGATGTCACGGTCACTCCCGCCTCATGACATCACGGCCACGCCCCCTCAATGCAAGTCTATGGGAGGGGGCGTGACAGCCGTCACGCCCCATCCCATAGACTTGCATTGAGGGGGCATGCACTCTGACACTCTAAACGAACGCCAGGTGCAGCAGGGAGATCGCAGACATCTTATTCCCTACCCTTTGGATATGGGATAAGATGTCTAGGGGCGGAGTACCCCTTTAAATGTTTGTCAATCATGCCTTATGGTGTAATTGAGATCATTGTGTGAAGCTGGTGGGTTATATATGGGGCAGGCACTATTACATGGTCACTTTGGTAGTTACTATTTTAGCTATTTCATGTATACTGAGCTATTTTATGTATAGTCTGGCTAGTTTTACTATAGAAGTACTATGATAGGTGCTGATATGTGAGCACTGTAGCAAGGGCTATCCTGCCTTTACTATGAACATTGAGACGACCCCATGCAACAGTACTGTTTCTTTTGACTTTACCTGGTGGTGTTGAAGATTGAATCATCCACTAGTGACTCCAAAAATGAAATGTGAAATTCACCATTTATTCCCATGTAGTGTCCAATCATTTGAAGAGCTCCTGCGCTTAAATGTCCTTCCTCCGCCAAGAAGGACTGTGAATACAAAACATAAGATCTTACAAGATCTAGTGCAAAATGGGAATCTCAAGTTCTTAGCATCATACCTCAAAAATACAGTGACTCCCCCGACCTACGATGGCCCCGACATACGATCATTTCAACATACGATGGCCTCTCAGAGGCCATCGCATGTTGAAGGCAGCATCAACATGCAATGCTTTTTTTTTTTTTATGTCGGGGCCATCGCATAAACGGCTATCCGGCAGCGCAGACTGCTTCAGCTGCCACCGGATAGCCGTTTACGGTGCCCTGTGTGTTCCACTGACGATCACTTACCTGTCCTCGGGACTCCGGCGCGTCCTCTTCGGGATCCCCTGCATCGCCGGCGCTCTCTATTGTCGTCAATCACTTCGCCGTGCAAGCCGTCCCATCATCCAATAGGAGCGACGTGCATAGTGACGTGATGGCAGCGACGTTCACAGGCAGCAGAGACCTTCCCGGAGCGCCGGGGACACCCCGGGGACGCAGCGACTGCGATAGAGAGCGACATCCAGGGCAGCGGTGACGGTCCGGAGCTGCGGGGACACGCGGGTATAACCTCCAATACCAGTGGTCTTCAACCTGCGGACCTCCAGATGTTGCAAAACTACAACTCCCAGCATGCCCGGACAGCCGTTGGCTGTTCGGGCATGCTGGGTGTTGTAGTTTTGCAACACCTGGAGGTCCACAGGTTGTAGACCACTGTCCTATACTTTACATTGCACGAATCCCTCAACATACGATGGTTTCAACAAACGATGGTCCATTTGGAACGGATTACCATCGTATGTTGAGGGACGACTGTACTTCTATGATTTATAAAAAAGTCCCACACTTGTTCTATCCTTTCTATGGCATACTCAGTCCACCATGCTACCTGTGTAAAGTCTTCCCTTAGGACTCTACTGCCTCTTAATGGGGGAAGATTTATCAAAATCTTTGCAGAGGAAGAGTGGTGCAGTTGCCCATAGCAACCAGGTAGCTTCTTTCATTTTTTACAAGAGGCCTGTCAAAAGTGAAAGAAGCGATCTGATTGGTTGCTACGGGCAACTGCACCACCCTTCCTCCACACAAGCTTTAATAAATCTCCACCATTGTCTCCAGTATAGAGTCCTCTTCCCACATTGGTCGCACATTTATATATCAGCGCTCCTCCATTTGCATTTCCATTCACTTTCTGCATTTCTGATGACTCCTCTCACCGACAGGACAAACACCAAGCTCACACGCGGACTCTTCTTCATACAGGGATTAAAACTCTGCTCACTAGAAACAGAAGGGCACAAGACAAAGAGCAGGACCACCTATAATTTAGTTAAACGCTGTGTTGAATTGTATTCACAAACATTCCGTATAAAAGTTCCTTGAAAACATTTTTAAAAAAACATAGGAGACATAGGAGACATACCCTGGTTACACCTCACCGGCTATATCCTGGGGCACTATGGGATGTGATTAGAGATGAGCGAACTTACAGTAAATTCGATTCGTCACGAACTTCTCGGCTCAGCAGTTGATGACTTTTCCTGCATAAATTAGTTCAGCTTTCAGGTGCTCCCGTGGGCTGGAAAAGGTGGATACAGTCCTAGGAGACTCTTTCCTAGGACTGTATCCACCTTTTCCAGCCCACCGGAGCACCTGAAGGCTGAACTCATTTATGCAGGATAAGGGTGGGTTCACACTACGTTTTCTCCCATACGGGAGCGCATACGGCAGGGGGGAGCTAAAACCTCGCGCTCCCGTATGCCTTCGTATGCGCTCCCGTATGTCATTCATTTCAATGAGCCGGCCGGAGTGAAACGTTCGGTCGGCTCATTTTTGCGCCGTATGCGCTTTTACAACCGGACCTAAAACTGTGGTCAACCACGGTTTGAGGTCCGGTCGTAAAAGCGCATACGGCGCAAAAATGAGCCGACCGGACCGAACGTTTCACTCCGGCCGGCTCATTGAAATGAATGACATACGGGAGCGCATACGAAGGCATACAGGAGCGCGAAGTTTTAGGGCTGAATGTAGATTTTGAGATTAAAGGGGTATTCCAGGAAAAAAAATTTTTATATATACATCAACTGGCTCCAGAAAGTTAAAAATATTTGCAAATTACTTCTATTAAAAAAAATCTTAATCCTTTTAGTACTTATGAACTGCTGAAGTTGAGTTGTTCTTTTCTGTCTAAGTGCTCTCTGATGACCCCTGTCTCGGGATCTGTCCAGAATAGAAGCAAATCCCCATAGCAAACCTCTTCTACTCTGTGCAGTTCCCGAGACAAGCAGAGATGTCAGCAGAGAGCATTGTTGGCAGACAGAAAAGAACAACTCAACTTCAGCAGCTGATCATTATTGGAAGGATTAAGATTTTTTAATAGAAGTAATTTACAAATCTGTAACTTTCTGGTGCCAGTTGATATCTAAAAAAAATAAATAAATGTTTTTTTCCTGGAATACCCCTTTAAACAGTTATTGTAGTGAGTGAGATACATTAGATTGTTCAATGTGATGGATAGCGTTCAGTCCTGTCAGCTGCTTTTTAATTGATATTAGTTAAAGAATTTTAACAAAATATGGAAAGAGTATATCGTTTAGGATCTTTTTGGCTATGCATTTTAGTAATAGGCAAATCATCCCTGCTTCCTTGTTCTAAGAACATTTTGTATTGTCGAATATTTTATGATCATCATATTACATAGATGTATTTTTGTATGTGTTATTGTTGTTTTGCAATCTTTATGATGTCATACTTGTTCCATTAGGTATTTGTAATATTGTTTGCAAATTAAAATCTATAAATATAGTTAATAGAAACACCCTTTACTGTCCCAGGATGACACTGGTGAGGGGAAACCCAGGGTCATGGAAAAAAAGCGGGTGTGCCGTATGTCTTCTTTGCATTTTTTTATGTGTTCTAGGCGTATATTTTATTAAACTAAAGTATAGGTGTTGCTGCTCTATCTTGTGCTCTTTGGTTTCTAGGAACACGAGGTCAACTCCCTGTATCGGGGAGAATCCAAGTGTGAGTCATGGCCGTAAGAGAAGTGAATGGAAACGCAAAAGGAGGAGCACGGATATATAAATGTGAGATTAATGTGGGGGCATTTAGAGGCAGTAGCGCTCTGAGGGTAAACACCAGACAACAAAAGATCAGGGACTGGCACTACCCCTCTAGTATCAGTACAAACCTAAACAGGAGACCTGTTGCTCCATACAGAAACCTTTGCTCCACTCAATGGTGGTGATCAGCTGCCTCATGCAACTGTAAATCCACATACAGAAAGAATAAGGCTGTGGCACTCACCAGTCATGGGGACTTCTAACTGGTGAGTGCAATAGATTATATATATATCTTTTACTTACACACACCGACCTACGATGGCCCCGATATACGATAATTTCAGCATGCGATGGCCATTCAGAGGCCATCGTATGTTGAAGGCAGCTTCAACATACGATGCTTTTGTATGTCGGGGCCATCGCATAAACGGCTATCCGGCAGCGCAGACTGCTTCAGCTGCCACCGGATAGCCGTTTACGGTGCCCCATGTGGTCCGCTGACGATCACTTACCTGTCCTCTGGGCTCCGGCGTGTCCTCTTCAGGATCCCCTGCATTGTCGGCGCTCTCCATCGACGTCATCACGTCGCTGCGCACGCCGTCCCGTCATCCAATAGGAGCAGAGTGCGTAGCGACGTGATGGCGGCGACAGAGAGCGCGGATGCCGGGGAAGCAAGCAAAGGCCTTGCCGGAGCGTCTGGGAAAATCCCGGGGACGCGGCGACAGCTACTTCCCGGGCAGCGGTGACAGTCCAGAGCGGCGGGGACAGGTGAATACAACTTCCTCTAACACAGTGGTCTACAACCTGCGGACCTCCAGATGTTGCATAACTACAACACCCAGCATGCCCGGACAGCCAATGGCTGTCCGGGCATGCTGGGTGTTGTAGTTTTGCAACATCTGGAGGTCCGCAGGTTGTAGACCACTGTTCTATATACTTTACATTGCACGGATCCCTCAACATGCAATGATTTCAACAAACGATGGTCCGTCTGGAACGAATTACCATCGCATGTTGAGGGACCACTAATAAAATATATAATATATAATAAATTAATATATAATAAATTTTGAACATGTGTCTGCACTCTGCCCCACCCCCTCAGCCCAAACCTATATAAGTAGTAGTTAGCTACACAAGGGCCATTTCTTTCCTAGCAGCCTCCCAGTCTGACTGGGAGAGCATGGTAAGTGTGCTGTTACACCTTGTTCACACTGGTGTGGTGCAGGGCGGCGTCCGTTGCTGCCGTGGCGCCGTGTCTGCGGGGGAATGCGGCCCATAGACTGGTTTGAGTGAGATTGGGGCCGCTCTGCCAGTGGGTCGCTCCCCCCCTGAGGGCACTGGTGTCGCGGCGGTGGTGGTCACTGCCCAGTGCTATGCCATTTTATGCTAGGGATGTTAGGGACCCACTCTAAATAGGTGGCCTTGACGTGGCGAGTGGGCTTGTACTTTTTGATCAAAAACGTATATACTAACAACCTGTTAGTCATTGATATTATGCTGAGAAGCAATCAGATCATTATACAAGATTGTATAATCATGTTATCTAAACTTTTATAGATCACGATTTCATTGTACCTATCAGCCAGAGGTTCAAAGAAATAGTGAGGAATAGAAATCAGAGGTTATGTATTAAATATGCATGATATATAGCTGCTAAATATGGATGATTTATCTTTTGGCATCAAGTGAATGAGGTATGGCATATAACTGGCTGATATAACAGTGTCTAACATGGTCGTGTGCAGTGATGAGAAAATGGCCGTCTGGGGCCAAAAGGTAATCTAACCTTCCCCTCGCCTTTTTTTCTAGATACATGCTGAGGCATCCCACAAAATAAAACATACAATGGCATAGATCAGAGAAATTCTCCCAATTCTCCGATGAAAGGCTCAAACACAATGTGAACAGAGCTTAAAAGGGATACTCCACTGGCCAGTGTTCGTAAGTAAATGTTCCGAATGCTGTTTTTTGCGCTGTGGGGGTCAGCCACGCCCCTCGTGACATCACTGCCACGCCGCCTCAATGCAAGTCTATGGGAGGGGGCGTGACAGACGTCATGTCCCCTCCCATAGACTTGCATTGAGGAGGCATGACAGTGATGTCACGAGGGGCGTGGCAGACCCCCACAGCGTAAAAAAACAGCATTCGGAACATTTACTTCCGAACGCTGCCAGTGGAGTATCCCTTTAAGACAAGTACTAACTATTAAAATTAGTACTTAGTATCCTGATGAATTCCCTACAGGCATGGCATGTTCTCCCTGGGGTACATATATCGGATGTTGAGAATCTAGACTGTAGAGTAATTCCACAAGATATGCAATACATTTTTGGTATACATGTATGGTTTTCCTCATTCTCTTCTAAGACCACCCATTCCCAAAATAGGTGTGGGTCCCAAACGTTGGGACTGAAGTCTATCAGACATGTATGGCATGTCCTAGGGTTATGCCAGAAATATTCAATGTACATTTAATACAATCGGAACTTTACCCGCTCGGAAGCGTTGTCAAATCTTTTCAAGATTTCAGAGCAATTTCTGTTTGTTTCTTTCAGGAACTGAGGAAAAGACAAGAAGATAAAATAAAGCACTAAATATGAATTTTTTTCACGTTGTCATGAACTCTATTGTGCCATTTTCTAATTATCTCTGTTTCTCAAAAAGATGGAGTAAAATCAATAGTAATGCCTTTTAACCACCAATAGGGTTTTTTGCAACCCGCAAGTCCTCCCATTTATGTACCCCAACAGATAATAATGGATCACAGTGCATCTGTCACTGACCCTTAGAAAGAGAGGTCATGAAGTCAGTGTGAACAGAGTCTAAAAGCCCAATTCCCTGGTCTCCCCAGCAATATGGCTTATAAATAAAGCCCTTTGTGTAATAGAAATGTATTAGGGAATTGCTGCTATTACATATATTTAACCAGTAATTCGTCCTTTGCCTCGAGCAGTGAAATAATGGCCCTCATTTACTATTGCAAACCCGACATGTTTTGTTGGGTTGTGCGCCGGATTCTGTCGCATTGGGGAAATGGGGAGTGGTCTCCGAAAAGGGACGGGTTCACAACATTTTCACAACCACATAAAACGTGGTGGATTTGAGCTGAGGAAAACCAGACAGATCAGAGCATGTGTAAAAAAAAAGCAAAGTGTAGGGAAAGTGGAAAATGTAGGGAAACTTTAGTACATACCATGGAAAATTGTAGGGAATTAAAACCCACAAAGAAACCTACACAACACTCTTAGTAAATAAGGGCCAATATAATGCATACGGTGTCCATATTTGGACATCATCAGGCATCCAAATAGCCATCATTCCTCCTCCCTCATCCTCAAAACCCATCCTCCAGAGTAAGCTTGCCTCCTCCTCAGCCAAATCTCTCTCCTCCTTCAGACATAAACAAAATCCTCCCACATTCTTATGTCCTCAGACACACCCCATTCAGCCCTCAGCTCTCAGCCAAACCTCAGTCATGCCTCAGACGTCAGCCAAACAGCCGTTGATATCAAGTTTTCCTCGATTCGTAGAAAACAGAGTGCATGCGTGGCACTCCGCTGATAGCGCAAGGCTAAAGTAGGCAGCGTTAGAAGCAAAGTGCTAGCATAACCTTCACATGCGCAGTTGTCCGCACCGCTCAGAGCGCATGCGCTGCTTTCCACTGCTATGCAGTTAGCATAGGGTGGTTGGAAAACGTTAACGGCTGTTCAGCTGACATCTGAGGTGTGGCCGAGGTTTGTCTGAGGTTTGAGGGAGGTTAAGCTGAGGGTGTAAGAATGTGGGAGGATTTTGTTTATGTCTGAAGGAGGAGAGAGATTTAGCTGAGGGATGACAGAGGTTAACATGATGTACAACGGAGGAGGCGAGATTATGCTGATGGAGGACGGATTTTGAGGATGAGTGAGGAGGAATGATGGCTATTTGGCTGATGCCTGATTATGTCCTAATATGGACACCGTAAATGCAGACCCATTTGCTCTATGCTATATACCTTGTGCACCGCTTTATAATACAGATCAGTAACAGATTCACCCTCCTCTTCAGCCCTCAGATTGAATCCGAACAGATTTGGTGTCTTTTCGGGAACTTTGTGTGTTCGTCTTATATTGTTGAAGAAATAAAAAGTGTCTTCATCAGATGTAATAAAAGGGTTTAGTTTCAGCCCAAACTCTTTAATGTATTCATGAACAATCCTGCAATAAAAGGAATAATCCATATGAGACCTGTATTTAGTTTATGCTGCTTCATATTCATTCATCATATCGAAGCAATGTATTTCCGGTACTGGACCATAGAAGAGGCTGAGCATACACATCCCCATTCCAAGGGCCACAATGGCGTATACTGGAGCCAGGATGTGGAAAAATCTACTGGGTATTCAGTGCACCTAAACTTTCAACAAACTACTGACAAGTCATAGTGACCTGTTAGAAGTTGCGGTTATTGGGGGTCCGGGAGTTGAGACCCCCTCCAATCTTTAGAACAAAGTGGCAAGGGTGTCAGTCAGTGTATCAGTGCATAATACACAATATAGAGGTATAGAGGAGTAGGATAGAAATTACCAAGCCAAGAGTATGGTTAAACCCTGGTTGTAAAAAAAAAAAAAAAAAATTATATTATATCTATATCTATACACACACACACACACACACGAAAAAAGAAAGATAGCCGGCACAACAGCCTAATACACGGGTGCACACTGCCATGGCATCAGAGTATACAAAAAAAGAGGATTGCAGCAGCACACATTGGTCAAAAAAATTGAGGCTCTTAGCGCACTTTTTGATCAAAACGTGTCCCCCATCCACCACGGGGAGGTGGCCTCATTTAGGATGGGAACCTAGCACAAATTCTGAGCCTAAATGAGGCCACCTCCCCGTGGTGGATGGGGGACACGTTTTGATCAAAAAGTGCGCTAAGAGCCTCAATTTTTTTGACCAATGTGTGCTGCTGCAATCCTCTTTTTTTGTGTATATATATATGTGTGTATTTTATTAATTAAAAAAAAAAATGCAAATAAACATTCTGTATTCTGTAAACACAGCATGTTTAAAAACCCCTAGCTATTAAAAAAAAAAAAAAAACACTTTAAAATGATCAAAATTGCTGTTTTTTGCCCTTACTGCCTCTCAAAACAATTTATATTTCAGGTGATCAAAGCGCCATATGAACCCTGAAATGATGCCAATGTAAACTACATTAGACCTGGAGACTAAAACTATCATGTACTTTCAAATGCATGGTGAACACCATAAAAAAAAAAAAACCTTAAAACACAATGAGGATTTGCAGTTTTTTCTACCCACCCTGTATAGCATATGGCTGTGTAGACAGAAAAAAAAGGGAACATGAAATACTAAATCTGACCATAACCTTAAAGGGGTACTCTTTTGCTAAACATCTTATCGCCTATCCAAAAGGATAAGATGACTGATTGCGGTGGTCCTCTATTCATGTCTATGTGAGGGGGCGTGACAGCCCCTCCTATCAACATGAATGGAGGGGATGTGGTATGACGTGACGTCACAACCACAGCCTCACGAACCCAGCTTTCTAAACATAATGTTCAGAACGCCACGTGTCTGCATGGAGATTGCAGGGTTCCCATCGGCCGGACCCCTACGATCAGACATCTTATCCCCTATCCTTTGGATAGGGGATAATATGTCTAGCAAAAGAGTACTCCTTTAAAAGGTGTTCATGAACCAGAGCTAAAAAGGTAAGCAAAAAACGACCACAGGAAACAAACCCAAAGTACACAAAAAAATTTGACAATATTAAAATAATTTTTGATAAATGGTACCTGTGAGAAGGTGGCAGACGCATAGGTCCTAAGTCTGCATACCAGCCTTCTGGATCTCGGTATGTGTAGACACGACCTCCAACTCTATTACTGCTTTCCAATATGGTTACCTGAAATCGAAAAAGCTTCGATCATATAAACCTTCCTTTTTCTGTACAAATGACTATTGGGTGGGACAACTTCTCTTGGGACCCAAGTTAGGCCTCAGTATAAAAAGCTTTCTGATGGACAGTTGGTTGGCTCACAGCTATCAGCTCTTGTTCTCTCAGTAAAGGTGCCCACATACATTTAATGGCCGTCAGCAGAATGTCCATTTGGCCAACAGCTTTTACCTGTTCACCTTGTACACACTGGGGGACATCAATGTTTGCTTATGTATTCCTTTTTTTAGTAAATTTTTTCTTACAATTTTTTTTTGCTTATGTGCGACTTACGGTATTTATCAACTGCTTTCAACCTGTTGATAAATTTCTTTCACGCAAGCAAGTTCTCTTTTTTTGCTTTGGTAGTGACTTTCTGCTCCATGTCTGAGCTGGAGGAAATTTTGTAGGTTTTTTTTATGTGATGTGACTTTCGCACTTGAAATCTCTGACCACTGCAAGTCAAAAATCACTTTTTGCTTTGGTAAGCAAGGTTTTTATTTTTTGCTTAGGGCGCTGCACAATCAAAAAGTCGCAGAAAAAAAAGAGTAGTCGCACGTGCGACTTTTTTTGCCACAATTTTAAGCAAAAAAAAAAAAATCGACTAAATGCTTGGTTAAATGTCCCCCATGGAGATTAAGCTTGTGTATTGTGAATGAGCAGAGGGGATGTAAGCCACTGCCAGATAAATACAGACCCCTGGACCTCCTAAATAAATACAAACCCGCAGACTAGAAAATACAGACCCCCTAATAAGATACTGTCCCCTAGACCCCCTGAATAAATACAGACCCCCCTCATAATAAACAGACCATGAGCCTTCCTAAATAAATACAGCCATCAGACTCCTAAGAATACAAATCCCCAGATTCCCTAATAAAATATGAACCACCAGACCCTGTAATAATATACACCCTCGACCAAACTCCTACATAAAGGCTCTAGAAGATTCCCCTTGACAGAAAGCACAGACTAGACTCCTCCATACAGACCCCAGGTTGGATGTACAGCAAAGATGCCAATGCCAACCTACACACTACATTGCATGGGGTGGTTCCCAGAAGAGGGTGGGAATGGGGAGAGGTGAATATATTTTAAAGAGAACGCTACACCAAGGAGGTCTGCCTTTTCTTTTGGGAGACTAGGAGGTCTCCCCTTTTACCAAGTTTCAGAAAGAGTTCAGAAGGGTTAATAAGTATGGTTTATGGGGGGTTGGGAGACATAGCTTTGGGCCAAACAAATGTTTTATCTTATGTATCTAGACAACTTTAGTAGGTTTGCGGATTTGAAAGGACATAAACTGAGGAGGTAACAGTCTATATTGGATTCCCTCTTCTCCTTTTCCTAGTGGTCTGGCTCGTAGATTAACACCATAACAGTCAAAAAGAAAAGGATTTGCCTACTTACTCTGTGTCCTGCATCCTGCAAAGTTTTGGCTGCAGAGAGGCCGGCCATTCCAGCACCAACAATCACTACATGTTTCCGATTGGGTGTCTTAGAGGATGGCAATCCATGTTTGGCAATGTCCAGGAACTCTTCATAGTTGGGGTCTTTCAGGCACTCCTGGAGCAAATCATTAGTGCTCGTACCAAATATGGTCCAGAACAGTAGAGAGGCGAGAACTGTGTGTGCAGATCAGAAGAGACAGGTAAGTCATCATAGCCTACATTCAGTATACAGACACCTTCAAATAAATGGGAAAAAGCGACAAACAAAAACAAAACCCACTGTCACTGTTTTTTGGAAAAATACCTCCTTACCATAAAGTCATCCTATTTATGCTCATATGGAGAAGAAGATATATTCAAATATATACATATGTGTTACAATGATGCCACTCACTAAGGTTGTCCATGTTCCACCTCCGTAGTCCAAAGACTTTCTTACTGCTCCTGTTTCCACAACAGATCTAAATAGGAGTGACCTCCGGAAAGTGCAAGCTACCAGGGTGATGGTGGAAGAAGTGTAATAGTAAGAACATTTCTCAATATAAAACATCCTGTCAACAGGATCTTAAACAACAGGTTTTACCTAATTCCAATCTGGATTCTGTGTGACATGACAAGTTCTCAGGGAGGATCCCTCACTTTAGATGTCTTCCTATCTGTGTAGTTCTATAACCTGCACTTTAATGTGGCTTCAATAGCTGAGCCTATATTTAAGGCTTTTTATATACATTGATGGACATTTATCAACGGGTTTAGTCAGGTTTTCTTTACTATAATTGTGGAAAAATTGTCGCGTCTACGTGTGTTTTCGTGTGACAATTTGCATGAAGAACAAGAAAAGCAAGAAAATTCAAACTTGCTTACGTAGTAAATTTTTCAAAATGGATTTGCTTAAGGCTAGGTTTCCACTTGGTTTTTTTTCTGGCAGTTTTTGGAATACAGCCACTGCAGTTTTTGAGCCAAAGTCAGAAGTGGATCCATTGGGGAGGAAAAGTATAAGTCCTTCCTTTATATTTCCTATTCCTTTTGAATACACCTCTGGCTTTGGCTCAAAAAAACTGCCAGAAAAAAAACCAAGTGGAAACCTAGCCTTAGTCATGTATCTATCAACTGCGACAGTCGCAACTGCGCAAAAAAAAAAAAAAGTCGCAACAAGGTAAAAAATTTACTAAATTTACTCCAGCTCAAACATGGAGCAGAAAAAGCTACTACCAAAGTAAAAAAGGAAAAATTGCTTACGTGAAAGAAAATCATCGACAAGCTGAAACCAGTTGATAGATAAGTCACACATAAGCAAAAAAAAGTAAGGAAAAAATTACTAAAAAAATAAATAAATAATAATAATAATACATAAGCAAACATTAATAAATGTCCCTCATTATCTCTATCACCCATCAGGGTTTTTTGGCATTGTGTAACACTTCATCTTCTAAAGATTTCTCAGAACAATTTTATGTTTCCATATACAGAGCCACACGAGAGCTTGTTTTTGTGGGACCAATTGCACTTTGTAAAAGACACCTTTCGTTTTACCATGAAATGTACAGTGAAACAGGAAAAAAAATTATATATTTTTGTGGTTTAAATAAAAACCTGCAATTTTGAAAGTTTGAGGGATTTAGTTTTTACACTCTACTTGGCACGCATCCTTATTTTGCAGGTAATTCTGATTACAGCGATACCCAATTTTTACAGTTTTTACAATTTTTTCCAGGTTTTACAATTTAAAAGAAAATGTAAAAAAATAAAACAAATTGCTGTGGATGCCACATTCTAGCCGCTATTACTTTTTTTTTGTCTACGGAGCTGCATTAGGTCTCATTTTCTGTACCTTGACCTGCAGTTTTTTTTTAAATCGGTATCATTTTGGTGTCAATGGGACCATTTGATCACTTTTCATGCCATTTGTTTCTGGAAGTGATGTGATTAAAAATGAGTAATTCCTGCATTTTGTTTAGTTTATTTTTTGTTTTCGCTTACACATTTTATCACGTGGGATCAAAGGCATTGTATTTTAAATAGCTCAGATTTTTCTGCACACTGCAATACCAAATATGGTTGTGTTTTAATTTGTGTTCTTAGAGGAAAGAAAATTTTTTTTTTTTATATAAAATAGAATATAATATAATATATACACACACACACACTTTTTGTTCACCAAGGAGACTTTAAACCCTTAAAGGGGTACTCCGGTGAAAAACTTTTTTAATCAACTGGTGCCAGAAAGTTAAACAGATTTATAAATTACTTCTATTAAAAAAATCTTAATCCTTCCAGTACTTATTAGCTGCTGAATACTACAGAGGAAATTATTTTCATTTTGGAACAGTGCTCTCTGCTGACATCTGTCCATTTTAAGAACTGTCCAGAGTAGGAGAAAATCCCCATAGCAAACATATGCTGCTCTGGACAGTTCCTAAAATGGACAGAGATGTCAGCAGAGAGCACTGTGTTCCAAAAAGAAAATAATTTCTTCTGTAATATTCAGCAGCTAATAAGTACTGGAAGGATTAAGATTTTTTAATAGAAGTAATTTACAAATATGTTTAACTTTCTGGCACCAGTTGATAACTCTTATATTTTCCTCCACAGACTAGTATGAGGGCTTGCTTTTGACAAAAAAGTTACATGTGTTCTTTATTCTTTGGTTCAATACGATTAAAATGATACCCATGATAATATACTTTTCTATTACTGTTGCGCTTAAAAAAAAAAAAAAAAATCACAAACTGTTTAACCAAATTAATACGTTTAAAATCCCCCTATTTTGAAGACCTATAACGTTTTCATTTTTCCGTATGAACGGCGGTATGAGAGCTCATTTTTTGTGCCGTGATCTGTACTTTTTAATGATACCATATTTGCTTATATAAAACTTTTAATACTTTTTTTATACATTTTTTGGGAATAAAATGTTATAAAAAAAAGCAGCTATTTTGGCCTTTTTTTTTTTACGTTCACCGTACGGTATCATTAACATTTTATTTTAATAGTTGGGATATTTACGCACGCGGCGATACCAAATATGTGTGTGTGTGTAATATATATATTTTTTAAATTTATTTATTTTATTTATTTATTTAATTTTATTTTTTACACTTTTTCGGGGTGAAATAGGGAAAATGGGACAATTTACGTTTTTATTTACGTTAAGTACCAGCTCACCAGGACGTACATTTATGTCCTGCCTCGTTAAGGGGTTAAGGACCCAGGCATTTTTTTGCACATCTGACCACTGTCACTTTAGATATTAACTCTGTGATGCTTTTACTTTTCATCCTGATTCAGAGATTGTTTTTTTTTGGGACATATTCTACTTTATGTTAGTTGTACATTTTCGTTGATCATTTCTTGGTGAAAATTTCCAAAATTTGATGAAAAATTTGAAAATTTAGCTTTTTTTTTTTTAAAGTTTGAAGCTCTCTGCTTATAAGGAAAATATACTTTCCAAATAAATTATAGATTGATTCACATATACAATATGTCTAATTTATATTTGCATCATAAAATTGACATGTTTCTACTTTTGGAAGACATCAGAGAGCTTCAAAGTTCAGCAGCAATTTTCAAAAAAAAAATTTTCTCAAAATTGGAATTTTTCAGGGACCAGTTCAGTTTTGAAGTGGATTTGAAGGCTCTTCATATTAGAAATACCCCATAAATAACCACATTATAAAAACTGCACCCCTCAAAGTATTCAAAATGATATTCAGTAAGTGTGTTAACCCTTTAGGCCAAGTTTCCACTTTTTTTCCTGGCAGTTTTTGGAATACAGCCACTGCAGTTTTTGAGCCAAAGTCAGAAGTGGATCCATAAGGGAGGAGAAGTGTAAGTCCTTCCTTTATACGTCCTATTCCTTTTGAATACACTTCTGGCTTTGGCTCAAAAACTGCAGTGGCAGCTATCCAAAAACTGTCAGAAAAAAAAGAAGTGGAAACTTAGCCTTAGGTGTTTCACAGGAATACATTGATGTGATCTAAGGTGATACAAGGTGCTCAACTCCAAGTGCAGTTGTGCACCTACGTTGGAGTGGAGGACCTGCACCTATGAATCACAATGTGGTTTCACAACTGTGGTTATTGTAAACAATGACATTAGCTAACCCTCAAAACTGATGTAAAACTGAGACATTAGCCAGTATATCCTTATATGAAAGACACACTTGAGCCCGCACACCACGCCAAGGTTTCTCAGATGGTGCGGGTCCTATCAACTAACCTACCTGGCCAGATAAATAAAACCAGGAACCGATATAAGGCAGCCATAGGCCCGACTTGCAGATTGCTCCTCAGTCACCTCCAGTGTGAATCTAAGCAGACATACAATGGGAGGGAGTAGACAAACTACAAGCCCCACCCTGGTTGGTTCATTTGTAGCAGGCCTCTCAGGTGAAACCCTAATGCTACCCAGCAAGATAAAAGGGTGCATTAGTATAAGCCTTAAGCAAAGACATAACGGCTTATATTTGCATGAACATGGTTATAGCAGGAAAACTCCACCCCAAGTGCAGTTGAGCACCTTTGCTGGGGCGGAGGTCCTGCACTTGTAAACCGTTGCTAAGGGCGATCCCCAGCAAAAATTGCACCTATGGATCACAATGTGGTTTCACAACTGTGGTTAATGTAAACAATGACATTAGCTAACCCTCAAAACTGATGTAAAATTGAGACATTAGCCAGTAGATCCTTATATGAAGGACACCCTTGAGCCCGCACACCACGACAGGAATAGCAGCAAAGTGAAGCAGAAAATTCAAAATCTTCATTTTTTACACTCGCATGTTCTTGTAGACCCAGTTTTTGAATTTTAACAAGGGGTATAAGGAGATAAATCACCCTAAAATTTGTAAGCCAATTTCTCTTGAGTAAGGAAATATCTCATATGTGTATGTCATGTGCTCTGTGGGTGCACGAGAGGGCTCAGAAGGGAAGGAGCAACCCCACCACCACCACACATAGCATACTATTTTGGACACTACACCCCTCAAGGAACGTAACAAGTTTCACTAAAATGCAGTTTTTACCCCCAAATTTTACATTTTTAAAAGGGGTAATAGGAGAAAATGCCCCCCAAAATTTGTAACCCACTTTCTTCTGAGTATGGAAATACCCCATGTGTGGATGGCAAGTGCTCTGCTGGTGCACTACAATGCTCAGAAGAGAAGAAGGAGTGCCATTGAGCTTTTGGAGAGACAATTTGGTTGGAATAGAAGTCAGGGCCTTGTATGTTTACAGAGCCTCCCGTGGTGCCAGAACAGGTGACCCCCCCCCATGTGAACCTATTTTAGAAACTACACCCCTCACAGAATGTAATAAGAGTTACAGTAAGCATTTACACCACACTGGCATTTGACAGATCTTTGGAACAGTGGGCTGTGCAAATGAAAAACTACATTTTTCATTTTCACGGACCACTGTTCCAAAAATCTGTCAGACACCTGTGGGGCATAGATGCTCACTGTACCCCTTATTAGATAACATGAGGGGTGTAGTTTCCAAAATGGGGGGGGGGCATTGTTTATCCTTTATTTTGTGTAGTGTTTTCAGGGTAAATTCGCAGTGTCGGGATTCACAGTTCGCAGGTTTACGGTAAGTTTCCCGCTAGGAGTTGGTGCTGCGGTGGAAAATTTGCCACAGCTCAAACTTGAAGAAGGAAACTCACTGTAAAACCACCCGTGTGAATGTACAGGGTAGGGGGCAAACCTCCAGCTGTTGCAAAAATACAACTCCCAGCATGTACTGATCGCCGAAGGGCATGCTGGGAGATGTTGTTATGCAACAGCTGGAGGTAGGCAACTACAACTCCCAGCATGCCGAGACAGCCGTTTGCTGTTCATGCATGCTGGGAGTTGTAGTTTAAGATTTAGAGGGCCACGGTTTAGAAACCACCGCACAGTGATCTCCAAACTGTGGCCCTCCAGATGTTGCAAAACTACAAATCCCAGAATGCCCACACAGTAAGCAGCTGTCTGGGCATGCTGGGAGTTGTAATTTTTGCAACATCTGGAGGGCTACAGTTTAGAGACCACTGTATAGTGGTCTCCAAACTGTGGCACTCCAGATGTTGCTAGGCAACGCTTCACTGGCTTTCGTAGTCAGCAGGATCGCCACACCAGGGAGAGTATTGCTGCCCATCGCCACTGGTAAGGGACCTCCACCGCCGATTACACCACAGTTCCCCCATTCTGCCCTGACTACCGTGGGTGGGCAGAACGGGGGAACTGAACTTTAACCCCCCCACCCCGATCTGCTATTGGATGGTCACTTCTGACCGACCAATAGCAGAGATAGGGGGGAGCACTCCTTCAGGGGGATCGGGGATGTCTTGCACATCCCTGATCCCCCTTATTTTCCGGCTCACCGGAGACCCGTGTGACCCACAATCGCCTCAGATCAGATTGCCGGCATGGAGTGGGGGGAGTCTCGGGAACTCCCCCAGGGGTTTGCACATGGTGCCTGCTGAACGATTTCAGGAGGCATCCAGGTCCGGTCGCCGCCAGGCGAGCAGCGGGGACTGGAATTCCCATGGGCGAACAGGTACGCCCAGGGTCCTTAAGTACCAGGGTGTACCTGTACGCCCTGGGTCCTTAAGTGGTTAAAAAGCAATCATTTTATTGCTTTTACAGTTCATTGTCATTCCACTATATTGGGGACTAGAGTTGAGCGAATTTTTAAAAAGTTCGGCTCACCAAACATTTCAAAAATCGTGAGTTCGGTTTGGCACAATTCGACTTGAACCAGCAATGAAATAAGCCCCTAAACATGTTTGAAACACTGCCTAACAGCTTTAAACTACTGTCTAACACTGTTAGGAGAGTATACAAGTCGTTTTTAAAGGGTCAGTTATGGTGACAGGCGGTAACCCATTGTAACTATTACAGCTCACCCATTTTTTAGGCTTATTTACACCAAAATAAAGTGGCAAAAAAAGTGTGGTGACCCAACGGGTGAATGGCGGGACCACAGGGGTTGCGGTGAGAGTGGTGGGATCTGATGTTATTAATAGTGTTGAGCGGCATAGGCCATATTCGTCATATATTCGCGAATATTCGCATATTCGTTATATTCTTGTTTTATTTTCGCATATGCGAATATTCGCGTATGCGCAAATTAACATGTGAATATTGGCATACAAAATTAACACGCGCGTAAATTCGCATATGCGACAATTAGCATATGCTAATGTTCGCATATGCGAATTTTCGTATGTGCGAATTTTCGCACGTCAGTCTCACACAGTAGTATTACAGCCTTCTTTACACCACACAAGCTGGAAGCAGAGAGGGATGATCACTGTGATGTGTACTGTGAAGAAAAAAAAAAAAAAAAAAACGAATATTCGTAATTACGAATATATAGCGCTATATTCGCGAAATTCGCGAATTCGCGAATATACGATATTCGCGAATAATATTCGAATTGCGAATATTCGCGAGCAACACTAGTTATTAACCCCCGGAGTCGGAGTTCCAGAACCCCACACGCCCGGATTCTCCGCTATCCCACGGGCTAGTAGTGAATAAAGAATCCACAACCAGTTAAACGGAGGCTTTACTGAGTAGAAGACAGGTGTAAATATCTTCACAGCTAAGGCCAAATTTCCCAGAGAGGTGGCCAGTAGTGTTGAGCGGCATAGGCCATATTCGAATTCGCGAATATTCGCGAATATATGGACGAATATTCGTCATATATTCGCGAATATTCGCAATATTCTCGTTTTGTTTTCGCATCTGCGAAAATTCGCGCATGCGAAAATTAGCATAAAAAATTTGCATATGCGAAAATTCGCATATGCTAATTTTCGCATATGATAATGTTCGCATATGCGAATGTTTGCACGCCAATCTTCGTATATTCGTAATTACGAATATATAGCGCTATATTCGCGAAATTCGCGAATGCGCGAATATGCGATATTCGCGAATAATATTCGAATTGCGAATATTCGCGAGCAACACTAGTGGCCAGTACCCAGAGGACCTCGCAGCTTGCTGGACCAATACTTGTAATTAACTTGACTTGTAATTAGACTTGACTTGACTATGTGCAGGACTTGACTATTACACCTTATCTTTAACCTGTTAAGGACCCAGGGCGTACCTGTATGCCCGGAGTCCGCTCCGTTCTATAACGTCTCTAACAATGGCCGGGACCCATGGCTAATGATCTCGGTGCCGCACGCTATTAACCCTTTAGACGCGGCATTCAAAGTTGAACCCCGAATGTAAAGTGAAAATAAAACAATGCCGGTTAGCTCAGGGAGATTTCGGTGAAATCGCGGCATTCCAAACAGCTTACAGGACAGCTGGAGGGTCCCTTACCTTGCCTCCTCACTGTCCGATCGCCGAATGACTGCTCAGTGCCTGAGATCCAGGAATCATTGATCAATGGTTTCCTATGAGAAACCATTGAACAATATAAAAGATCAGTGTGTGCAATGTTATAGCCCCCTATGGGAGCTATAACACTGCAAAAAAAAAAGTGAAAAAAAAGAAGTGAATAAAGGTCATAACCCCTCCCCTAATAAATGTTTGAATCACCCCCTTTTTCCCATTTAAAAAAAAAAAAAAAAACAGTGTAAATAAAAATAAAAAGAAATATATGTGGTATCACCGCGTGCGGAAATGTCCGAATTATAAAAATATATAATTAATTAAACTGGACGGTCAATGGCGTACGCGCAAAAAAAAAAAAATCCAAAGTCCAAAATAGTGTATTTTTGGTCTCTTTTTATATCATGAAATAATGAATAAAAAACGATCAATAAGTCCGATCAATAGATTAAGACGCAAAAAATGAGTCCTCATACCGCCCCATATGCAGAAAAATAAAAAAGTTATAGGGGTCAGAAGATGACAATTTTAAACGTATACATTTTCCAGCATGTAGTTGTGATTTTTCCCAGAAGTCCGACAAAATCAAACCTATATAAGTAGGGGATCATTTTAACCATATGGACCTACAGAATAATGATAAGGTGTCATTTTTACCGAAAAATGTACTGTGTAGAAACGGAAGCCCCCAAAATTACAAAATGGCATATTTTTTTCAATTTTGTCTCACAATGATTTTTTTTTCCGTTTCGCCGTAAATTTTTGGCCAAAATGACTGACTTCAATTCAAAGTAGAATTGGTGGCGCAAAAAATAAGCCATCATATGGATTTTTAGGTGCAAAATTGAAAGATTTATGATTTTTAAAAGGTAAGGAGTAAAAAATGAAAATGCAAAAACGGAAAAACCCCAGGCCCTTAAGGGGTTAAAGGGGTTCTCCGGTGCTTACACATCTTATCCCCTATCCAAAGGATAGGGGATAAGATGCCTGATCACGTGAGTCCTGCCACTTGGGATCCCCGTGATCTTGCACGTGGCACCCCGTTTGTAATCAGTCCCCAGAGCGTGTTCGCTCCGGGTCTTATTATGGGCGACTACAGGGCCGGCGGCGTGTGACCCGCCTCCGCCCCCGTGTGACGTCACACTCCGCCCCTCAATGCAAGCCTACGGGAGGGGGCGTGATAGCTATCACGCCCCCTCCCGTAGGCTTGCATTGAGGGGCGGAGTGTGACGTCACATGGGGGCGGGGGCGTAACGTTACAAGCCACCGGCCCTGTAGTCGCCCGTAATCAGACCCGGAGCGAACACGCTCTGGGGACTGATTACAAACGGGGTGCCACGTGCAAGATCACAAGGATCCCTAGTGGCAGGACTCACGTGATCAGGCATCTTATCCCCTATCCTTTGGATAGGAGATAAGATGTGTAAGCACCGGAGAACCCCTTTAATCCGTAGGTCCATACGGTTACAAAGATACCCTATTTATGTAGGTTTTATTTTATTTTACTACTCAAAAAAATTATAACTACATGCACCAAAATTGGAATGTTTAAAATTGGCATCTTCTGACCCCTATAACTTTTTTGGTTTTTGCATACAGGGCTATATGAAGGCTCATTATTTGCGCCGTGTTCTGTAGTTTTTATTGGTACCCATTGTTTTGATGGGTCTTTTTGATCGCTTTTTATTAATTTTTTATGGTATATGAATTGACCAAAAATGCACAATTTTGGACTTTGGTATATTTACATGTACGCCATCGACCGTGCGGTTTAACTAACATTTTATTTTAATAGTTCTGACATTTACGTACGCGGCAGTACCACATATGATTATTTTTTGTTTTAAAAAATGGGAAAGGGGGTGGGTTATTCAAACTTTTATTAGGAAGTGGTTGATTGCATATCCTGATCAATGCTATGCCATAGCATAGCATTGATCAGTACTCTGCTGCTCCTCGAGGCATTGAGCAGCAGAACACCGATCGGACAGAGAGGAGGCAGGTGAGGACCCTCACACTGTCCTCTCTGCTGATCGGGACATCGCAATTTTGTCGCGATAGTCCCGATCCGCTGAGCTGCAGGGACATTTTACTTTTTTTTTTAGATGCCGCGATCAACTTTGATCGCGGCGTCTAAAGGGTTAATGCTGGGCATCGGCATTAACCCTAGGTCCTGGCTGCTGGGAGCAGTTGGGACCAACCGGGTTTGACGCACGCTCAGCTTGTGAGCGTGCTTCAAACCCTGGTAACGGGACTCAAGGTGTACAGGTACGCCCTCTGTCCTTATGTACTGGGACACGAGGGCGTACCCCTACGCCCTCCGTCCCTATCAGGTTAAAGGGGCACTCCAATGCTCCAAACACTGTGTGCGCGCTACGAGGGTCGGCCACGCCCCCTTGTGAAGCCCCCTCAACGCAAGTCTATGGGAGGAGATGTGATGGCCGCCACGCCCCCTCCCATAAATTTGCATTGAGGGGGCGTGGCTGACCCTTGCAGCGCGCACACAGTGTTCTGAACTAAATGTTCCCCTTTAAAAAGAGAAGAGACTGAATTATTGTAAGGACATGGCTTATATAATAGAACAACTCCCACCACCGAACCATACCTTGGGCCTCATTTACTAGGAGTGGAGTGTATTTTTCCATGGTATTTACTATTGTATCTTGTATTTGGTGATTTTTCCCTACGTTTTGCTCTTTATACACCTGTTCTGAGCTGTGGGGTTTTCCAGAGCTCAAATCCTCCACATTTTATGCGTAAACATTTATATTTGTATCCAGTGATTGGCTATGCATGACACTCTGGGTTCCAACGTCATTCAGGGCCCAAGCGTCACCCTGCAGTCGGGGACCAGAGCAGGACACCAGAGGCACCATGGGAGTGCTAGAGGTTTATTTCATAATATACTGTAGAATGGGCATTGTTCTTAATACAGTAAAAGCTTTTTACACATAGGGCTAGCGCTTGCGATCTTAATAAATGTAGAGCGGTACTTGAACTTACATCTATTATAAGCAGTAAGCCAAGGTGCCACACAGCAATAAGGATTTCTGTCCACGAGCGCTGCGTGTAATAGTGATAAAAAATGCAATATCCCAGTACAGATCCTGCTACGTGGTTTAAGTTGGTCATTAGATAACCGTAGTGTTGTTACGTGTCCCATTAAATTATACTGTGTATTTCCTATATGCTGACACTGTGAATTGTGATTGTGCTGCCATCTAGTGGCAAATCTATTTCAATGTCTACATTGATCCTTCATATACTGATAATGGTGACCGGTTGAGTTCACTTTCACATTTAAAGGGATATTCCAGGAAAAAAATTAATTTTTTATTTTTTATATCAACTGGCTCCGGAAAGTTAAACAGATTTGTAAATTACTTCTATTAAAAAATCTTAATCCTTTCAATAATTATCAGCTGCTGAAGTTGAGTTGTTCTTTTTTGTCTGGCAACAGTGCTCTCTGCTGACATCTCTGCTTTTCTCAGGAACTGCACAGAGTAGAAGAGGTTTGCTATGGGGATTTGCTTCTAAACTGGGACATGCGTCACCAGAGAGCACTTAGACAGAAAAGAACAACTCAACTTCAGCAGCTCATAAGTACTGAAAGGATTAAGATTTTTTTTTAATAGAAGTAATTTACAAATCTGTTTAACTTTCTGGCGCCAGTTGATTATCTATATATATATATATATATATATATATATATATATATAAGTTTTTTCCTGGATAAGCCCTTTAAATATGAACACACGTGCAGTTTAGGCCCGCTTTAGCAAAAGGATGCCCTTAAAATTTCCATAGATCAGTGTTTCCCAACCAGGGTGCTGCTAGTTGTTGCAAAACTACAACTCCCAGCATGCCCGGACAGCCAAAGGCTGTCCGGGCATGCTGGGAGTTGTAGTTTTGCAATAGCTAAAGGCACCCTGGTTGGGGAACAGTGACACAGACCATGATGAAAATTGAGTAATTTTACTTCACACCCAAGCCGCCCTATTTTTCCCATATATTTTAATAAAATGCAACTTGTTATTCCCTATTTTTGTCTCCGATGACTAATATAAGGAAAGGGAATTAGTCAGTTTTTATAAAGTCTGTCCAAATAGTAGAAACAGATATAAGCAGCAATGCAAAATCCACATGAATGCCACTCGGGTATAGCAGGACAATACTCTATTCACAATAGGGAAGGCAAACAAAATGTTCATAGTGAAAAGGGGCAGAAAGGCACTCGCCATAATACTTGAAGCAATCTTGATGCTTTATTTCAGCCATCGTAGTACAAACACGTACAGAACCGTGCAGTTCAACACAACAAAGGAGAAATGGTTACAGCTGTTTCTCACACAAGTGTTTCATCGGACCATCTCCACCCTCCATGTGAGGCTGGGTTCACACTACCTTTATGTCATATGGGGACCGGATCCGGCTGGGAAATGTGAAAAACCGGGCGCTCCCGTATCCCAGCCGGACCCGGACCCCATCTCGGAGTGATTCTGGTCGGCTCATT
The DNA here is from genome assembly GCF_029499605.1 of Hyla sarda. NCBI lineage: Eukaryota > Metazoa > Chordata > Amphibia > Anura > Hylidae > Hyla > Hyla sarda. The sequence continues at coordinate 107,756,445 of NC_079198.1, read as the reverse complement.
TTTTTTCCCCGTATCCGGTTTTCTGGCCGAACTGAAAACCAAGTATGGGGCAAATATGAGCCGATCAGTCACTATCTGACTCCGGTCAGCTTATTCAAATGAATGAGATGGGGGCCAGGTCCGGCTGGGATACGGGAGCACCCGGTTTTCCCATCCCCCAGTCAGATCTGGTCCCTGTATGGGCAAAACTTAGTGTGAATGCAGCCTTACTGGGGTTAAAGGGGTACTCCGGTGGAAAACTTTTTTTTTTTTTAAATCAACTGGTGCCAGAAAGTTAAACAGATTTGTAAATTACTTCTATTAAAACATCTTAATCCTTCCAGTACTTATTAGTTGCTGAATACTACAGAGGAAATTCTTTTTGGAACACAGAGCTCTCTGCTGACATCATGACCACATTGCTCTCTGCTGACACCTCTGTCCATTTTAAGAACTGTCCAGAGTAAGGGAAAATCCTCATAGAAAACATATGCTGCTCTGGACAGTTCCTAAAATGGACAGAGATGTCAGCAGAGAGCACTGTGGTCATGATGTCAGCAGAGAGCTCTGTGTTCCAAAAAGAAAATAATTTCCTCTGCAGTATTCAGCAGTTACTAAGTACTGGAAGGATTAAGATTTTTTAATAGAAGTAATCTACAAATCTGTTTAACTTTCTGACACCAGTTGATAACAAAATAAATTAAAAAAAATAAATAAAAAAGGTTTTCTACCGGAGTACCCCTTTAAAACTTGGGCGGAAGGGAATTTAAAACTTTAAAACTTGGGCGGATGGGAAAAACCACTTAAGAAGAAGACTTTTTGTAAAATGTTTTATTTACCTTGAGGTCTTTATCAATTGGCACTACGGGGATTGTGCACCTCAGTATAGACATATATCCCAATATAGTGTGAGCGTCCTTTATGTACGGTAAATTTCCCCTGAAGAAGACACCTTCACATCTGAGACATCTGGAGCAGGATCTTCTGAGGAGTGGGCCAAGATACCTGGAGACAAGTGCAGAAGTCTCATTTGGGGAGATTTATCAAAACTTGTCCAGAGGAAAAGTTTCCCACTTGCCCATAGCAACCAATCACATCGCTTCTTTCATTTTTAATAAGGCCTCTACAAAACGAAAGAAGCAATCTGATTGGTTGCTATGGGCATCTGGTCAACTTTTCCTCTGCACAGGTTTTGATAACTCTCCCATTGAGACTATGCTCACACAGCTTAAAATGGGCGAATATCCTCCCAGAAAACCTGAGTGGACATTCCGCACATTTACTTGTTTCTGATTTTCATCAGTTAATGTTCAGTACATTTATATTCGTTATTACTTTTGTTAGTTTCAAGTTATTCTTTGGCTATGTTTACAAGGTAGAATTTCTCCACGGAATTCTGCAGTATATTCCGCAGAAATGATTTGCCCATTCACTTCAATGGAATTCCTGCAGCAGAAATTCTACTGTGCACATGGGACTGCGGAATCCCATTGAAGTGTATTTGCTATAGGTTTATGCAGAATTTTCATGCAGAAATTCTGGTGTGTGAACATAGCCTTAGGGAGCGAAAATTATCGTGCAGAAATTCGGGCGAATGCGCTGTCTCATAGACAGCTATGCATTCCATGCGGAGTCCACAGAAAGAATGAACAGGTTCATTCTTTCTGCGGACACGGAAAACCAAATTTTTGTTTCTGGCACGGAAATTTCGTCTTGTGCACAGCGCAGCAGAATCCCTTTGAGTTCAAATTCCGGATGTGTGAACATGGCCTTAGGGAAGTTTCTTCTTAGGCTAAGTTTCCATTTTTCATATTATGCACAGTCACTACTAGGAGTACAGAGCAGTACCTGGTAAAGAATAAAGGTGGTTGGCAGTAAAGTGAAGAGTCGGACTCCCATAATTTAATATTCACCATAAATTTGAATGTCTCAGATAACCCTTAGGCTAGGTTTACACGTGTTTCTTTTTTTTTACAAAAACGCCAATAAAAAGCCCATTCTGCCGCATGGCGTTTTTTTTTGTGAAAAAACGCTGCGGCCAGATGTTAGCTGCAAGTCAATAGTAAACTGCAAAATGCCAAATCCACTTGGCGTTTTTCAGTTTGGCGTTTTTTTAATCCTTTTGGGCTCCTTGGCAGTTTTTAAAAAACGACTTCTTGTCGAGACTTTGGCATTTTTTCGGGAAAATCTTGGCGTTTTTCTCCCATAGAAGTCTATGGAAGTGAAAAAACACCAAGAAAAACGCCATGTAGGTTTTAAATTTGGCGTTTTTTCAGGCGGTTTTTATTCTCTTTTGGACTTTAGCGATCCAAAAAAAAGTGTTGGAGATACCTTTTTTTATTAAAATTTTGTAGGGTACCATTAAAAAATAATAATAAAAAAGATACAGTGATGGAAAAAATTGTATTTAACGAAATGTATCTTTTTATAAGAAAATGCTATTTAATTTTTAAACAGGGATCAATTTATGTAGCCGACAATAATTAAAATGTAGTGTGTGTGTGTTTCACTTTTTATTAATTTTTTTTACATTTTTTAGGTAGTACTACTACTCCCAGCATGGAATACACTGTTCCATGATAGGAGTAGTAGTTACCTGTACTAATTGACAGATCACCGGGGTCCCTTGCGATCATCTTGTATAATATATAGATGCAGCGGCAGCTCTCCTATGGTCCCTGCACTGCCGTATATATACACATTCATATTTCCCGCAGAGAGCTGTGATTGGTCAGATGGTTCCAGCCAATCACAACTCTGTGGGAAATATGAATAGGTGTATATATACGTCAGTGCAGGGGACCATAGAAGAGCAGCCACTGCATCTATACATTATACAGGAGGATCACAGCGGGTGTCAGGAGGAGTGACACTCGCTGCGATCTGTCTATTAATGCAGATACTACAGCTCCCAGCAGAGTGTGCTCCATGTTGGGAGTATTAGTACCTGCAGTAAGGGACAGATCACAGCGGATGTCACTTCTCCTGACACCCGCTGCGATCCTCCGGATGTGACGGGATCAGCTGTTCTCAAGGCTACAGAGCCGGGAGATCAGCTGATGCTGAGCAGTAGATATACATTGTATACCTACTGCCCAGCAAGAAGTTAAAGTGAGCCTGCAATGTGCATACAGTATACACATTGCTGGCTCACTTAACCCCTTGCTGAGCTGTGCGCTAAGCCAGCCTGGCAAGGAAAGAGCTAACTTACACTGCTGGACAGTGTAGGTTAACCCTTTGGGCGGTATACACTATATACAGCTATCTATAGATAGCTGTATATAATGTATACAGAAGATGGAGAAGTCCCCTTACCTCCGTCCAGTCCCCGCGGGTCCATGTAGAGCCGGACCCTAGTGATGACGCCATTAGGGGCAGAGCTACAGACGAGATCCAGGCTATTAAGTCTGAAGCTCTGTTCACATTGTCCGTTTTGGATAATGGGAACAGACCCTTCTGCCAGTGTCTACCCAGACAGGGAGACTCCAGCTGTTGCTAAACTACAACTCCCAGCATGCCCAAACAGCCAAAGGCTGTCTGGGCATGCTGGGAGCTGTAGTTTTGCACCAATTGGAGGCTGACTGTTTAGGTAGACATTGCATTATGGGCGCTCTCCCCTGCAGAGAGTGCAAAAAATGTCCTAACCCATTTTTTTGTGTTTTTTTTTTTCTTTCTTCTCGTTTCAGATCCGTGTATGCAGAGGATTACGACGGATTCGATGGATTACCACAGATTAACTGGATTTTTTATATTTTAATAAAATGGTTAACGAGGGCTGTGGGGGAGTGTTTTTTTAAAATAAAATAATTTTTCCAATGTGTTGTTTTCTTTTTTATTGAATATTCAGGCTTAGTTATGGAGGCTGTCTAATAGACGGAATCCATTTCTAAGTCGGGGGCTTAGCGTTTGCCCCAAAAACAGCTAGCGCTAACCCCCAATTATTACCCCGGTACCCACCGCCACAGGGGTGCCGGGAAGAGCCGATACCAACATGCCCGGAGCGTCAAAAATTACGCTTCTGGTTCTCACCCACCCTGGTAACATCAGGCTGTTGCTGCTTGGTTGGTATCTGGCTGATACTGAAAATAGGGGGAACCCAAGGTTTTTTTTTTTTTAATTTATGAAAAAAAAACACATAGGGTTCCCTGTATATTCAGTATCAGCCAGATACCAACAAAGCAGCAACAGCCTGACGTTACCAGGGTGGGCAAGCCCAGCCTAAATAACGCCAGCCTGTTACCGCCCAGGAGCACCATTTTTGATGCTCCGGGCCTGTTGGTACCAGCTCCACCCGGCACCCCTGGATCCCCGGGTGTTTTTGGGGCTAACGCTAAGCCCCGGCTTAGTAATGGATATGGTCTATTAGACAGCCTCCATTACTAAGCCTGAATATTCAATAAAAAAAAAAGACACAACTCATTGGAAAAATTATTTTATTTTACAAAACACCCCCCCCCCCACAGCCCTCGTTAACCATTTTATTAAAATAAAAAAAATAAAAGTTCATCCATCGTAATCCATCGAATCCGTCGTAATCCTCTGCATACATGGATCTGAAATGAGAAAAAAAAACACAAAAAAATGGGTTAGGACATTTTTTGCACTCTCTGCAGGGGAGAGCGCCCATAATGCAATGTCTACCTAAACAGTGAGCCTCCAATTGGTGCAAAACTACAACTCCCAGCATACCCAGACAGCCTTTGGCTCTCTGGGCATGCTGGGAGTTGTAGTTTAGCAACAGCTGGAGTCTCCCTGTCTGGGTAGACACTGGCAGAAGGGTCTGTTCCCATTATCTAAAACAGACAATGTGAACAGAGCTTCAGACTAGCCTGAATCCCGTCTGTAGCTCCGCCCCTACTGACGTCATCACTAGGGGACGGAGCTACACGGACCGGCGGTGACAGAAACGAGGAAGGTAAGTGGACCTTGTCTTCTGTATACACTATATACAGCTATCTATAGATAGCTGTATATTCTGTATACTGCCCAAAGGGGCTATAGGAGCAGGGAATCCTGTCAGTCTGGTGACAGGATTCCCGGCTCCTGTATAGTATACACGGGTACACTATGCCCCCCTGTATACTATACGGCCAGGGAGGTGAGTAGTGATGCTGTACATCACTCCTCATCTCCTTACACTCTGTGGACCGGGCGCTCAGCATCCGACCCACAGAGTGGTACCCAGAAGGCAGTGAGAAAACTGCAACAGGGGACAAATTTGGCTGTTTCCACACACCAGGGAAAACGCCAGAAAAAACACCAGAAAAACTGCCAAAACTCAGGAAAAACCTGTGGCAGTTTTTCTGGCGTTTTTGCTGGCGTTTTTTTAGGAGTACAAAAAAAACCAAGTGGAAACCTAGCCTTATAATGTAATAAAAGAAAGAATAGCATCATGATAAATCATAAGTCATAGTACTCACCCTGAAAAGAAAATCAGCAAACATCATATATTATATAACATAATAGGCATAATAGGTGGGAAAAAGTGGTTAAAATGTTTATTTTACGTCCACAATGTATTAAAATGAAATACTAAAAATATTTAGAAAAAGGAAAATGTTCCCAGTTTTTATTACAAGTATGTACATAGAATTATACAAAAATAAAAGGCCCATCTGTCATAAAAAAATATGCAAAAATCAGCATAAAAATGTTTAATTAAACCAGCTCTTAGCAGAATTTGATGAGATATAATAAAAAAAAAGTCTGGTTAAATCTCTGAAAATGCACTTTTAAAATAAAAAGGTTTTCAGCAGAAAGTCTACAGCCAGCACCAGCCTTGTCACAGTCCCACACTGGCATCGGCTGTAGAGAATAAAAGCCACTGGATACCAGTGAGTAAAGGCAGCTTCATAAAACTGCAGTCCGTTCTAAGCCGCCCGTCATGCCGGACACTCCTTGGGAAGACTGGAGTCAGAACTTGTGCTCTCCTCTTGTATAGGAACTCTGAACCTCTCTCCTCCTGACAAGACAGAATTGTTAGGGTTAATAAAAAACTGCATAATCCTGCAATAGTTCTTATAACCATTTTATATTTAGCCTATTTAGGTTATAATAATGAAAACACTGCATAGATGAACAGATCCCAAGAAATTTGTTTATGGAGGATTCACTGCAAATTAACCACTGGTTTAATTCGGCTTCAGTCCTACACTCGCTGGGCCAGGTGCAGAGTGTTCAGACCAACTAGTGCAAGTGGCAATGCTCAGCATCATCACTTACCGTATATACTAGAGTATAAGCCGACCCGAATATCAGCCGAGGCCCCTAATTTTACCCCAGGAAAAGTTATTGACTCGACTATAAGCCTAGGGTGGGAAATACATCATTCCCCCCATGTAATCATCCAGACCCCATTCATCATCGCCGCCTGTCAATCCCTTCATCAGTGGTCTTCAACCTGCGGACCTCCAGATGCTGCAAAACTACAACTCCCAGCATGCCTGGACAGCCATCGGCTCTCCAGGCATGCTGGGAGTTGTAGTTTTGAAACTTCTGGAGGTCCGGAGGTTGAAGACCACTGCGTCCTTTGTCATCATCCCACCCCCCTCCCCTTCATCATCACCGCCTGTCAATCCCTTCATCAGTGGTCTTCAACCTGCGGACCTCCAGATGTTGCAAAACTACAACTCCCAGCATGCCCGGCCATCCATCGGCTGTCCGGGCATGCTGGGTGTTGTAGTATTGAAACCTCTGGAGGTCCGCAGGTTGAAGACCACTGCGGCCTTCGTCATCATCCAGCCCCCCCCCCCTTTTTGTTTTGTACTCACCTCCCCTCGGCGGGAAGTTAGGGTGAGCTGCAGGGACCGTCCGGTGGGGAGGGTTAGTCGTGGCGGGCTGTCCATTTTCACCGGGGGGGCCTCTTCTCCGCGCTTCGGGCCCGGACTAGTGGCGTTGCCTTGACGACGACGCACAGGGACGTTGCGCATGAACCAGCTCACCCTAACTTCCAGCCGATGGCTGTCCGGGCTTGCTGGGAGTTGTAGTTTTGCAACATCTGGAGGTCCGCAGGTTGAAGACCAATGATGAAGGGATTGACAGGCGGAGAGTTCACTCGAGTAAAAGCCGAGGGGGAGTTTTCAGCACGAAAAATCGTGCTGAAAAACTCGGCTTATACTCGAGTATATACGGTACCTCCTTTGGGCCAGACAGTAAGCAGTAATATGTAGCGCATTGCTGCTTACTGTAAAAGAACAGGGGACTCCTGTCTTTAACAAGAGTCCCTGCTCCTCAACCTAGTTTGCATTGCCATCTGTGCTAAAATGCCATGAAAACTATGGACAGCTTAGTCAGTATAAAGGGGACCGGGGCTAGGTAAGTATAGGATACTCATATCTGTAAAACATTAGATATCCCCTTTAAATGATGAGGGTCAGTGGAGGCTCTGCAGACAACATTCCTTTCCAGCGCCACCAACAGAGCATACTGCTATTTAATCAGATTTTCTAGCCATAAACATATGGTAGAGAATCTGGAAGAATTTAATAAAATTGTATTATACCATTTTATTATTGTATTATGTTGCAGATATTAGCAAAACTTTGGTTAATTGAGGCTTACTGAACATTTTAATACTTACTAATGAATCCTCTGTTGTTCTTCTTATGATTTATTTGTGTTATCATCGTTAGGATTATTCCGGCAGATAATACAAGCAGGACGGCTCCAATCAGGATCAATGACAGAGTCCCTAGAATAATAAAACAGGATGTTATATCACTTCATATTCCAAAACAAGCCTGCAAACCCTCATGGTAACACACCAAGGTGTGGACGGGATACACGGACGCTCGACAACCAGGTAGTAGGATAAAATGTTTATTCACCCATAATGCAACGCGTTTCACAGCACATCTGCTTCATCAGGCATTTATCAGGTTAGATGGGTTCATAGCACACTATATATACACATAGGTGTAGCGCATTAACCCTTTCAGGGCCGTTGAGCACCTGAAGGGTTGTACAATTATATCAAAAACTGTTGCAATAATTATAAATAGTAACAAAAATATATATAGTATAAAAGGCAACATAAAAAATAAACAAATAAAAATGAAAAGAGAATGAACATAAAAATAAATGTAAATAATAAAAAATCGAGTTTGAATAAATAGTAAATATCTAAAATAGAGACACATGTATATTATCTGGACATCTTAAAAACTTATATAAGAGGCTCCTTATTATATGATATCGATGCATGTATTGAAGCAAGTCGATACATACATCGGGACAAATCGCACCATGTGAACATATCTGTATCGTGTATCCCGTCCACACCTTGGAGTTCTACTGTTATTTTGGCTATACAGTGGTCCCTCAACATACGATGGTAATCCGTTCCAAATGGACCATCGTTTGTTGAAACCATCGTATGTTGAGGGATCCGTGCAATGTAAAGTATAGAACAGTGGTCTACAACCTGCGGACCTCCAGATGTTGCAAAACTACAACACCCAGCATGCCCGGACAGCCGTTGGCTGTCTGGCATGCTGGGTGTTTTAGTTTTGCAACATCTGGAGGTCCGCAGGTTGTAGTCCACTGTTAGAGAAAGTTGTACTTCACCTGTCCCCGCCGCTCTGGACCGTCACCGCTGGCCGGGATGTCGCCGTCCATCACTGTCGCCGCGTCCCCAACTCTCTGGCAAGGCCTCTTCTTCCCCGGCATCTGCGCTCTCCGTCGCCGCCATCACGTTGCTACGCACGCTGCTCCTATTGGATGACGGGATGGCGTGCGCAGCGACGTGATGACATCGATGGAGAGCGCCGGCGATGCAGAGGATCCCGAAGAGGACACGCCGGAGCCCCGAGGACAGGTAAGTGATCGTCAGCACAGGGCACCGTAAATGGCTATCCGGTGGCAGCTGAAGCAGTCTGCGCTGCCGGATAGCCGTTTATGCGATGGCCCCGACATAAAAAAGGATTGTATGTTGATGCTGCCTCTGAGAGGCCATTGCATGTTGAAATTATCGTATGTCGGGGCTATCGTAGGTCAAGGGGTCACTGTATATGACGAGACGAGGAGTGGCTGCTGACACCTTATTCATTTCTCTACATCTTGTTCCATTGTTGCACTTGGTGGAGTGTAACCTACTGTGGTAAGAGCAACATCCAGCTACATTCATTTCTCTGTGCAATAGCGGTATCACACTATGGAGCGCTGTCTGCCTTTTGTTTTACTTCATGCTAACACACGGCTGTATTATAGATCTGCTTTTATGGAACGAACACACAAGAAGAGGGCCACACCACCTGATGATGTCTGCACAGGGTTAGCTAAGAAGGATGCTCCCTATATTATTATTGTAGGTAGAAACCATTGTATGTTGAGACCATAACTCTATGAAAACCTGGTAATTGGTTCTGAAGTTCCAAAATGTCATCCAAAAATAGGAAAAAGTGAGGATTAGACATAAGTAGATAACTAATACAGATAAAGCAAATCCTTACATATAAAAGTAATAAAGATCTGCTGGGAGCTGTAATCACTGTCTATGTAGAGGACAGGAGCTTCTTCAGGGTCCTGTACAGAACACAGTGTCCTAAAAAAGTAACATGGAGCCGCCCTCACCTGGAGCAGATAACCCTGGTACAGGTAAAGAGTAGTACAGAACATGTAATACCTCCCTGTACTGTAGGGGGCGCGACCAGACAGCCAGTCAGTGCATACACTTCAGTAATACAGGGGTTTTACCAGTGAATGCCCATTTTCATTGGTCAGTTCTTCCAGCTATTAAGACGTTTTTCAGATCTGGACTGTCCAAGTCTGGTTTCAAGTACAGTGATCCCTCAACTTACAATGGCCTCAACATACAATAGTTTCAACATACAATGGTCTTTTCTGGACCATTGCAAGTTTAAACCAGACTCAACATACAAAGTTACAGACAGTCCAGATTTGCGAAACATGTCAATGGCCGGAAGAACTGACCAATCAGAACGGGCAATTTACTGGTAAAACACCTGTATTACTGAAGCGTATGCACTGATTGGTGTCTGGTAGCGCCCCCTACAGTACAGGGAGGTATTACATGTTCTGTACTCTTTACCTGTACCAGGTTTACCTGCTCCTTTGGACACCAGGTGCGGACGACTCCATGTTACTTTTTTAGGACACTGCGTGTTCTGTACAGGACCCTGAAGAAGCTCCTGTCCTCTACATAGACCAATGTTTCCCAAGCAGGATGCCCCCAGCTGTTGCAAAACTACAACTCCCTGCATGCCCGGACAGCCTTTGGCTGTCCGGGCATGCTGGGAGTTGTAGTTTTGCAACAGCTGGAGGCTCCCTGCTTGGAAAACACTGAAATAGACCGTGATTACAGCTCCCAGCAGATCTTTCTTCCTTTTATATGTAAGGATTTGCTTTATCTATATTAACTATCTACTTATTTTTCTTTAATCCTCACTTTTTCCTATTTTTGGATGACATTTTGGGGGATTTAGAACCAATTACCAGGTTTCCATAGAGTTCTGGTCTGAACATACAATGGTTTCAACATACAATGGTCGTCCTGGAACCAATTAATATTGTAACTTGAGGGACCACTGTAATAATATACTTATAATAAAATCTTGTAACTTGAGGGACCACTGTAATAGATAGCCATAAGGCCTTCGTGCACTACCATAAACGCTTACCTATGCATGTCATTTCAATCCAGTTTACATTATTGACAAATACTACAAGAACGATTTATCTACAGAGGTTTTATAGTCCCATAGAATACACTAAAGGAAAATCATACAAAAAGAACAGACCCTATTGATGTACGATAAATATTTGTGATGGGAAACCCCCATTTAGAACAAAGGATGAGAGCTGTGGGGAAGTTTAGCATGAGATGGAATTGTATTTCCTTTTCAGCCACTTCCCCTTATATATGCTTTGAATATAGGCGCCTGATGGGTTGTAAAACTTGAACAATGCAGGAATGCTGGTATTTTCAATAGGTAAAACTGTGTCACAAAAAATAAGACTACAAAAAGACAAGCAAGGATTTTCCACTGTGCAGAAAACCCCACATAAAAAAAAAAAAAAATACATACATATATATGGTTTCTCTAGACTTGACAAGGAAACAACATGTTTTCCTTGGAATTCCCTGTATGGAAACCAAGACTTGATGAATACAGAAGGAATAGGCTTGACTTTTGTTAAAGGGGTACTCCACTGGAAAACATTTTTTTTTAAATCAACTGGTGCCAGAAAGTTAAACAGATTTGTAAATTTCTTCTATTTAAAAATCTTAATCCTTACAGTACTTATCTGCTGCTGTATCCTACAGAGGAAGTTCTTTTCTTTTTGAATTTCCTTTCTGTCTGACCACAGTGCTCTCTACTGACACCTCTGTCCATGTCATGAACTGTTCAGAGTAAAAGCAAATCTCCATAGCAAACATCTCCTGCTCTGGACAGTTGCTGACATGGACTGAGGTGTCAGCAGAGAGCACTGTGGTCAGACGGAAAAGAGCTAGACAACTTCCTCTGTAGTATACAGCAGCTGATAAGTACTGGAAGGATTAAGATTTTTTAATAGAAGTAATTTACAAATTTGTTTAACTTTCTGGCATCAGTTGATTTAAAAAAATGCTTTCCAGTTGAGTACCCCTTAAAGGTATAAAAGTGTTTGCCAACCAGAGTGCCTCCAGCTGTTTCAAAACTACAGCTCTCAGCATGCCCAGACAGATGAAGGCTGTCCGGGCATGCTGGGAGTTGTAGTTTTGAAACAGCTGGAGGCACCCTGGTTGGGAAACAGTGATGTATAAACTCACCCCAGTAATGTGAGTTGTTAGACATGGGGGTCACGCTGATGGAGATAGGATTTGTAGTGGTAACATTCTGAGGACTGGTTGCTTTTCCTTTAGGTCTGGTAGTAGCTGGTGTCAAAGACGTGGTGGGAATTCTGAGAGTCACAAGACTGGGTGTGGGTTTGGTACATTTCACATCCCGTACAGCAGATCCTTGCTCCATAATGGTTTGACCCAGAGCGCTGCAGCTATAAAAAGACAGAACACGCTAAGTAAGAATAGTGAATATAGCATGAAAACAAAAAGGGCTTAATAAAGCAGCCATAATAAACTGACACACTGACAGCCCATCAGCTCTGGAAAAGAGCGCTGTGCACAGATGAGTAGTGCGGAGACCGAAAGTATTTAGGGAGCTTTTTTAACATTAGCAAACATATTTTACATTTGTAGGGTAGACAAAGGGCTCACTGGGCCGGAGGAACAGATCAAAATGGAGCTGTCACTGGCCATAGGGGCATCTTAAACCCTCTATCTTCCAAATTACTCTTATGCATGGCTTGAGATCGTTTGTAATGTTGGCGATGCACTTTAGAATAATGTCAGCTGGACCTGACAACTTTAACACACCTGGCAAACCATCCAATCAGTATGCGGGCCTCCCAACTCAGGCTTAGGGTACTCCGCCCCTAGACATCTTATACACTATCCAAAGGATAGGGGATAAGATGTCTGATCGCCGAAGTGCCGCTGCTGGGAACCCCCGTGATCTCTCCTGCAGCACCCCATGTCATCTCAGTCACTCCCACAGACTTATATTGAGGGGGCGGGGGTGTGACGTCACGATACTCCGGCCCCTGTAACAAAGCAACAAAAAAACTCGTAAGGCACTGCAATGATTCAGGAGATCTAGTGTAAGGGCTTGAGTGGTTCTTGCCCGTCATCGGGCATGGAGCGAAGTTCAGTTGACACAGGGCGCTGCAGGAGAGATCGTGGGGGTTTCCAGCAGCAGGACCCCCACGATCAGACATCTTATCCCCTATCCTTTGGATAGGGGATAAGATGTCTAGGGGCGGAGTACCCCTTTAATGGCAGATGTCAAAGGAGAGAAGGATCGGACAGTTGGATTTGAATATGCCTGATCCTTAGTACTATTAGAGTTAATGGAGCCAAGCTGTAACACCACACACATAACCTTAGGAGTGTTGCTGTTTTTAGGAATAAAAAAAGCTCTGTTTTCTAATTCTCGATAACCCCTTAAAGGAGGACTGACAAACACAGTAGGAAAAATAGTTTTTACTTACTCTGTCCATGGGCGACAGATACTGTTTTCTTTATCTGAAAAATATCCAGACTTGCAGGGCTGGCATTCTGGAAGGAGAACATTTACAATGTCCTTGTGATTTACAGCAGTCTGATAGACAAAGAGCTGACACCCAGCTTTAAATATGAGGACAACTGTCCTTTATAAAGTAGCTTTATAGACCAAGACTGTGACTGAGTTTTGTCTCGGACACCTAGCGCCCATTCAAAGCTCAGCTTTCGTTTCTTAAAATAAACTCTGATTGGTTGCTATCAGTTAGTTTCCGAGCAGAATCTGCTTGCAGCAGAATCCCATCAATCACCACCAATCTGGGTTAGTTCCGACCACTAGAACCCCCCATGATCTCCTGCCCAGGTACCCTGCTCTCTGCATAAATGAAGCTGTGTCGACCAAGGTACAAAGTTGCAGCTGACACAACATCCCCCACCCCCTCCCTCCGCTATATTTCCCATAGAGATGCATGGAGGGGATGTGTGGGTCACAACTTTGAGCCTCGGTCGACACAGCTTCGTTCATGCAGAGAGCAGGTCAGACGCAGTCAGACCCCTCGTCCCCACGATCTGACACTGATGATAAGTTTTTCAGACTGGATAACTCCTTTAAAGGGGTACTCCGCTGCTCAGTGTTCTGAATGCTGGAGCCGGGAGCTCATGACGTCCCGCCCCCTCAATGCAAGTCTATGGGAGGGGGCGTGACAGACGTCACGCCCCCCCATAGACTTGCAGTGAGGGGGCTGGTTGTGACATCATGAGGGGGCGGGGCTATACCACCACGAGCTCCCGGCACCAGCGTTCAGAACAGTTTGTTCCAAACGCTGAGCAGGAGTACCCCTTTAAGTCCCAGCCAACCATCTAATGTGTATGGTGGACTGCCTTTACCCCAGCCTTACATTGCAATAATAAATCTAACTCCACAAGTTAAAACTAAATGAACCATTTTATAGATATCATTATTGAGTAAACATATGTATAAAAACAATGCACAAATCACATACTGTTATTGACAATCTCTTTTCCTTTGTCACACCGACAGGCGGTTTTGCGGTCATTTTTTGGCGTACTTCCTTCAGGGCATTCACAAATAGCGTCGGTCCCTTTGGTGCACGGCTTTTTTTCAATGCTTCCTTCAGCTGTCAAATCAGAGGACAAGGAAATCATGTGATCTCACTATATTATCTATTTATTTACATCTCCAGCAAGGACAACCCCATAAACCCCCTGGTCATCTGCTTTTGTCATTGGCTTAAAGCTGCTAGTATTTGCTTAGGAACTGTCTACTCAGTCTCCACTGATTCCACAGGGGCATTTTTTTTATATGACAATTTGGGCAATTTATATATAGTTATTTATAATTTCACCCTTGGTGTCCATTTCTCTCCATTTATTTCTTGGTTCTCTTTCCAACTACGAATTGGTTTCAGATTTCCTTTAGCGGCACATGTGGCAGGCTATAGTATCTTATTTGTTTACATGATAATCTAAAAGGAAAGCAGAAGGCGCTCCATGTGCGGGATCAGCAGGTCAGGCCCATAGGGAAGGGCCTGATGAAGCTGCGCATGCGCAGCGAAACGCGTTGCATCTAATAAACCCAACTTGATTTTATGCTGCACTCCTCCTCGTTCCTCTATCCAGCGCCGACATCTCCTACTACACGGTCAAATTGCTTATCTATTTGTTTACATGGGCACTGTCACTTTAAAAAACCTTAGACATGTTTTAGAGATTTATGAAAAGTTTTCATCGGTCGGGGTCTACGTGTTCAAACTGCAACCAAAAGTCTATACAACATGTCAAAAGTTTTTTTTTAAAGGGACAGCTACACAAGGAAACTTGCATGCATCATATAGGAAGCAACGTCCTGAAGGTAGACTTCAATTGGATGAAAGATGTATGAGGATGTACTAGTGTATTATTGTGAAGAAAGATTAAATATTCTAACTAGAGATGAGCGAACTTACAGTAAATTCGATTCGTCACAAACTTCTCGGCTCGGCAGTTGATGACTTTTCCTGCATAAATTAGTTCAGCTTTCAGGTGCTCCAGTGGGCTGGAAAAGGTGGATACAGTCCTAGGAGACTCTTTCCTAGGAATGTATCCACCTTTTCCAGCCCACCGGAGCACCTGAAAGCTAAACTAATTTACGCAGGATAAGTCATCAACTGCCGAGCCGAGAAGTTCGTGACGAATCGAATTTACTGTAAGTTCGCTCATCTCTAATTCTAACACACCAAAGTGCTATGGGGGAGATCTATCAAAACCTGTGCAGAGGAAAAATTGCCCAGTTGCCCATAGCAACCAATCAGATTGTTTCTTTCATTTTGCAGAGGCCTTGTTAAAAATGAAAGACGCGATCTGATTGGTTGCTATGGGCAACTGGGCAACTTTTCCTCTGCACAGGTTTTGATAACTCTCCCCCTATGTGTTGTGGTCTTTCATGGCTAGAATTAATCTTTATATTCCTAAGAAGGGTACTAAAATTGTTAAGCACATAGACAAGAAGGTGCAATTACCTTATTTGGGGATCATGACTATATATTTCCATGAAATGTTTTAAAAGTCATCAGGGGGGAAATCATCAATAATGGTTGTACTGTGTATGTTTTTACCCCTTTTTTTTGGCTTCATTTTTGGTTGTTCAGGTTCAAATTCATCATAAGGTGTACGCTCCTTGATGAATCTGGTTTCATGTGGTATATAATGTGTCCACCAATTCTTTTTCTCTGTCTTTTTTTTATTTTTTACAACTTACATTTTGTCTATATTTACGTTTTCTGTGACTGTCGCACTTAGTTGTCGCAACTTCGATCGTCTCATCTATTCATGTAAATGCGTTTTTACTTGAATTTCCCTTTATTGAAATTTTTTTTTACATATATTTCCCCTATCCAGTTGTGTAGCGTGTTACCCGCAGCCTCCACACTATCTAGGTAGGGGCCTGCCGCCAGCCTGAATATCAAAATCCCCTTTTTGTTTGTTTTGTTTTATGCTCAAACGCCCCTCCACCCCCTCCCCCCCCCCCCAACACTGCGTGTCAACTAGGGAGTTCCCGATCCCAATACTAGTATCGTTATCAGGGCCGATTCCCCGATACCAAGCCTGATACCTCCTGCAGTGCGGCGTCCTCCAGTCAAATGCCCCGCTCCGCTGACCTGTTCTCCCGTCTTCATCATGTTGTTCCATGGACGAGCATGTGACACACACGTCACTCTACTGCGCCCAGTGTAACGCTATGAAGAAAGCAGAGTGACGTGTATGTCACATGCTCCTCCATAGGACGCCATGATTTGGACGAGGGAACGGGGCAGCAGAGCGGAAGCCCCGACAGAGGACAGCCGCAGGTGAGAAACTACCAGGGGCACTAACGAGGGTGGGGGGTGGCTTGCTGTCTACAAAGATGCAGTGGATAGCTTTTTTTCTGCACCATAAACAATATGGTGTAGAAATGCGACTAATGAGTAGAGGATGCGACTAAACATGTGACAATAGGCGTTTGTCACAAGTGATGAATTTGTGAGCACTGGAAGAAAAAAAAGGGGTAAATGTAGACAAACAGTTTGGTGTGAAGAATAACATAAACGGTTTGGCACATTAAAAAGTCACAAGCAGTGGCTTGCGACAAAATATGCGACAATTATATGGGGGGAAAAAAAAAGGTTTAAATGGCTTGATGAATTCCCCCCCCCCAATCATGTTCAGGCTTATTGGGAACAATTTTAGTGGGACCCTCCTCTATGTCACCCGAATATGGCATATAGAAAAGGTTCATCTCCTTGGTCCTCCATTTATTGCTTACCTTTGTCGCAGACAGTGCACCGCTGACAGCGATCTCTGGCATTCTTTGGGTTATATCGGTTTTCCACACAATTTCTACATTTAGATGCTTTATTTGAGGGTGTGCATACTTCTTGTATCTCCTGGCCTAAAATGAGAACAATAAATAGTAAATAATGGTACCTAATTTCAGAATAGACATTAGCTACATGATTATTATTCATAGGCTTGCATTGAGGGGGCGGAGTGTGACGTCACACGGGGGCGGAGCCGTTACGTCACTATGCTCTGTCCCCGTGATCGCCAGTAATCAGACCCGGAGCGAACACGCTCCGGGGGCTGATTCTAACGGGGTGCGGCGTGGAAGATCACAGGGGTCCCCAGCGGCAGGACCCCCGCGATCAGGCATCTTATCCCCTATCCTTTGGATAGGGGGATAAGATGTCTTAGCGCCGGAGTACCCCTTTAACTTTGATCAATATTCTGCTTAGGCTAAGTTCACATGTCACAGTCAGGTTGCGGTTTTAGTTGCGATTCCAGCAAAATGGTTGCATTATTGTCCATTTTTAGTTTTGACGGGAGAAGAACAGGGCGGGTCTAGACGGCCGTGTGAACGCAGCCTAAATCCTATTTGGGTTTAGGAGTGGGGTTATTAATTAGTGATTGACAGCTATTTCTATGCACACTCAAATTGAGTAGGGCCGCCCACTGGATTCCTAAACCTAAAAGAGCAGAGGTTTAGATCAATAAACTACAGTGGTCCCTCAACGTACGATGGTAATTCGTTCCAAACGACCCATTGTTTGTCGAATCCATCGTATGTTGAGGGATCCGTGCAATGTAAAAAGTGCATTAAATACTCACCTATCCCCGCCGCTCCGGACCGCGTCCTCACTGCTCCCGATGGTCTCCCAGGGGCTCCCGATGCTGTCCCGCTGCTCCGGCGTCTTCCGCATCTTCACAGGACTCCGGGCCTCGCTTTCTGGTGACGTTATTACGTTAGTGCGTCGGGACGGCGTGCACAGCTACGTAATAACGACGCCGGAAAGCGAGGCCCGGACCCCGGAGAGGAGCCGGAGCAGCAGGGATAGGTAAGTGAACCTGCTGGGGCACATTACACTGCTATCCGACAGCAGCTTAAGCATTTTGCGCTGTCGGATAGCAGTTAATGCGATGGCCCCGACATATAAAAGCATCGTATGTCGATTTAATCATATGTCGGGGCCATCGCATGTCGGGGGGTTACTGTACAAGCCACACTAAATATTTCCCCCATAAACTATACAGTGATCCCTCAACTTACAATGGCCTCAGCATACAATGGTCTTTTCCGGATCATTGTAACTTGACACCAGACTCAACATACAATGCTATGGAATCTGCGAAACGTGTCAATGGCTGGAAGAACCGACCAATCAGAATGGATATTTCACTGGTAAAACCTGTGTATTCCTAAAGTGCATGCACTGACTGGTGTCTGGTAGCGCCCCCTACAGTACAGGGAGGTATTACATGTTCTGTACACTTTACCTGTATTACTGAAGTGTATGCACTGACTGGTGTCTGGTAGCGCCCCCTACAGTACAGGGAGGTATTACATGTTCTGTACACTTTACCTGTATTAGGCTGGGTCCACACTACGTTTTGTCCCATACGGGAGCGCATACGGCAGGAGGGAGCTAAAATCTCGCGCTCCCGTATGTCACCGTATGCGCTCCCGTATGTCATTCATTTCAATGAGCCGACCGGAGTGAAACGTTCGGTCCGGTCGGCTCATTTTTGCGCTGTATGCGCTTTTACAACCGGACCTAAAACTGTGGTCAACCACGGTTTTAGGTCCAGTTGTAAAAGCGCATACGGCGCAAAAATGAGCCGACCGGACCGAACGTTTCACTCCGGTCGGCTCATTGAAATGAATGACATACGGGAGCGCATACGGTCACATACGGGAGCGCAAGCTTTTAGCTCCCTCCTGCCGTATGCGCTCCCGTATGGGACAAAACGTAGTGTGAACCCAGCCTTACTGAAGTGTATGCACTGACTGGTGTCTGGTAGTGCCCCCTACAGTACAGGGAGGTATTACATGTTCTGTACACTTTACCTGTATTACTGAAGTGTATGCACTGACTGGTGTCTGGTAGCGCCCCCTACAGTACAGGGAGGTATTACATGTTCTGTACTCTTTACCTGTGCCAGGGTTAGCTGCTCCTTTGGGCGTCAGGTGAGGGCGGCTCCATTTTACCTTTTTTTAGGACATTGCGTGTTCTGTACAGGACCCTGAAGAAGCTTCTGTCCTTTACATAGACCAGTGTTTCCCAACGAGGTTGCCTCCAGCTGTTGCAAAACTACAACTCCCAGCATGCCCGGACAGCCTTTGGCTGTCCGGGCATGCTGGGAGTTGTAGTTCTGCAACAGCTGGAGGCACCCTGGTTGGGAAACACTGACAGACAGTGATTACAGCTCCCAGCAGATCTTTATTACTTTTATATGTAAGGACTCGCTTTATCTGTATTAGTTATCTACTTATTTATCTTTAATCTTCACTTTTTCCTATTTTTGGATGACATTTTGATGGCTTCAGAACCAATTACCAGGTTTCCATAGAGTTCTGGTCTCAACATACAATGGTTTCAACATACAATGGTCGTCCTGGAACCAATTAATATTGTAGCATTAGGGACCACTGTATATCAATCTGCTCAGCTCTTCCAACTCTATAACATAATGACTGCAGTACAGACTGCATTTTCAGTGTTATAGCTACCTTTAAAATCCCAATGTCCTGCATTCACCCTGCTTTCTATGTATCAGACAGAGGCTGTAGTCCAGTGTTTCCCAACCAGGGTGCCTCCAGCTGTTGCAAAACTACATCTCCCAGCATGCCAGGAAAGCCGTTGGATGTCCGGGCATGCTGGGAGTTGTAGTTTTGCAACAGCTGGAGGCACCCTGGTTGGGAAACACTGCTGTAGTCAAACATTCACAGTCTGGTGATAGACTGCAGTATGTGACTGAATGTATAGTAGGGCAACCTGGTGGAGGCAAAGAAGCATAAGGCTAAGTTTCCACTTTGTTTTTTTCTGACAGTTTTTGGAATACACCCACTGTGCAGTTTTTGAGCCAAAGCCAGAAATGTAATCAAAAGGAATAGGACATATAAAGGAAGGACTTACACTTCTCCTCCCTTATGGATCCACTTCTGACTTTGGCTCAAAAACTGCAGTGGCTGTATTCCAAAAACTGTCAGACAAAAAAAACAAGCGGAAACTAAGCCTTAGGGTGCGTTCACACGTGCGTATTTTTGCTGCAGATTTTCTGCCCATTAACTTTGATGGCTAGATAAATCTGCTGAAGCAAATCTGCAGCAGAAAATACGCACCTGTGAACGCACCATTAGGCAGCCAATGAAATAAATAGCTGGCCGCATGATACACACAGGTCCGCCTATACAACTGTTAGTGGCTCTCTACTCCAGCTAAAAGAGTGGGTCCTGAGTGTGGGGCTCCCCCAAATATGACATCCCTATGCTCTAAGGCTGCATTCACACCACGTTTTTGCAATACAGTTCCCGTAACAGGTTTTTGATGAAAAACGGTTTCCTTAAAACCGGACTAAAGTGTATAAAAACTTGTGTACAAATTTTAACCCATTTAGGGTTAAAAAAAATTTACACAATGTGATAAATGATATCCGTTTTTTAACCCCTTAAGGACTCAGCGTTTTTCTGTTTTTGCATTTTTATTTTTTCCTCAACACCTTCTAAAAATCATAACGCTTTCAATTTTGCACATAAAATTCCATATGATGGCTTATTTTTTGCGCCACCAATTCTACTTTGCAGTGACATTAGTCATTTTACCAAAAAATCCACGGCGAAAGGGAAAAAAAATTAATTGTGCGACAACATTGAAGAAAAAAAATGTCATTTTGTAACTTTTGGGGGCTTCCATTTCTATGCAGTGCATAGTTCGGTAAAAATTACACCTTATCTTTATTCTGTAGGTTAAATTGATCCCCTACTTATATAGGTTTGATTTTGTCGCACTTCTGGAAAAAATCATAACTACATGCAGGAAAATGTATATGTTTAAAATTGTCATCTTCTGACCACTATAACTTTTTTATTTTTCCGCGTACGGGGCGGTATGAGAACTCATTTTTGCGTGTTCTGACATTTTTATTGCTACCATTTTTGTATTGATCGGACTTTTTGATCGCTTTTTATTCATTTTTTCATGATATAAAAAGTGACCAAAAATACGCTATTTTGGACTTTGGAATTTTTTTTGCGCGTACGCCATTGACCATGCGGTTTAATTAACAATATATTTTTATAGTTCGGACATTTCCGCACGCGGCGATACCACATATGTTTATTTTTATTTACACAGTTTCTTTCTTTAATGGGAAAAGGGGGGTGATTCTTACTTTTATTAGGCAAGGGGTTAAATGACCTTTGTTAACTTTTTTTTCACTTTTTGTTTTGCAGTGTTATAGCTCCCATAGGGACCTATAACACTGCACACACTGATCTCCTATGCTGATCCCTGCAAAGCCATAGCTTTGCATGGATCAGCATTCTAGGGGCTCGATTGCTCAAGCCTTTAGCTCAGGATTGGAGCAATCAAACGCCGATCGGACGTGACAGAGCAAGTTAAGGGGGCCTCCGCTCGCGTCCTTGCTGATCGGGACGTCACAATTTTATCGCGATAGTCCCGATCAGCCCGACTGAGCTGCCGGGAAGCTTTTACTTTCATTTGGACGTGGCGATCAACTTTGATCGCAGCGTCTGAAGGGTAAATAGCGCGCGGCACAACGATTTGTGCTGCGCGCTATTAGCCGAGGGTCCCGGCTATCATTAGCAGCCGGGACCAACCCGGTATGATGCAGCGTGACCCCGTTTTAAATACTGTTACCGGGTGCAGGGCGTACAGGTACACTCTGCGTTTTTTAAGAGGTTAAGAAAAAAACTGTATACATTTTTAACTTTTTCACTTCATTGTGAATAAAGTTTCACGCGTTTGATTGAAATTCCAAGAAAAAAAACAGTGCAAAGTAAAAAACTGTATGTGCAAACCGAATGGAACGGTCCGCACATACGGTTCTGTACGGTTCCCATTGACGTATTCGGTTTAATACGGTTTTTCGCCCGGACAAAAAAAAACGTGGTAGGCTACGGTTTTGGGTACGGGGAAAAAAAAAACGGACAAAACCGTACAAGATACAAAACGGATGCAACCGGGTGCATCGTTTGGCATATGGTTTCCAATACGGTTCCGTGCGGTTTTCAGATTGAAAACGTATACGGGAACTGTATTGCAAAAACGTGGTGTGAACCCGGCCTAATAAGGAACGTGGAGAGGGGTTGTGATGGTGAGAGAACCCCATTAAACTGATGATACTAAGGAATACAACCAGGACGTACAGCATTACAGTTATGACACAGCGATAGGACGTACAGCATTACAGTTATGACAGTGATAGGACATACAGCATTACAGTTATGACACAGCGATAGGACGTACAGCATTACAGTTATGACACAGCGATGGGACGTACAGCATTACAGTTATGACACAGCGATAGGACGTACAGCATTACAGTTATGACACAGCGATAGGACGTACAGCATTACAGTTATGACACAGCGATGGGACGTACAGCATTACAGTTATGACACAGCGATAGGACGTACAGCATTACAGTTATGACACAGCGATAGGACGTTCAGCATTACAGTTATGACACAGCGATAGGACGTACAGCATTACAGTTATGGCACAGCGATAGGACGTGCAGCATTACAGTTATGACACAGCGGACGTACAGCATTACAGTTATGACACAGCGATAGGACGTACAGCATTACAGTTATGACACAGCGATAGGACGCACAGCATTACAGTTATGGCACAGTGATAGGACGCACAGCATTACAGTTATGACACAGCGATAGGACGTACAGCATTACAGTTATGACACAGCGATAGGACGTACAGCATTACAGTTATGACACAGCGATAGGACGTACAGCATTACAGTTATGACACAGCGATAGGACGTACAGCATTACAGTTATGACACAGCGATGGGACGTACAGCATTACAGTTATGACACAGCGGACGTACAGCATTACAGTTATGACACAGCGATAGGACGTACAGCATTACAGTTATGGCACAGCGATAGGACGTACAGCATTACAGTTATGACACAGCGATGGGCATACAGCATTACAGTTATGACACAGCGATAGGACGTACAGCATTACAGTTATGACACAGCGATAGGACGTACAGCATTACAGTTATGGCACAGTGATAGGACGTACAGCATTACAGTTATGACACAGCGATGGGCGTACACCTGCAGTAGTAGATGTGTGTCAGTAAAGTACTCATCGCTCCTTTTTCGGTATTTCCCCTCTAAGTTCTTTCCATTCATGATGTATGAAAACTGCAATGTCTGCAGATCTCTGAATAGTAATTTAGGCTATATTTATCTCCGGAAACAAGTAGATTTGTAAGGTTTACAAAAAAGTGAAAAAAACATCTCCCCACACATGGGGTGAAAAATCTGATCCGATCTCTGGGGAAAGTACATGCAAATGTACAAGGATCAAGGCTGGTGGAATATAACCATAATATGGGCACAGATCAGCGACAATATCAGACTCCACACTCCGTGGTCTTATAGAATTATAATAGGTCACATAATGTTCTATGAGAAATTTGGTTTAAGGGGTACTCCACTTGAAAACATTTTTATTTATTTTTTTTATCAACTGGTGCCAGAAAGTTAAATAGATTTGTAAATTACTTCTATTTAAAAATCTTAATCCTTCCAGTACTTATCAGCTGCTATATGGTCCACAGGAAGTTCTTTTCTTTTTTTCAATTTCCTTTCTGTCTGACCACAGTGCTCTCTGCTGACACCTCTGTCCATGTCAGGAACTGTCCAGAGCAGGAGCAAATCCCCATAGCAAACCTATTATGCTCTGGACAGGTGTCAGCAGAGAGCACTTGTGGTCATGACAGAAAAGATATTCAAAAAGAAAAGAACTTCCTGTGAACCATATAGCAGCTGATAAGTACTAGAAGGATTAAGATTTTGAAATAGAAGTAATTTACAAATCTGTTTAAATTTCTGGCACCAGTTAATTAAAAAAAAAATGTTTTCCAGAGGAGTACCCCTTTAAGAAAAACAGCAGGGAGTCCAGTTGTTATATCCCTTGTATGAACACTGAAAGGCGTCCACATCACCACAGTGTGACGGTGACTAGTCCTGGGCGGTATGACCAAAAATGTGTATCACAGTATTTTTCAAACTTGTGGCGGTTCCACGGTATTTGACGGTATTATTTTTTTCACTTTTTTCCCCCCTTACCATCATAACCCCCCCTCCCCTTCTTGAACGAATCAGCCGCAGTGCGCTGGGGAACTAATCATATATGACCCGCGTGCGCTGTCCAGCTCTCCCCCCCCCCCCCCCCCCCTCCCAGCGAATGCGCTGTCGCCACATCGGGGGACTAATCATGTTACCCGCAGGCGTTGCTCTCCTTTTCCTCCTGTGAGCCGATGCGCTGGAAATGAATGAGTTGTGAGCGGCGGGCGCAGGACTTCTGTTTGGAGAACTCAAGCCGTCACCTCCCCCTGCAAGCGCTGAAAGCCAGTGGGGTGGGCCGCAGGTGCTGCAGAACGTCTAATCAGAAGTTCTGCAGCGCCCGCGGCCCACTGGCTTTCAGCGCTTGCAGGGGGAGGGGACAGCTTCCGTTCTTCGTCCTGCGCCCACGGTATAGGGAAAAATTCATATCGCACAGAAAAAACACATGGCATCCGGTATGGACCGGAATATAGCCCAGCACTAACGGTGACCCATTTCTCTGTGGCAAAGTAAATGGCAAGTAAGACAAATTGTGCTCCCGGAGAAAGTTGTGCTAAGAGCATAACACCGCTATGTGCTATAAAGTGGCATGTAGTGGGTCAGTAACCTCTGGGTCCTCCGAATCCTACAGATGAAGGACAGCTACATAGAATCCATAAGAGCAGAGTAAGCAGACAGTCTATAGCAGTGTTTCCTAAGCAGGGTAGTATACAGCCACTAATAAGTACTGGAAGGATTAAGATTTTTTTTTTATAGAAGTCATTTGCAAATATGTTTAACTTTTCGGCTTTTTGACCAGTTGATTTAAAAAAAAAAAAAAAGTTTTCCACCGGAGTACCCCTTTAAGAGTCTGTTTAAGATTTGAAACGTGTTGTTCTGTCTTAATAAAGCAGCTGATGTTTCATTTATCTTGGATCCATCCCCTGATTGGGAGAAGCGCCCGGCTGATGTATATTCTGTATCTGCTCTTTAGGACCCCCTTCATGAGTGGCAGGAAAACGTTCTATTACAAACACACACACTCCTCACACATTACCCCCCTCCTCCCCCTCAGTATATATATATATATATATATATATATATATATATGTTTTCTTCTAGTAGTATACATATGTAGGACTCCCCTTCCCCCCCCCTCAGTGTATATATATATATATATGCCCCCCCTCTTCCCCCTTAGTATATATATATATGGACCCCCCTCTTCCCCCTCAGTATATATATATATATGGACCCCCCCCCTCTTCCCCCTCAGTATATATATATATATATATATATGGCCCCCCCCTCTTCCTCCTCAGTATATATATATATATATATATATATATATATGGCCCCCCTCAGTATATATATATATATATATATATATATATGGCCCCCCCTCTTCCCCCTCAGTATATATATATATATATATATATATATGGCCCCCCTCAGTATATATATATGGACCCCCCCTCTTCCCCCTCAGTATATATATATATATATATATATATATGGCCCCCCTCAGTATATATATATGGACCCCCCCTCTTCCCCCTCAGTATATATATATATATGGCCCCCCCTCTTCCCCCTCAGTATATATATATATATATATATATATATATATATACACACAAGGGTTGGTGTGAGACAGCACCGGGGACCAACCTTCGTGCATGTGAAACACCCAGGCAGCCAGCCTGGTGTTAATGTGTGCAAAGTCCAGGAATCACAGCACCAATAGGTCTAGGATCTTCATAAGCTGGTTTCTTTATTTACCCCAAAAATACAACGTTTCGGCAACAATAGCCTTTATCAAGCCTTGATAAAGGCTATTGTTGCCGAAACGTTGTATTTTTGGGGTAAATAAAGAAACCAGCTTATGAAGATCCTAGACCTATTGGTGCTGTGATTCCTGGACTTTGCACATATATATATATATATATATATATATATATGGCCCCCCTCAGTATATATATATGGACCCCCCTCTTCCCCCTCAGTATATATATATATATATATATATGGCCCCCCTCTTCCCCCTCAGTATATATATATATATATATATATATATGGCCCCCCCTCTTCCCCCTCAGTATATATATATATATATATATATATATATATATAAGAACCCCCCTCTTCCCCTGCAGTATATATATATATATATATATAGACCCCCCTCTTAACCCCTCAGTATATATATATATATATATATATATATACATATATATATGGACCCCCCCTCCTGCTCCGCAGTATATATATATATATATATATATATGCCCCCCTCTTCCCCCTCAGTATATATATATATATATATATATATATATATATATATATATATATATGGCCCCCCCTCTTCCCCCTCAGTATATATATATATATATATATATATGGACCCTCCTCCTCCCCCTCAGTAAATATATATATATATATATATATATATATATATATGGACCCCCCCCCCCTCAGTATATATATATATATGGACCCTCCTCCTCCCCCTCAGTATATATATATATATATATATCTATATGCCCCCCCCCTCCCCCTCAGTGTATATATATATCTATATGGACCCCCCTCTTCCCCCTCAGTATATATATATATATATATATATATATGACCCCCCTCCTCCTCCCCCTCAGTATATATATATATATCTATATGGACTCTCTCACCTTCCGAACAGAAGTCGCAGCACACGTTTCGTCCGCCCGAGGTTTCCGGGTACTGATCCGGCGGACATGAAGCAGCAGCAGCAGCCGGCTCCGGGAGCAGAGCACCGAGCAGGAACAGGGACAGCAGCCCGGTCACCAGGAGACACATGTCCGCCATCTGCTTGTCACTCGGGACACTCTGCTCCATCTCCCGGCTCCGCTTCATATACCCGGGGGCGGACGGGGCGGGGCCTCCTCCTATACACAGTCATCGCTGTGCACCATGTGACTACAATGCTGGGGGTAGTAGTTGTACAGTAGTAGTTTCTCTTTATTATCGAATGAATCAGTCGCCATAGATATCAAACATGCAACCAATCAGATGACAGCTTTAATGAGCTAGAGAAATACAAGCTGGGATTTGATTGGTGCTCCGGTCTTTTGCACTGGGGTGAGTTGCCCATAGCAACCAATCAGGCCCGGCTGTAGGGGAGAGTTTTTTTATTTTATTTATTATTATTATTATTATTATAACGTGTGCAGAGGAGAAGTGGTGCAGTTGCTCATAGCAACCGATCACATTACATCTTTTATTTTTCAGAACCTTTAAAAAAAAATTATGAAAAAAGCTGGTTGGTTGCTATGGGCAACCACATCACTTTTCCTCTATGCAGGTTGTAAAAAAAAAAAAAATCTCCCCCTCTGTGTTTAAATGAATTAGACACTAAAATGTTTTATCCCAAGATTAGAAGTTATCCCCTATTCACAGGATAGGGGATAACTAAGTCAACAAGAATACAGTGGTCCCTCAAGTTACAATATTAATTGGTTCTGGGACGACCATTGTATGTTGAAACCATTGTATGTTGAGACCAGAACTCTATGGAAACCTGGTAATTGGTTCTAAAGGCACCAAAATGTCATCCAAAAATAGGAAAAAGTGAGAATTAAAGAAAAATAAGTAGATAACTGATGCAGATAAAGCAAATCCTAACATATAAAAGTAAGAAAGATCTGCTGGGAGCTGTAAATCACTGTCTATGTCAGTGTTTCCCAAGCAGGGAGCCTCCAGCTGTTGCAAAACTACAACTCCCAGCATGCCCGGACAGCCAAAGGCTGTCCGGGCATGCTGGGAGTTGTAGTTCTGCAACAGCTGGGGCCACCCTGCCTGGGAAACACTGGTCTATGTAGAGGAAAGGAACTTCTTCGGGGTCCTGTACAGTACACAGTGTCCTAAAAAAGTAATGGAGTCGCCTTCACCTGGTGTCCAAATGAGAAGCTAACCCTGGAACAGGTAAAGTGTACAGAACATGTAATACCTCCCTGTACTGTAGGGGGCGCTACCAGACACCAGTCAGTGCATACACTTCAGTAATACAGGTAAAGAGTACAGAACATGTAATACCTCCCTGTACTGTAGGGGGCGCTACCAGACACCAGTCAGTGTATACGCTTCAGTAATACAGGGGTTTTACCAGCGAATGCCCATTTTGATTGGTCAGTTCTTCCAGCCATTGACAGGTATCACAGATCTTGACTGTCTGTAGCATTGAATGTTGAGTCTGGTTTCAACTTACGATGGTCCAGAAAAGAACAATATATGTTGAAACTATTGTATGTTGAGGCCATTGTAAGTTGAGGGATCACTGTAAAGGTCATTTGTCCCCCAAGTGAATGGCGCAGCAGGGTTCTTGCTCAGCCAGAACTCTCTTCGCTGACTAAGAGACTACCAAACATTCCGGTGTGTTTAACCCATAGAATTTAGTGGTCTCCAAACTGTGGACCACCATATATTACCAAATTACACATAGTTGGAGTTTTGCAATATCTGGAGGTCCACAGTTTGAAGACCACTGCCATAGATAGTGAGTAGCATTTGACCTCCATTCACCTAATGGGTGGAGGTCTCAGTGGCCGGACCACCACCTATCACTTTTTATCTTATGGATAGGGCAGGGCTCAAGTCCTGCAGGAACATGTGGGAACTGAGTTCCTGCACTTTTTCCACATCAGGATTACCATTCCCATTAGCAGGAGTCCTGCAGGATCAGCCCTTGAGTGGAAATCTTGGGTTCCCACACTTTTTTTCTCAGGACTTGACCCCTGGGATAGGGGGTGACTTTTTATCTTGGAATAACACATATATACAGTGATCCCTCAACCTCCAATGGCCTCAACATACAATAGTTTCAACATACAATGGTCTTTTCTGGACCATTGTAAGTTGAAACCAGACTCAACATACAATGCTATGGACAGTCCAGATCTGTGCAACGTGTCAATGGCCGGAAGAACCGACCAATCAGAATGGGCAATTACTGGTAAAACCCCTGTATTCCTGAAGCATATGCACTGACTGGTGTCTGGTAGCGCCCCCTACAGTACAGGGAGGTATTACATGTTCTGTTCTCTTTACCTGTGTTACTGAAGTGCATGCACTGACTGGCTGTCTGGCAGTGCCCCCTACAGTACAGGGAGGTATTACATGTTCTGTACACATTACCTGTACCAGGGTTACCTGCTCCTTTGGACACCAGGTAAGGGCGACTCCATTTAACTTTTTTAGGACATCGCATGTACTGTACAGGAAGAAGCTCCTGTCCTCTACATAAACCAGTGTTTCCCCAAGCAGGGTGCCCCCAGCTGTTGCAAAACTACAACTCCCAGCATGCCCGGACAGCCTTTGGCTGTCCGGGCATGCTGGGAGTTGTAGTTTTGCAACAGCTGGAGGCACCCTGGTTGGGAAACATTGACATAGACAGTGATTTACAGCTCCCAGCAGATCTTTCTTACTTTTATATGTAAGGACTTGCTTTATCTGTATTAGTTATCTACTTATTTTAATCTTTAATCTTCACTTTTTCCTATTTTTGGATGACATTTTGGTGGCTCCAGAACCAATTACCAGGTTTCCATAGAGTTCTGGTCTCAACATACAATGGTTTCAACATACAATGGTCATCCTGGAACCAATTAATATTGTAACTTGGGGGACCACTGTAATGTCCACCCCAATGTATTGTATCCATGCGTCTCACATCAGACCAGCCCTATGGCTCAGAGGAGCATTTCTGACTACACCATCTAACCAGGGAATTGCAATTTAGGTGATTTTCCTTTCCTCCTATGCTGTTATAGCTGTAAGGAAGGGCGCGTTCCCACAGGGCGTATACGCAGCGTATTTGACGCTGCGCAAAATGTATGGCAGCAGCGGGAAATACGCTGCGTATTCCTTGCTCACTATACACACAGGGCTTTCCGGCGGCAGCCCTATGTGTATAGTGAGTTTTGGAGGCGGGGCCGTGTGCCGGCGTGACTGTGACGCGCGGCTCCGCCTCCAAAACTCACTATACACATTGGGCTGCCGCCGGAAAGCCCTGTGTGTATAGTGAGCAAGGGATACGCAGCATATTTCCCGCTGCTGCCGTAAATTTTGCGCAACGTCAAATACGCTGCGTATACGCCCTGTGGGAACGCACCCTTAAAATGTCTCCCTGCCCTGTGAAATCTTGGTGGGTTCACGTCTGCCAGCGCTATACTGTTTACGTATTGATGTGGTTAACACTGTATAACGTTACCAAGAAAGGGAAGTAGGAGATTGTGGTATCTGCACATCAGTGAATGAAAAGCACTATATATATATATATATATATATATATATATATATATATATATATTTATGCCAGCTAGCGTCTAAATTCTAGATCACACTTTTTTTTTTTACTATGGTTTTCTGTTTCCAACCAAGGAATCATTGCTTGTAATTAATCGGAAGAAATTGATTTTGGTGAAAATTCCTGCTGTGGTGACAGATTGTGAAGATATCTATCAGTGTTTCCCAACCAGGGTGTCTCCAGCTGTTGCAAAACTACCACTCCCAGCATATTGTCAGGGATTTGCAACTGCCGGAGAGACACGGGTTGTAGTTTTGCAACAGCTGGAGGCACCCTGTTTGGGAAACTCTGATCGGTATATTTATATCTAAGAAGTGTTTGCATTCTTCAAAAGTAGGGGGAAGGATAAAAGTACTATTTGGCTAAAGATGAGCGCCGATAGACTTAACCCATTGAGGACACAGTAAATGGTTGGACATTCCACGAAGAGCTGTTGTGTAAACGAGCACGTGCCAGAGGCTTCCTGCCTGTGTGGACAATCTACACAGGGGCATAAAAACCTCATGCCACGCCTCTCTGACACTCTATTAAAGGGGTACTCCAGCGCTTAGACATCTTATCCCCTATCCAAAGGATAGGGGATAAGATGCCTGATCGCGGGGGTCCCACTGCTGGGGACTACCGTGGTCTTGCACGCTGCACCCTGTTAAAATCGCTCCGTGTTTGCTCCAGGTCTGATTACTGTCGATCACGGGGCCGAAGCATGTGACGTCAAGGCTCCGCCCCGTGTGATGTCACGCCCCCTCCCATAGGCTTGCATTGATTGCACAGATTCTAATCTGCAGTTGTCAAATCTGCACAGTATCCTGTATTTGTGAACGTACCTAGAGATGAGCGAACTTACAGTAAATTCGATTCGTCACGAACTTCTCGGCTCGGCAGTTGATGACTTATCCTGCATAAATTAGTTCAGCTTTCAGGTTCTCCGGTGGGCTGGAAAAGGTGGATACAGTCCTAGGAAAGAGTCTCCTAGGACTGTTTCCACCTTTTCCAGCCCACGGGAGCACCGGAAAGCTGAACTAATTTATGCAGGAAAAGTCATCAACTGCCGAGCCGAGAAGTTTGTGACGAATCGAATTTACTGTAAGTTCGCTCATCTCTAAACGTACCCTTAGGGTCTATTCACACGTACAGTATTCTGCGCAGATTTGATGCGCAGGATTTCAAGCTGTGTTCAGTCATTAAGTTTACATTGAAATCTGTAGCAGAAAATCCTAATAGATGAATAGACCCTTAAGATCACAGGATAAAATTTAATAGATTTTGGCCTAGGAATGTAAAATTTTGCATTAGGCTCATTTGCATTCTATAGTACCACTTATTTGCCTGTATGCCAGACACCAAAAGCAGACCTAAAGCAGTGGTCTGCAAACTTTGGACCTCCAGATGTTGCAAAACTACAACACCCAGCATGCCCGGACAGCCGTTGGCTGTCCGGGCATGCTGGGTGTTGTAGTTTTGCAACATCTGGAGGTGAACAGTGTGGAGACTACTGACCTATAGCACCTTCTGGTTACCTCTGATGTGGCTTAAAGGGTACCTCTCATCAAATAAACTTTTGATATATTTTAGATTAATGAATGTTGAATAACTTTCCAATAGCATGTTAATGAAAAATATGCTTCTTTCTATTGTATTTTTCCCGATCAGTCCTGTCAGCAAGCATTTCTGACTCATGCTGGAGTCCTAAACACTCAGAGCTGCCAGCCTGCTTTGTTCACAGCCAAACAGGCTGTGAACAAAGCAGGCTGGCAGCTCTGAGTGTTCTCCTTTGTGAACAAAGCAGACTGGCAGCTCGTAGTGTTTAGGACTCCAGCATGAGTCTGAAATGCTTGCTGCCAGGACTGGTAGGGAGACCCCTAGTGGTCATTTCTTCAAAGTGGAAAATTAATTAGAAAGAAGCATATTTTTTAATAACATGCAATTGTAAAGTTATTCTGCATATATTAATCTATAATATATCAAAAGTTATTTTGATGAGAGGTGCCCAGGTGCACATCATGACGCAAGCAAACTACAGAAAACCCAAAATATAACAGGGTTGTGGATGCAGAACAGGTCCTCATTGAGACGGCACAACAGAGCTCTAGTGGAAAATGTATATGAGAAGTTCATATCTTCCACCACCACGTATCTACCACAAAGATCTGCGGCATCAGACGCCGTGCAGCACTGTCTGTCATGCACATGGGACCTGTGATTGTGATCAGCATCGCTCATGCTGTGAGATCATAGTAAGTATAGTTACGCCTTCTTCCATGTAGTAATGGAACATACAGTTAAGGCTAAGTTTCTACTTGTTTTTTTTTGTGGCCCAAAAAAACTTTAACGTTTTTACAAAATTTGTAGAGATGAGCGAACTTACAGTCAATTCGATTCGTCACGAACTTCTCGGCTTGGCAGTTGATGACTTATCCTGCATAAATTAGTTCAGCTTTCCGGTGCTCCCGTGGGCTGGAAAAGGTGGATACAGTCCTAGGAGACTCTTTCCTAGGACTGTATCCACCTTTTCCAGCCCACTGGAGCATCGGAAAGCTAAACTAATTTACGCAGGAAAAGCCATCAACTGCCGAGCCGAGAAGTTCGTGACGAATCGAATTTACTGTAAGTTCGCTCATCTCTAAAAATTTGCAAAAAAAGGATGCAGTAGTGATGGAAAAAAAAATTTAATTTAACAAAATAATTTTTTTTTTTATAACGAAATTTTAACAAATGTTTAATAAAGTGTGTGTGTGTTTTTCACATTTTTTTCTCAAATTTTTTTTTTTAGTTAGCACTACTACTCCCAGCATGGGACAGACCGTTCCATGATTGGAGTAGTAGTACCTGCACTAATAGACACATTGCCCTGGGTGTCACTCCTGACACCCGATGTGACGGTCCATAATAAAGCAGAGATGCAAAGCGGCTCTATACAGTGCTCGCATCTCTGCACTGTACCTCCGGCCAGTGATGTGAATAGAACATCACTCATTCATATTTTCCGCCAAGAGTGGGGATTGGCCGGATGGCTGCAGCCAATCACAGCTCTCAGAGGGAAATATGAATGAGTGATGTTCTATTCATATCACTGGCCGGAGTTATAGTGCAGAGATGCGGAGCGCAGGAGAAAGCCGCTCCGTATCTCTGCAATAGATAGGACGATTGCATCACAGCTGTCCGGGCATGCTGGGTGTTGTAGTTTTGCAACATCTGGAGGTGAACAGTGTGGAGACCACTGACCTATAGCACCTTCTGGTTACCTCTGATTTAAAGGTGCACATCATGAAGCAAGCAAACTACAGAAAGCCCGGAGAAAGCTGCTACGCATCTGTACTAGAGATGAGCAAACTTACAGTAAATTCGATTCGTCACGAACATCTCGGCTCGGCAGTTGATGACTTATCCTGCATAAATTAGTTCAGCTTTCAGGTGCTACGGAGGGCTGGAAAAGGTGGATACGGTCCTAGGAGACTCTTTCCTAGGACTGTATCCACCTTTTCCAGCCCACCGGAACTCCTGAAAGCTGAACACCTTATGCATCAACTGCTGAGCCGAGAAGTTCGTGACGAATCGAATTTACTGTAAGTTTGCTCATCTCTAATCTCTACAATAGATAGGACGATCGGATCACGGCTGTCCGGGCATGCTGGTTTCCCTAGGGGTACATTCATGCGTGCGTTTTTTTACGGCACATTTTCTGTGGCTGGTTTTCTGACCCATTGAAAATCTGCAGCAAAATACAATGCAAAACATGAACGTGTGAACGTACCCTAAAACAGCCTCCATGTACACAAGGCCTCGGTATTTGAATTATTGAGTACTGCAGTATTTCCTGCAGACTGTACAGACAACACTAACACAGTCCTGAGATACAGATTCCTTTATTTCTTCAGAAGCAGAATTAAACGGATGACTTTGGTGCACAATGTTCTCTATAGAAAATAGGTTGCTATTAAACTGATGTATAAAAATAAATTACATGTATCTGTGAGGGTCTCCACCATGGCAACATTTCCCAAAAATGTTCCACCCACTGGTCTAAAGATCTCTGTAGCAGAGTTGCTTTATGTCACTGACACTCAAGATGTCATTGTACTTATCATATCACTGTGTTGTACAGTAACTGAGTTAGAGTAAATGTACCGCCATATAGAGCTCCACGTCGTATTATGAAGATATTCCCCCAAAAACAATCCTTTAAAGGGGTACTCCGGTGGAAAACTTTTTTTTTTATTAAATCAACTGGTGCCAGAAAGTTAAACAGATTTGTAAATTACTTCTATTAAAAAAAATCTTAATCCTTCCAGTACTTACTGTCCAGAGCAGCATATGTTTGCTATGGGGATTTTCTGCTGGACAGTTCTTAAAATGGACAGAGATGTCAGCAGAGAGCACTGTGGTCTTGATGTCAGCAGAGAGCTCTGTGTTCCAAAAAAAAATAAAAAATTCCGCTGTAGTATTCAGCAGCTAATATGTACTGGAAGGATTAAAGGAGTACTCTGGTGGAAAACTTTTTTTTTTTTCTGGTGCCAGAAAGTTAAACAGATTTGTAAATTACTTCTATTAAATTTTTTTTAATCCTTCTAGTACTTATTAGCTGCTGAATACTACAGAGGAAATTATTTTCTTTTTGGAACACAGAGCTCTCTGCTGACATCATGAGCACAGTGCTCTCTGCTGACATCTCTGTCCATTTTAGGAACTGTCCAGAGTAGGAGAAAATCCCCATAGCAAATATATGCTGCTCTGGACAGTTCCTAAAATGGACAGAGATGTCAGCAGAGAGCACTGTGCTCGTGATGTCAGCAGAGAGCTGTGTGTTCCAAAAAGAAAATAATTTCCTCTGTAGTATTCAGCAGCTAATAAGTACTGGAAGGATTAAGATTTTTTTGATAGAAGTAATTTACAAATCTGTTTAACTTTCTGGCACCAGTTGATTTAAAAAAAAAAATAATATATATATATATATATATATATATATATATATATATATATATATATATTTTCCACCGGAGTACCCCTTTAAAGGTTGGGCATCTCCTGCAATACAGCATCCAATGGCGCTATTCTTGAGGCATTGCAATGCTCAGTACAGTGTTTCCCAACCAGGGTGCCTCCAGCTGTTGCAAAACGACAACTCCCAGCATGCCCGGACAGCCGAAGGCTGTCCGGGCATGCTGGTAGTTGTTGTTTTGCAACAGCTGGAGGCACCCTGGTTGGGAAACACTGGCTCAGTACCAGGTCGGTGTCAACATCAGCTCTGCTGCATCTGTACAGCAAACACATATTCCACCTACTAATGAACACATGGAGCCATCTCCAATATTACATGAGATCATATCCATAGAACATACAATACAAAGACAAAAAAACGAAAACATTTTTTTTTTTAGAAATCTTATAAACACGCCATCTATGATCTCAATATGTGTCTCCATGAATATATAATACAGTTGTAAAAAAAAATATATAGAGAAAAATAAAATGAGATCACTGTGGTCATGAATAGAGATGAGCGAATTTACAGTAAATTCGATTCGTCACGAACTTCTCGGCTCAGCAGTTGATGACTTTTCCTGCATAAATTAGTTCAGCTTTCAGGTGCTCCGGTGGGCTGGAAAAGGTGGATACAGTCCTAGGAGACTCTTTCCTAGGACTGTATCCACCTTTTCCAGCCCACGGGAGCACCTGAAAGCTGAACTAATTTATGCAGGAAAAGTCATCAACTTCTGAGCCGAGAAGTTCGAGACGAATCGAATTTACTGTAAATTCGCTCATCTCTAGTCATGAAGTCATATGTTCTGTATTTTACAATGTCGGATTTTATCTTCACACACGGCGCCATTTATGTGCTCTATATTGCAAAAGTATTTCTCAATATGTGACATTCTACAGTAAAGGTTTGTTATCTGCTGACCAGGAACTTGTCAAGTCACATTGACCCCTCCAGGGATCATGTGGGTGACATACATGTTATTTAAAAAAAAAATTTTTTTTTTTTTTTTTTTTTTTAAAGGAAGTAACAAAAGTTCACAACAAAATGACATTAATATTTCCTCTTAGAAAATGAATTTGATTTGATTGATGGCTCTCTAAATTATTGGGCTACAACCCGTATCATACAGCTTAGATAGCAACGTTAAAGGGGTACTCTGGTGGAAAACTTTTATTTATTTATTCATTTTTTTTAATCAACTGTTGCCAGAAAGTTAAACAGATTTGTAAATGACTTCTATTAAAAAATCTTAACCCTTCCAGTACTACTTAGCTGCTGAATACTACAGAGGAAATTCTTTTCTTTTAGGAACACAGAGCTCTCTGCTGACATCACGAGCACAGTGCTCTCTGCTGACATCTCTGTCCCCTTTTAGGAACGGTCCAGAGTAGGAGAAAATCCCCATATGCTGCTCTGGACAAGTCCTAAAATGTAGAGACGAGCGAATTTACAGTAAATTCGATTCGTCACGAACTTCTCGGCTCGGCAGTTGATGACTTTTCCTGCAGAAATGAGTTCAGCTTTCAGGTGCTCCCGTGGGCTGGAAAAGGTGGATACAGTCCTAGGAAAGAGTCTCCTAGGACTGTATCCATCTTTTCCAGCTCACCGGAGCACCTGAAGGCTGAACTAATTTATGCAGGAAAAGCCATCAACTGCCGAGCCGAGAAGTTCGTGACAAATCGAATTTACTGTAAATTCGCTCATCTCTACTAAAACGGACAGAGATGTCAGCAGAGAGCACTGTGCTCGTGATGTCAGCAGAGAGCACTGTGTTTCAAAAAGAAAACCATTTTCTCTGCAGTATTCAGCAGCTAATAAGTACTAGAAGGATTAAGATTTTTTTTATTTTTTTTATTAAGTAGTAATTTACAAATCTGTTTAACTTTCTGGCACAAGTAGATAAAAAAAAAATATAAAAAAAATAAAGTTTTCCACCGGAGTACCCCTTTAATCCTTCTAACCAAGGATCTTTCCTCTATATGTATTGTATAATGTACTCGTGGTTGAATTCCTGATAATCCATTTCCAGGAGATCTTGTTATCTTGATTTGTATTCAAAACGACATATCTAAACTTGCTCCACCGATTTCTATTATGTGTTTTACTCTCCCGTTATTGTAAAATTGTTAAAATTCTTCTCAAATAAACAGTTCTACAAATAAGAAAATGAATTTGATTCTCCAGCTAAAATTTCTTACAAACCAACCAAATAGCCCCTGTAATGAAGACTTGAAGAATCCAAGACTGGTTACTAGGGAGAAACGCTGCCTAACAATCCCATATAAAGGCCGTAATTGTTTGGCGAGATACATGTTAGGTCGCTAGCCCCAGCCCGACTGTGGCCTTAATTGTCCAAACTAAAGGCCTTGTTCACAAGGCAGAATTTCCGAGCAGAATCCGGCAGATAAACCCGTTGCATTGTTTTTAATGGGATTCGGCTGCTCCATGCACGTGGCAGAATTTCGGTGCCAGAAACATGGAAATTCAAATGTCAATTATTTTGCCGGAATCTGCTCGGAAATGCATTGGAGTCTATGGGGACAGCTCATGTACCGGCAAGGACTGATGTGCCCCAGCATGCCAAGACAGTTGTTAGCTGCATGATGGGAGTTGTAATTACATGACAGCTAGGACAATGGGCACTGCGATAAAGCCGCATACTAATGTATTAATAAATAAGTGGGCTCAACCACAAAGACTCTGATTAGTAATGGGTGCTTATCCCTGCTTCAAAGCAAACTGTACAACCAAAAATAGAAAAGAAAATATATAAAAAAGAAAAAAAAAAAAAAAAGAAAAAAAAAAATATATATATATATCAAAATAATTCTTTATTGTACAAAAAATAGCCATATATTATTAAAAACATTTAAAAAGGAGGTCCACAAGACATCTCGGACCAACCTAAAGCCATAGGGAAGGATCCCAGACTTAATCTGGTACTCCCCCCCACAAACAAAGACACCCGTCTAATATCTATATGTCTAAAGAGTAAGGTGCAATAGTCCCCCTGTGACTTCTGGCCCCAACACAATATAATCTAGGGTACACAAATGTTAGCTCTTATGGGTAACAAATGTATACAGTCTTGCTGCAAAAAGTGCAGTTTCTACATCAACAAGGCTTAACAATCCATACACTGCAAATACATATACATCACACTGTCATGTAGAGAGCGGGTGTCTCACAAAATCCCCAAGTCCCCACGCGTTCCGTCACTCTTGTGCGCCCCTGAGGAAGTCGCCAAGAGTGACGGAACGCGTGGGGACTTGGGGACTTTGTGAGACACCCGCTCTCTACATGATAGTGTGATGTATATGTATTTGCTCCCTTGATCATATCATGTGACTTGGTTATTTGATTTATTTATTGTTGCAGCAGCAGTGTATGGATTGTTAAGCCTTGTTGATGTAGAAACTGCACTTTTTGCAGCAAGACTGTATACATTTAACAATCCATACACTGCTGCTGCAACAATAAATAAATCAAATAACCAAGTCACATGATATGATCAAGGGAGCAAATACATATACATCACACTGTCATGTAGAGAGCGGGTGTCTCACAAAATCCCCAAGTCCCCACGCGTTCCGTCACTCTTGGCGACTTCCTCAGGGGCGCATGTGCGCCCCTGAGGAAGTCACCAAGAGTGACGGAACGCGTGGGGACTTAGGGATTTTGTGAGACACCCGCTCTCTACATGACAGTGTGATGTATATGTATTTGCAGTGTATGGATTGTTAAGCCTTGTTGATGTAGAAACTGCACTTTTTGCAGCAAGACTGTATACATTTGTTACCCATAAGAGCTGCCATTTGTGTACCCTAGATTATATTGTGTTGGGGCCAGAAGTCACAGGGGGACTAT
This sequence comes from Hyla sarda, assembly GCF_029499605.1. Classification (NCBI taxonomy): domain Eukaryota; kingdom Metazoa; phylum Chordata; class Amphibia; order Anura; family Hylidae; genus Hyla; species Hyla sarda. The sequence continues at coordinate 107,717,084 of NC_079198.1, read as the reverse complement.
TGCACCTTACTCTTTAGACATATAGATATTAGACGGGTGTCTTTGTTTGTGGGGGGAGTACCAGATTAAGTCTGGGATCCTTCCCTATGGCTTTAGGTTGGTCCGAGATGTCTTGTGGACCTCCCTTTTAAATGTTTTTAATAATATATGGCTATTTTTTGTACAATAAAGAATTATTTTGAGATATATATATATATATATATATATATATATATATATATATATATATTTATATTTGTGGTGTGCTATCACTTTCTGCTTTTTCTTTTCTATTTTTGGTTGTACATACTAATGTATGGCTCCATAGCAGAATATAAGTGTCCTATTACAGCTATATACTACTTGGTCATTCTATATCTTCCTAAGGATATGATGTAATCAAGAGTTGAAAAAAATATTTTCAAGAGAAATAGAATAAACTTAAAATTCTACATCTATAGTATTTCGCTTTTTAATTTTACATTTTTTATTTTCGACACCATCACCATTGACCAATAGTAAACATGAATTAACTGATATGGACGAGAACAAGTAAAGACAGGATACATAAATAGTTCAATTTCATATAAACAAAGATCTATTATATAATACACTTTACACGGACGGTTCACCATTCACCACTGTCGAGTCCTTTAGATTATTTTGCGTGGCCGGATATCACTGGCCGTAGAGAAGCTGTAGAGGGCGCCCCCCTCCCGCAGGTGATTCGAGTCATTGTATGATCAGGATGAGAGAATCATCTAAGCAAATAAAAGCCATTATTTATGTGCAAAATTCTGCCATGAAGGTCGCAAACGGTGGGGGGGAAGGCAACGGCCCCCATTCAATACTGCACACTAAGAACACGCAGGAGGAGTAGCAGCAAAAGTGGTGTGGATCCTCCCTATTAGGCTATATAAAAAGCTCTCCATCCACAGAAAGGACTTCTCCAGCCAAGGGGGTTAGGAAGGACAATCCGGATGAAGGGTGGAAACCTAAAACTCCTCGTGCACGTTGCGGGCATAGTCCATCAGTTTGCTTCCTGTGAAGTATTCGCTGTATTTCAGGATCTCTTCCAGGCCCAAGAGATGATCTTGGTTTTCATCCGCTACAGCGATCATCTGCTTGGCTTCGTTCAGGGCGTTGTACTCATTCATGGGGTCCATGTACTCCTGAGTAAACACACAAGACACGTTACTATTGTGGAAGTATAACCAGCAGTATTTAGAGAGTTAAATGGGATATGTCAGATGGTTTTACATAGTGTAAGTCAGTGTTTCCCAAGCAGGGTGCCTCCAGCTGTTGCAAAACTACAACTCCCAGCATAGGAGTGCGGATCTGACTGCTAGGCCCTCCAATGATCACGAAAAAAGTGAGGTTAAATCTCCCATAAGTGAGTGGAGCGGCAGCACACGTGCTCCACTACCGCATCAGTCATTGTTTTTGGGGCTGCTGAATATTGCAGAGTTCAGTGGCCTGCAATACAGTGACCCCCCCCCCGACCTACGATGGCCCCGACATACGATCATTTCAACATACGATGCTTTTGTATGTCGGGGCCAATGCATAAACGGCTATCCGGCAGCGCAGACTGCTTCAGCTGCCACCGGATAGCCGTTTACGGTGCCCCGTGTGGTCCGCTGACGATCACTTACCTGTCCTCAGGGCTCCGGCGCGTCCTCTTCAGGATCCCCTGCATCTTCAGCGCTCTCCATCGACGTCATCACAACGCTGCGCACACCGTCCTGTCATCCAATAAGTGCGGCATGCGTAGCGACGTGATGGCGGCGACGGAATGCGAGGATGCCGGGGAAGCAAAGGCCTTGCCGGAGCGTCAGGGACACCCCAGGGACACGGCGGCAGCGATGGACGGCGACATACAGGGCAGCGGTGACGGTCCGGAGTGGCGGGGACAGGTGAGTATAACTTTCAATATCAGTGGTCTTCAACCTGCGGACCTCCAGATGTTGCAAAACTCCAACTCCCAGCATGCCCGGACAGCCGTTGGCTTGCCGGGCATGCTGGGAGTTGGAGTTTTGCAACATCTGGAGGTCCACAGGTTGTAGACCACTGTCCTATACTTTACATTGCACGGATCCCTCAACATGCGATGGTTTCAACAAACGATGGTCCATTTGGAACGGATTACCATCGTATGTTGAGGGACCACTGCATTCTGAAATCCAGGGTGAACCAGGGTGCCTCCAGCTGTTGCAAACTATAACTCCCAGCATGCCCGGACAGCCTCCCCCACCAGTCCTGTAAGTAGTCCCCTGGGTGAGGAGCTATACTCACCTTGTCCTGGCACGACCCACATCATTGCTCTTTGCCTGCTTAGGGAGTAGAGCGGTGACCAGGGCTGTCAATCACACTGAGGGAGCATCATTACAGCAGGAGAAGACTGGATTAGGGGAGTATAGCCACCCTGTCCTGGGGACTACTTATGGGGCCGGTGGGAGAAAATTTCGAACTTAATATTCTCACAATATCTGCCGACAGAACATTTCCGGGGGATGGTGGACAAAAAGATTTTACCATAAAAAAAAAGAGCTGCCACACATTAGATATGGTAAAATCTAATGACATGTGTCCTTTAAGGAAGTTGAAAAAGAAGTATCATTCTGGGCAATTAACCCCTTAAAGACCGGGGGTTTTTCCACTTTCGTTTTTTGCTCCTTGCCTTTAAAAAATCATAACTCTTTCAATTTTGCACCTAAAAATCCATATGATGGCTTAATTTTTGCGCCACCAATTCTACTTTGTGATGACATCAGTCATTTTACCCAAAAATCTACAGTGAAACGGAAAAAGAAATCATTGTGCGACAAAGTTGAAAAAAAAAACGCTGTTTTTTTACTTTTGGGGGCTTCCGTTTCTACGTAGTACATTTTTCGGTAAAAATGACACCTGATATGTATTCTGTAGGTCCATACGGTTAAAATGATCCCCTACTTATAAGGTTTGATTTTGTATTACTTCTGGAAAAAATCATAACTACATGCAGGAAAATGTATACGTTTAAAATTGTCATCTTCTGACCCCTAAAACTTTTTTATTTTTCCGTGTATGGGGCGGTATGAGGGCTCATTTTTTCCGCCGTGATCCGCCGAAGTTTTTAACGGTACCATTTTTGCATTGATAGGACTTATTTTTTCATGATATAAAAAGTGACCAAAAATACACTATTTTGGACTTTGGAATTTTTTTGCGTGCACGCCATTGACCGAGCGGTTTAATTAATTATATATTTTTATAATTCGGACATTTCCGCACGCGGTGATACCATATATGTTTATTTTTATTTACATTTACACTGTGTTTTTTTTTATGGGAAAAGGGGGGTGATTCAAACTTTTAATAGGGAAGGGGTTAAATGATCTTTATTCACTTTTTTTTTTCTCACTTTTTTTTTGCAGTGTTATAAGTCCCATAGGGACCTATAACACTGCACACAATGATCTTTATCATTGATCACTGGTTTCTCATAGGAAACCAGTGATCGATGATTCTGCCGCTTGACTGCTCAGGCCTGGATCTCAGGCACTGAGCAGTCATTCGGCGATTGGACAGCGAGGAGGCAGGTAGGGGCCCTCCCGCTGTCCTGCAAGCTGTTCGGGATGCCGCGATTTCGCCGCGGCTATCCCTAACAGCCCACTGAGCTAACCGGCAGTTTTTACTTTCACTTTTAGCCACGTGGCTCAGCTTTGAGCGCGCGGCTAAAGGGTTAATAGCGCGCGGCACCGCAATCAGTGCCGCGCGCTATTAGCGGCCGGGTCCCGGCTTCACTATGACGCCAGGGCCCGCCGTGATATGATGCGGGGTCACCAGGCAAAAACTTATATATATATATAAAATCAACTGACTCCAGAAAGTTAAACAGATTTGTAAATTACTTCTATTAAAAAATCTTAATCCTTTCAATAATTATAAGCTGCTGAAGTTGAGTTGTTGTTTTCTGTCTGGCAACAGTGCACTCTGCTGACATCTCTGCTTGTCTCGAGAACTGCACAGAGTAGAAAAGGTTTGCTATGGGGATTTGCTTCTAAACTGGGCGGTTCCCGAGACACGTGTCATCAGAGAGCACTTAGACAGAAAAGAACAACTCAACTTTAGCAGCTCATAAGTACTGAAAGGATTAAGATTTTTTAATAGCAGTAATTTATAAATCTGTTTAACTTTCTGGAGCCAGTATATATATATAACCCCTTCAATGGCAGCGACGGGCCGTTCTCCCGATTGTTCGGTGAACAAATAAAGAAGCCACAGCAAGAACATCTCAGTGAGTGCTCCGTTTTTTTTGTTTCTTATGCTTGTTCACCATCTTACACTGGATTCACACGTTGTCAGCACCCGAATAGATGACAGCTAGCTTCTAAGGGAGCCGTACTGCCACGGCATATATTGCATTTATCTTGGAGTTTACGGGTGGTGCCTTAAAGTGCTCTCTTGGTCTTAAAATCAATCATTAGTTAGTAGCTAGCTGTTAAGTCAACCCATTAAAAACAGCTAAACTGCGTTAAATCTGTCAACCCAAGAGACCCTGGACCTGAGCCAGTTTAAAGTAAAATAAAGGAGGGGTTGAGGTAATTTTATTTTTATTTTTTTTTGGCCGAGACAACTTAATGTTGCAGAAAGGTGTTTTTTGAAGACAGAATGTGCTAGGTTTTTAGCGCTGAATTTCCAGTAAGAGTCCTGTTACAGTCCCTTTAGGAAATTAAACTACAGAAGCAACATGCAGTAGTAACAGCCGCCATAAAGTCTTGGAAATTTTATATATATATATATATATATATATATATATATATATATATATATATATATATATCTCAACTGGCTCCAGAAAGTTAAACAGATTTGTAAATTACTTCTATTTAAAAAATCTTAATCCTTTCAGTACTTATGAACTTATGAAGTTAAGGTTGTTCTTTTCTGTCTAAGTCCTCTCTGATGACACCTGTCTCGGGAACTGCACAGAGTAGAAGAGGTTTGCTATGGGGATTTGCTTCTAAACTGGGCGGTTCCTGAGACAGGTGTCATCAGAGAGCACTTAGACAGATAAGAACAACCTTATCTTCAGAAGCTCATAAGTACTGAAAGGATTAAGATTTTTTTAATAGAAGTAATTTACAAATCTGTTTAACTTTCTGGAGCCAGTTGATATATATATATATATATATATATATAAAAAAGCTGTCCGGGCATGCTGGGAGTTGTAGTTTTGCAACATCTGGAGGTCCGCAGGTTGGAGACCACTGGTCTATAGACAAATTCCACCCTTAGAACAGACGTATGTAAACGTTTCTTTAATGGCATTAGGAAAGGCTGCCAGATTCCCACCGATCCTGAGAACAGTTTTAGCCTCAGCAGCAGGTGGAGGGCAGATCAAGCATGGTGTCTGGTATTACAGCTCTGCTTTATTAAGGTGAATGAGGTTGAGGTGTACTACCAGATGCAACCTGTAGACAGGTGTGGTGCTGTAGGAGGAAAAAAGCAGTCATGTTTTTCTAATCCAGAGTAATCGTTATAACTTGTTTAATGCACAGGATTCTCTTATAGAACCTACTGTCCCCTCCTTACTAACCTCCAGCTCCTCCATTGTGACTATGCCATCACGGTTGGCATCAATGACGCCTTCAAACTCTTTCTTTCTGTCGCTGACCCATTCGTCGTCAATATCTTGCGCCTGCTTGTTTTCTACGGTTCCCATCGGGAGAGAGATGAACTCGGACAAAGTCAGCTTCTTATCCCCATCTTGGTCTGTGTAGAAGACAGAATGATCAATAGCCAATATGATCACATTATAAAGCTAGGATAGTTCACTAGAATCTACATACCTCTCCTATCTGTAACAGGTTGGACAGCATTTAAAAAAAACATTGCTTCTCTCTTACTAAAACAGCGCCACACCTATCAACAGGTTGTATGTAGTACTGCAGATCATATCCGTATTATAAAGCTTAGATATTATAACAGATAATGGCACTGTTTTTGGATGAAAGCAAGCATGTTTTCTAATCCTGTACAAACTATTTAAAAAGGTATGCGAGTTTAAAACAATAAATAAATAAATAAATAAATAAATAAAGTGACACATCCTAGGGATATACCAAAAGTTTTGATCAGTGTTGGTCTGGGTGTTCAGACGTCACTGATCACTGACCGATCACTAGAACAAACAGGAAAAGATGGGTGCGTCTGTCCCTGATCTGTGTCTACGTGAGCGAGACGGTCCCATAGACTCGCATTATAAGACGGTCTCAATCATGTGAGTCAGAGCCGGTAGAATACATGCTTAGCGTCACTGTCACTTAAAGGGGTACTCCGCTGTTAGACATCTTATCCCCTGCAATACCCCCTGCAGCTGCCTGGAGCTACGTTTTCTCTGAGACTGATGACAGGCGGTGCAGGGGACGGGGCATTGTGATGTCAGGGCCCGCCCCCTCGTAACATCATGCCCCACCCCCTCAATACAAGTCTATGGGAGGGGCGTGATGCCCCTTTCATAGACTTGCATTGAGGGGGGCGGATGTGATGTCACGAGTGGGAGGGGCTGTGACGTCACGATGCCCCGTTCCCTGCACCGCCTGTAATCAGCCTCAGAGAAAACGTAGCTCCAGGCAGCTGCAGGGGGTATTGCAGGGGATAAGATGTCTAACAGCGGAGTACCCCTTTAAAAAAATCTATTCTGACCCCACAATCAGTAAAATGAAGCAGGAGAAGCACATGGCTAAATGCTTCTCTCCCTGTCTCATTGCACAATGTGGGTTTCAAAGACTTACTATAGAGTTTGTCCTGTGCTGTGTGACAAAGGACAGAAGTGCCCGGCCGCGGTTCTCCCACCTTGTCTAGCCACCTATGCGTCTGAACACTCAGTGCCCCTTTAACAGACTATAGTGGATCTATCCAAATAAAATTTGTATATACATTACTATATTTCATATTTTGGTGCAGTCGTTTCTGGTCCCCAGCTGCTCATCCAAATGCCAAAATCTAGGAACAGTAATTTGCACCTCCAGAGGTTTACATCTACTCTATAATCAGCAAATGTATAATTCCTTATTGTTATAATTCTTATTATAGACCATTATTCCTTCTTTGTTATTTTCATATGATCAATTTCTTTCTACATTGTACAGAGAATAAAACAGTCCTTGCTGCCATTATAGGAGTCACTCAGTCCACATGTATGACACGACATAGGTCAGTAGACATTCATCTGATAAGGATTCCCACTGCAGGGGAGATATTAGTCAGCCGCAAGACCAAATCAGATAAAAAGGTACAACCAAGTGCCCTCACAGTACTAAACACAATCTCAAGAGATCATAAAGATATCATAAAATCATAACATGATCTGTATTTATTAAATGGTACAAAAAAAAAAAAAAAAACAACAACAAAAAGACCCCCAAACAAACCAAACGGCAGAATAACAAGGGTAGTTTAAAGGGGTACTCCCGTGGAAAACTTTTTTTTTTAAATCAACTAGTGCCAGAAAGTTAAACAGATTTGTAAATCACTTCTATTAAAAAATCTTAATCCTTCCAGTACTTTTTAGGGGCTGTATACTAAAGAGAAATCCAAAAAAGAAATGCATTTCCTCTGATGTCATGACCATAGTGCTCTCTGCTGACCTCTGCTGTCCATTTGAGGAACTGTCCAGAGCAGGAGAAAATCCCCAGAGCAAACATATGCTACTCTGGACAGTTCCTCAAATGGATAGCAGAGGTCAGCAGAGAGCACTGTGGTCGTGACATAAGAGGAAATGCATTTCTTTTTTGGATTTCTCTGTAGTATACAGCGATCTCCCTGCTGCACCCGACATTCATTTAGAACGCTGAGTGCAAGGGGCGGAGGTCGGGATGTCACGGCCACGCCCCTCGTGATGTCACACCAAGCCCCCTCAATGCAAGTCTATGGGAGGGGGCGTGGCGGCCGCCACACCCCCTCCCATAGACTTGCATTGAGGGGGCATGGTGTGACATCACGAGGGGCATAGTTGTGACAATCCCGGACCCCTCCCCCCTCACCCAGCGCTCAAAACAAAATGTTCCGAATATTGGGGCAACGGAGCACATCCGTGTAAAAAAACATAGTAAGCAGGCATAGAGAGAACAGCAGAGATGAGCTCTGGAGAGGTGACAGCTGTTTCGCAGCACAAACTGCTTAATCTCTGTGTGAGATCAAGCAGCTTGTGTTGCGAAACTGCTGTCACCTCTCCAGCGAGCTCTCTGGAGCCGTTCTCCCTATGCCTGGTTACTACGTTTTATAAATGGAGGTATAATAGGAATAGTTTTAAATTATTTTAACAAAAGGGCGGTATGAGGGCTCATTTTTTGCACCTAGATCTGTAGTTTTTATCAGTACCACTTTTGCTTATATTTTACTTTTTAATCACCTTTTATGAAAAAAAAAAAAATTGGAATAAAATGTGACAAAAAGCTGTAATTTTGGACTTTTTTTTTTTATTAACGCTCACGCCGTTTACCATACAGTATAATTTACATTATATTTTGATAGTCGGATATTTACGCACCCGGCAATACCAAATATGTTTTTTTTTAAAATGCTTTTTGGGGGTAAAATGGGAAAAACCTCACTACTATTTTGTGGCCAAACAACACATACAGAGGTATCGACCCCTAACAACAAATTAACCCATAGGGGTTAAAAAAGTCCTCTTGGATATGTGTTCATAAATAATACTTAACTTTTAATGTGTATAAATAAAAAGTGAGAACAAACATTTAAAACCACACCTCATGAGGTGACACTATTTTGCTATTGGTCCCTACTATACACTAAATAGTCTAAGCTCCACTGTTAGTCCCAATCTAGGGTATGTGCCACTATATCAGTCCACTAGGGCACGTCACTATAATAAACTCCAATTGAAGATTTGGAGTGGACGTATAGTGGTGATAGCTTGTAGGTCGACCAAGATAAATTTATTTTATGGCCGTCCCACCATTGGAGCCTGTGATGATTGATATCAACCACTGTTCAAGATAGAGTAAACCAAACCCCCACCACGCTGTGCACCGCGGGTGTGGGTTGGACGGTGGTGCTCAGGTAGGAATTAGTTATTTATGTGCATTTCACTCTTTAGGTCACGATGAGGTGCAAATTTAAAATAAAATGCTGTCACCCCGACATGTTTCGCCCCTCACAGGGCTTGATAAAGCCCTGTGAGGGGCGAAACATGTCGGGGTGACAGCATTTTATTTTAAATTTGCACCTCATCGTGACCTAAAGAGTGAAATGCACATAAATAACTAATTCCTACCTGAGCACCACCGTCCAACCCACACCCGCGGTGCACAGCGTGGTGGGGGTTTGGTTTACTCTATCTTGAACAGTGGTTGATATCAATCATCACAGGCTCCAATGGTGGGACGGCCATAAAATAAATTTATCTTGGTCGACCTACAAGCTATCACCACTATACGTCCACTCCAAATCTTCAATTGGAGTTTATTATAGTGACGTGCCCTAGTGGACTGATATAGTGGCACATACCCTAGATTGGGACTAACAGTGGAGCTTAGACTATTTAGTGTATAGTAGGGACCAATAGTAAAATAGTGTCACCTCATGAGGTGTGGTTTTAAATGTTTGTTCTCACTTTTTATTTATACACATTAAAAGTTAAGTATTATTTATCAACACATATCCAAGAGGACTTTTTTAACCCCTATGGGTTAATTTGTTGTTAAAATGGGAAAAAGGGACGATTTACAATTTTTATTAGGGGAGGGGAATTTTCAAATGTTTCTACTTTTTATAAAATTTTAATTTTTTACACTTTTTATGTCCCCATAGGAAACTATCTATAGCAATCAGTTGATTGCTAATACTGTTCAGTGCTATGCATAGGCATAGCACTGATCAGTGTTATCGGCCATATCCTGCTCTAGTCTGCTCGATCTCAGATCAGAGCAGAAGACCCATGGAGATGGACGGAGGCAGGTGAGGGGACCTCCAGCCGCCATGCTGGATGAGCGGATCCCCGCGGAAGCTCTGCGGGCGATCTGATCATCCATTTTAAGTGCTTAACTGTAGCAGATACAGTGATCTGTACTGATCACGGCATGAGGGGTTCAAGGGGTACTCCGGTAGAAAACAATTTTTTTTTTTAAATCAACTGGTGCCAGAAAGTTAAACAGATTTGAAAATTACTTCTATTAAAAAAAAATCTTAATCCTTCCAGTACTTATTAGCTGCTGAATACTACAGAGGAAATTATTTTCTTTTTGGAACACAGAGCTCTCTGGTGACCTCTCTGTCCCTTTTAAGAACTGTACAGTGTAGGAGAAAATCCCCATAGAAAACCTATGCTGCTCTGGACAGTTCCTAAAATGGACAGAGATGTCAGCAGAGAGCACTGTGGTCATGATGTCAGCAGAGAGCTCTGTGTTCCAAAAAGAAAAGAATTTCCTCTGTAATATTCAGCAGCTGATAAGTACTGGAAGGATTAAGATTTTTTAATAGAAGTAATTTACAAATTGTTTTAACTTTCTGGCACCAGTTGATAAAAAATAAAAAAAACATGTTTTCCACCGGAGTAATCCTTTAATGGCAGACATGAGCACGATCGCTGATGTCCACCATTACCAGCGGGTCCCTGGCTGTTGACAGCAACTGGGACCTGCCGTGCATGATGCAAGAACCAGTCCAATGCTCGCGTCAAGTACATGGCATAAATGTACGTCAAGGTGCGCTAAGTACCACCACACCAAGACATACATTTACGTAAATTGTGATTAAGGGGTTATCCACCATAAGGTGATTTCAGAACTTACCTGCCAGACAGTAATGGACATGCTTAGGAAGGATCTGCACTTGTCTTGGGGCTAAAAGGCCATGTTGTGAGATTTCCATAACGCTGTGGCTATCTTTTTTGTGAACTGGCTATTTCTTGTTGGAGTTCATTCCCTCAAACTACAAGTCCCATGATTCCTTGTAAGTGTGAGGTCACTTTTCTCCCTACCACCCCACCCACTGAAACACACCTGTGCTCCCTTCAATGCAATAGACCAGTGTTTTCTGACCAGGGTGCCTCCAGCTGTCCAGCTCCAACATAGTAACATAGTTCATAAGGTTGAAAAAAAAGAGTCCATCAAGTTCAACCTATAACCCTAATAAGTCCCTATTGAGTTGAGTTGATGCAGAGGAAGGCAAAAAACCCTCATACTAGAGGTATGAATGATCTCCCTCCCACCTAGCGATCGCTCCACCTATTGAAGCAAAGACAGGCTCCCTCTGAACACCTGACTGCAGATGTAATGTCGGGCTGCACTGCAACCTGGAAAAACCTGAGAAGACAATCATTTTGTATCCTATTAAAAATAAACAATGGGACGAAAATCACATAAGAATTGTGAGACCACCATCATACACCGACCCTGTCCGTTATTTGCATGTTACTCAAGAGGTTTGAATAAAGTTTTCTGCTTTTACTTGACCCGAACAGCTGATTTCCATTCTTGCACCAACACACAAAGGTACAGACACTATATTATGAATTACAATAACTTTACAGCCCCTGTAGCACAGTCAAAAAAAAAAAAATCCTAGAATATCCCTTTAGGCCCAAGGAAGGCAGCAGTCCAGTGCTAAAATGAGTAGCCAAAATATTGCCTAATAAAGAATATCTTTACAGTAAGCCTTGTCTCCTGGACCTCACCCGTCAGCCGCCCCCACATCCAGCTTTTGGTTTTACTGGGAATACATTAGGAATATTTATGCACAATCATAGGAAACTGACCTATGATGGGAAAACCCCTTGAACAAAACAAGAAGCGTCAGAGTGAGAAGTGACATTTTGAGATGCGGATATTTCAGTGTAGAAAATGTAGATAAACTTCCCCGATTTTATGCTGGAGCAATAAGGTGAATGAGATTATGTTAGAACAGTAAAGTAGAGCAGTTTCCATTCTGAGGCTTCCTGTTCTGTACACATTTCCCTGTATGATGATTTTCTTCTCAGGATTACAGTGAAAAGTGACACCAGTAGAGAGATAACACTGGATCCACCATCATTCACAGCAGAGATCAGCCCCCCACACACACACTGTACATTGCCCCATAAATGGTTCACAGAGAATGCTCAGTAAGGTCTCTAATTCATCTAAATTGGTCAGGCAGTAAAGCATATCACCAAATGCTGAAAAGAATAAAAAAAATAAAACCCAGCTCAGGCAAGATGACAGCCCCTATAAAAATGCACAAACAGTGGGGGAGATTTATTGTAATCTGAGCAGAGGAAAAGTTGCCCATTACCAATCAGATCGCTTCTTTTATTTTTAAAGGGGTACTCTGGCCCTAATATATCTTATCCCCTATCCAAACGATAGGAGATAAGATGTCTGATCGCGGGGGTCCCGCCACTGGGGACCCCTCCCATAGACTTGCATTGAGGGGCGGAGTCGATACTCCGGCCCCGTGGTCGTCACTCTGCACACTCGAAGCCTCCAGTGCTGTGGAGAGCTCACAAAGGTGGGTGCGCGATGACAGATTGCGGGGGTCCCCAGCAACTTTTCCTCTGCACAGGTTTCAATAAATCTCTTCCTATGAGTTTAAAAAAGTTACAATTAGAAAAAAGAAAAAGATTTGGAAAAAATAGAAAAAACAATAAACTAACATGTTTCAGTGTCTGCCTCTAATCATTAAAGGGGTACTAGGGTGGAAAACTTATTTTTAAATTACTTCTATTAAAAAATCTTTACCCTTCCAGTACTTTTTAGCAGCTGTATGCTACAGAGAAAATTCTATACTTTTTGAATTTCTTTTTGGTCTTGTCCACAGTGCTCTCTGCTGACACCTGATACTGTTTTCCGCCAGAGTCCCCCTTTAAGAAAAAAAAAAATCTAGGCGACACGTTCCCTTAAAGTAATTTGCTTTATTATTTGATTTCCTAGTTGTTGCACACGTTAAGAGCAGTGGCTGTATTTCCAGGCACCGCTTTATATTGGTGTTCTACAGCGGATTGTTGTAGACTATTGAGCTGGTGCATACTGAAGAGTTTCAAGACCTATCCAACACAGTTAAGTCCTCTTCGAGGTGCTTTCCATTTTGTTATTGTTGGAAATCAATAAACTTGTTTAAAAAAAAAAAAAAAAAAAAGATGGAATTTAAAGGGGACATTTTTTTTTCCAAATCACCTGATACAAGAAAGTTAAACAGATGTGTAAATTACTTCTATATAAAAATCTTAATCCTTCTAGTACTTATCAGCTGCTGTATGCTCCACAGGAAGTTGTTTAGTTCTTTCCAGCCTGACCACCGTTCGCTCTGCTGACACCTCTGTCCATGCTAGGAACTGTCAAGAGCAGGAGAGGTTTGCTATGGGGATTTGCTCCTACTCTGGACAGTTAATGACCTGGACAGAGGAGGCAGCAGAAAGCACTGTGATCACACTGGAAAAATCTACACAACTTTCTCTGGAGCATACAGCAGCTGATAAGTACTGGAAGGATTAAGATTTTTATATAGAAGTAATTTACACATCTGTATAACTTTCTGGCATCGGTTGATTTGAAAAACTGTTTCCTCTTGGAGTACCCCTTTAACTTTAAGGAGATTGTTTGTGACTTTAAAGAAGTTGACAAAACAGCAGAAAATGTTATTTAAAATAATAATAATAATAATTTTAAAGTCAACCTCAAGCCAACAACAATGCTTCTATATTTCCTCATCTCCTGCCCAGACTACATCGAAATACTTATCTGTGACCTCCCATGTAGCACTCTTCCTCCCTTCTGGTTCAACCTAACCTTTTGCAACCCTGTTATTCAAGTTCTAGAGATTAACGGGGTTATCTCGGAAAAAAACTTTTTCTTATATATCAACTGGCTCCAGAAAGTTAAACAGATTTGTAAATTATTTCTATTTAAAAAAATCTTAATCCTTTCAGAACTTTTGAGCTGCTGAAGTTGAGTTGTACTTTTCTGTCTAAGTGCTCTCTGATGACACCTGTCTCGGGAACTGTCCAGAGTAGAAGCAAATTCCCACAGCAAATCTCTTCTACTCTGTGCAGTTCCCGAGACAAGCAGAGATGTCAGCAGAGAGCACTGTTGCCAGACAGAAAAGAAAAACTCAACTTCAGCAGCTGATAAATAATGGAAGGATGAAGATTTTTTAATAGAAGTAATTTTCAAATCTGTTTAACTTTCTGGAGCCAGTTAATATTAAAAAAAAAAAAAAATTCCCTCTGGAATACCCCCTTTGACAATGAGATGCAAGGCTGTCCATGACCTGTCCCCTCCATACAACTCTGACCTAATCATACGATCATCTCTAAAATCTCCCTCAGGCATGCGCACATTACGAATCCTCACCTTTTTAAACTCTGATATCGCAGCAGTGGAGTGGTCAATTAACTAATGAGAAATATGTATGGATTTAGGGTCAAAAGCCCCATACCAGTGTTTTCCAAAGAGTGTGTCTCCAGCTGTTGCAAAACTACAACTTCCAGCATGCCCGGACAGCCGAAGGCTGTCTGGGCATGCTGGGAGTTGTAGTTCTGCAACAGCTGGAGACACACTGTTTAGAAAACACTGCCCTATACAGCCATGTTCTTACTTTCAAGAGGTCCATTCATCTCTATGGTCCTGAACAAGATATCCTCTTATGTCCGCCAGGACACAATAAGAAGCCTGGATGCATTCCCCCCCCCCCCCCCCCCTCCATCTCCGGTGCGGTACACCAGCGCTCTCACTGAGGAGCGCATCACATCTACCGGTAGACGGCACGCCCTCCATTTATTCCTATGGTAGCGCTGATGATTTCCGAGTGCTGTACTCGGGTCTTTTCAGAGCTCCCATAGGAATGAATGGAGCGCTTGGTGGCTGCAGCACGCGCCCCTCACTGAGCGCCGGGTCCCCTCCTGGTGATCGCTATAAGTTTTTTTTTGTTTTTTTTTTTAGCGGATTCCTCCTTTAAAACTCTGTCTTGTGCCGTTCTGTTGTTATCCCTCCTGGAAAATGTAATGTATGAAACTGATGAAGGAAACAGAAGCACAGAAAATGCAGGGGTTCTGTCTCCCAAGCGCTACTGTGTAAATAAGTCAGGATGCAAATGGATCCACAGGATTCTTTTATTTTATTCGTACGTAAAGGGTACAACTGGACAACGAGTTTCGGTGTGTTCTCATGCCTTGCTCAGGTCCACAACAATAATTTTGCGGTGTCCTGCTAGTGAGTTCCTGTGTCTAGGCGGCCTTTTTTCCTTCTCTTTTCTTTTTAACCCTCAAATATCTAATTTACTACGCCAGAGAGCGCTCCGCATCTTTTTATCTTTTTTTTTCGTTTTCTTCCCTCCTAATTTACGAAATTGGTATGTATGGGTGCCGCTCAGTGTTAATATGGTGTGTAAGAATACACCACCCCCCCCCCCCCCCCCCCCGTTGACAAGGGCAATGGTAACGTTTTTTTTTCTTTCATCAATTTATTCATACGTTAGGAACAACGGAGGAACGGCACAATGCAGACTTATTTTATGGATGAGAATGTATATTCTGCAAGGGCTGTCAGACTCGGATTTACATTTCTCCTGACTGCAGAGTCTGCATCAGACAGGTAGGACTCTACCATGCATCATATGGGTTCCCTATAGAAAAGAAGTTCTCGGAGTTGCCGATTCCCCCTGGTCTCCAATAATAAGCAGCATGGAACCTGTTAAGGAAGGAAGAGTAACACCTAGTGGCTAGATGAGAGAATGACAGTGTAGAACATGAGGACACTACACAATTTGCACATTACAGCCACTGAAATGTCATCATCCCCCCCATCTCAGGTGAACCATTTCCACCTGTACAGAAAGTAACACTCTGCACTTCTGACCACATCGCCATGTGCAGGAACCGTGTGGTAAGACTTGTTTGACTAAGCGGTACCTGTCTTTGAGAAGGTAGGCACAATGTGGTGAGCCACACTTCCCTGTCCTTAGCACATGCACGCTCACACATGAGATAAGAATTGTATTTATAAAACTTTAATATTCAGTAAACATTAAAAGATATTTAAAAGGGTTTTTGTTCTGCCTAAATGGTCACTGTCCTTTTAACATTACATAAGTCAACAGTACAAACTAAAATAAGAAACTTTATAATATCTTACAGCAAGGAAAGAAATCCAGCACTGCTTGCTTGCCATCCAAAAGCCTTGTCTTTATTAATCGTGTTCACACAGGATACAAAACAGGAGATAAACCTCTTCTGACGCATTTCGGGATATCAGCGTGAAACGCGTCAGAGGAGTTTTTCCTCCTGTTTTGTATCCTGTGTGAACACGTTTAAAAGGGGTACTCCGGTGGAAAATTATTATAAATTTTTTTTAAATCAACTGATGCCAGAAAGTTAAATAAGTTTGTAAATTACTTCTATTAAAAAATCTTAATCCTTCCAGTACTTATTAGCGGCTGAATACTACAGAGGAGATACTTTTTTTTTGGATTTCTCTTCTGTCAAGACCACAGTGCTCTCTGCTGACCTCTGCTGTCCATTTTAGGAACTGTCCAGAGCAGAAGAAAATCCCCATAGCAAAATAAATACTGCTCTGGACACTTCTTAAAATGGACAGCAGAGAGCACTGTGGTCGTGACAGAAGAGAAATCCAAAAAGAAAAGCATTTCCTCTGTAGTATACAGCCGCTAATAAGTACTGGGAGGATTAAATTAATAAATGTAATACAAGTTATTTACAAATCTGTTTAACTTTCTGACACCAGTTGATTTAAAAAAAAAAAAAAAAGTTTTCCACCGGAGTACCCCTTTAACCACTTAAGGACCTAGGGCGTATGGATACGCCTTGACGTCCTGGTACTTAAGGACCCAGGGCGTATCCATACGCCCATGGGAATTTCGGTCCCCACCACGCGCCGGACGGGGACAGGACCAGGATGCCTGCTGATATTGTTCAGCAGGCATCCCGCGCAAATGCAGGCCCCCCCCCCATGTCTGCGATCACGGCAGATCGTTGGTGAATTCGCACTAACGATATGCCGCGATTCGGGTCATGTGTGACCCGCTGACCCGAAGATACAAGGTGATCGGGGGTGTACAATACACCCCCTATCACCCACTGTATCTATGGGGAGGTGTCGATTTCGTCAACCCCCCCAGGAGCGCTGCTATTGGCAGCCGGCGGGGGAGGGGTTAACTGCATCTTCTTGCAGCTCTGCCCGTTAGCTGAGTTCAGTCAGCGGGCAAAGCTGCTCGAAGGTGCCAGGGACCCCCCCCCCGTGAGGATTGGAGCCCCCTCAGGACCGACGATCCCCTATAGAGCAGGGACAGAAAGCCCCCCATGGAAAGGTAGGAAAAAATTGTGTAAAACAGTAAAATAAAAGTTTTAAAAAAATCCCCCCTCCCCCCTAATAGGTCCCCAAGGGTCTGCCGGAGATTTTTCAGCTTGACACGGGCCCTATTAGGGTTTCAGGGCGCTGCATTTGCCTCCCATGGCACGGAAGCGGTTCGAGGCCATTCGGGAATGCCAGCATTATGCAGATAATGAGGCATGTCCGCCCCGAGGTGATCCCACCTATGACCGGCTTTACAAAGTGAGGCCGGTCATCGATCACCTTGGGGCCAAATTTTTGGAGGCCTATGTACCGCTTAGGGAGCTCTCTGTAGAGGAGTCTCTCATCAGTTTTAAGGGGAGACTCATCTTCCGCCAGTATATTCCCTCGAAGCGGGCGCGATATGGCGTGAAGCTTTATAAACTTTGTGAGAATACCTCCGGGTACACTTACACGTTTAGGGTGTATGAGGGACGAGATTCCCATATTGAACCCCCAGATTGTTCCCCACTCTGGGTGTTAGCGGGAAAATCGTTTGGGACCTTATGTACCCATTTGCTGGATAAGGGTTACCACGTGTACGTGGACAACATTTATACCAGTATCCCTCTCTTCACATCCCTTGCTGCCAGATCGACGTCCACTTGTGGGACCGTGCGGAAGAATCAGAGAGGCCTCCCTCTAAATTTTGTTCAGACACCTATGCCCAAGGGTGAGTCCCGTGCCCTCACCCATGATAACCTGTTGTTGGTGAAGTATAAGGATAAGAGGGATGTCCTTATGCTGACCACTATTCATGGTAACGGCAGCTCACCTGTCCCTGTGCGAGGTACCACAACAACGGTCTTCAAGCCCGATTGTATTCTGGACTACAATCGGTATATGGGGGGAGTTGATCTTTCTGATGAAATCCTGAAGCCATATAACGCCATGCGGAAAACACGGGTATGGTACAAGAAAGTTGCGGTCTACTTGGTACAGGTTGCCATGCACAGCTCTTTTGTACTGTACCAGAACGCTGGCAACACAGGGACATTCCTCCAGTTCCAAGAAGAAGTCCTAAAGGTCCTGATCTTTGCTGACTGGGAAAGAGCAGGCCGGACTTCCCAAGGAACTGAAGTTATAGGTGCCAGGATCGTCCCAGGCCAACACTTTCCAGGTGAGGTCCCCCACACTGGAAAGAAGGGACGATTCCAGAAAAAATATAGTGTGTAACAGAAGGGGGATTCGGAAGGACACCACCTATCAATTTGACACTTGCCCTGATCATCCGGGCCTCTGCATTAAAAACTGCTTCAGGGAGTATCACACTTCCATGCAGTACTAAATTTTCCCTTTTCATTTCAATTTTCCATAATTTGACCCCAATGTACCAAGTCCAGAGTACATTCCAAGTTTTAACCCCATAAAACCACTAAATTGCCCAAAAAAACTCTCATAAAAAAATAAAAGAAAATAACTGATAAGACCTCTGGGGGTATTTTTTTTCTCTGGGTCATGGGTCACTGAGTCACTTTCATCGGGGACTTTTTATGTTGCCTCAAATGCGCAGCGCTCTCTCCCCACCTGAGCGGGTGCGCAATTGAGGAAACAGGTTAGGGACGGCCACACACATCACATTCCCAGAATGATGATTCAGAGAATAGGGTTTGGGGTGGGCATATTTTTTAGTTTTGGCTATGCTCTGGGTCATCATTCTGGGAACATAACCTGTTTTATCCTTTTATGTCCCTCTGTACCCCTTGTTAGTTATTAGTGTACCCCATATAATGCCCCTTGAGGGGGGGGGGGGTCCCACTGTTCTGGCTCCATAGGCAGAAGCTCAAGGCCCCTGACTGCCCTCCTGTTCCTCCGTGACCAGTGTGCACCCACAGATCCGTTTTACGCCCAGATATGAGGTATGTCCTTTTTCCAAAGAAATGTATTTACAAATACATTTTTTTATTGCTTTTCTGGCAGTAAATGCAACATCCCCCCCCCCCCCCCCATTTCAGCAAAATTAGCAAATGTAACTCCTTCTCTTCTGAGCATTGTAGCGCTCCTATAGTGCATTTGACGTCCACTTATGGGGTACATCCATACTCAGAGATGGGGTTACAAATTTTGGGGGGTATTTTCTGCTATTAACCCTTGCAAAAAATTTGAAATTTGGGGGGAAAACAC
The DNA here is from genome assembly GCF_029499605.1 of Hyla sarda. Lineage (NCBI taxonomy): Eukaryota > Metazoa > Chordata > Amphibia > Anura > Hylidae > Hyla > Hyla sarda. Next base: position 107,697,648 of record NC_079198.1, on the reverse strand, counting down.
ACATTTTAGTGAAAATTATTTATTTTATTTTTTTACATATGCAAAAGTCGTGAAACCCCTGTGGGGTATTAAGGCTCACTTTGTTCCTTGTTACGTTCCTCAAGGGGTCTAGTTTTCAAAATGGTATGCCATGTGTTTTTTTTTTTTTGCTGTCCTGCCACCATAGGGGCTTCCTAAATGCGACATGCTCCCAGAGCAAAATTTGCTCTCAAAAAGCCAAATATGACTCCTTCTCTTCTGAGCATTGTAGTTCGCCCGTAGTGCACTTCAGGTCAGCGTATGGGGTACCTCCATACTCAGAAGAGATGGGGGTTACAAATTTTGGGGGGCATTTTCTTCTATTACTCCTTGTAAAAAAATTTTTATTTGGGGCATTATTGAAAAAAAAAAATGTACACATCCAACTTTAACGTAAAGTCGTCAAACACCTGTGGGGTGTTAAGGCTCACAGGACCCCTTGTTACGTTCCTTGAGGGGTGTAGTTTCCAAAATAGTATGCCATGTGTTTTTTTTTTTTTGCTGTCCTGGCATCATAGGGGCTTCCTAAATGTGATATGCCCCCCCAAAAACCATTTCAGAAAAACTCACTTTCCAAAAACCCACTGTCGCTCCTTCCCTTATGAGCCCTCTACTGCGCCCGCCGAACACTTGACATACACATATGAGGTATTTCCTTACGCGAGAGAAATTGGGTTACACATTTTAAGAAAATTTCTCTCTTTTTACCCCTTGTAAAAATGCAAAAACTGGGTTCACAAGAACATGCGAGTGTAAAAAAATGAAGAATTTGAATTTTCTCCTTCAACTTGCTGCTATTCCTGTGAAACACCAAAAGGGTTAACAAACCTTTTGAATGTCATTTTGAATACTTTGAGGGGTGCAGTTTTTTTTTATGTGTCATTTATGGGGTATTTCTAATAAGAAGGCCCCTCAAATCCACTTCAAAACCTAACTGGTCCCTGAAAAAATCCGATTTTGAAAATTTTGTGAAAAATTGGAAAATTGCTGCTGAACTTTGAAGCCCTCTGATGTCTTTCAAAAGTAAAAACGTGTCAACTTTATGATGGAAACATAAAGTAGACATATTGTATATGTGAATCAATATATAATTTATTTGGAATATTCATTTTCCTTATAAGCAGAGAGCTTCAAAGTTAAAAAAAATTCAAAATTTTAAATTTTTTCATCCAATTTTGGAATTTTTCACCAAGAAATGATAAAAGTATCGACAAAATTTTACCGCTAACATAAAGTAGAATATGTCACGAAAAAACAATCTCGGAATCAGAATGAAAGGTAAAAGCATCCCAGAGTCATTAATGCTTGAAGTGACAGTGGTCAGATGTTAAAAAAATGGCCGGGTCCTTAAGGTATATTTGGGCTGGGTCCTTAAGGGGTTAATAAAGACAAGGCTTTTGGATAGCAAGCAAGCAGTGCTGGATTTCTTTCCTTGCTGTATCCAGAGTTCAGCCGGTGAGGATACCGGCAGCTTCCATGCACTGGCTTGCGATAGCAGGAAAGGATGAGCTGTTCTCTTGGTGGATAAAAAAATATATCTTATTAGATTAAAAAAAAAAAAAAAAAAAAAAAAGGATCTTTCTTATGATATGAGCCGCTTAAACTTCTTCCTACCTCTTGCACGGACCATTCACTCTCAAATCCCAGGTATTGTTTGCTGATGGATCAGATTAAATGCTGCCTACCAAAGTCCATGGAGATGAGAAGGAAGAGGTGGTGTGGTGAGAGAGACTGAGATACAGACAGTGCTGCAGGCTCTAGTAAGTGTCTTACTACTCTTCTGGATCCACAGTTACCTGCTCAATACTGCTGTAAAATGTAATTTATTCCACTGCTGCTTTTCAGCAGAGTCTCACTGAGACAGTGAAAGACTTTACTAAAGCCTGCAGAATCTCTGTGTCTGTCACTGCACCTGATCTCTCCTCCTTGGCCCCCACCTCATAGACTTCTATGGGCAGGTGTACCCTGATTCCTTCAAGAGCTAATAAGATATCTTGTCTTTCAATACATATTTAGCAGTGGATTGACAGTGAAAGGTCAAGAAAAGGAGAAGTGGCCCATAAAATAAAATAAAAAAAAGAGCAATTTTTATCTAAAAAGATACATTACAGCATATTCATAAATTGTCTTGTACTATTTGCCAAAAGGACAGTGAATTTGTTTCTAGAAAAATATACATTAACAGACTGTGGAAATTTTCAGCACAGTGGATTTGTTGCAGATTTTCCCACTGAAATCCGACAGCAAGTGCACAGCAAATCTGCATATTTTTTCGCACCATTTTAAAAAATTCACAAGATTTTATGCAGATTTTTCACGCATTTTGTTATGAAAAATGTTTGAATCAAATCTGTCTAATGTGCATTCACACTTGTGGTATATTTACACACATAAAATATGTTGTGGATTTTCAATGATAAAATCTGCAGCAGAACATCCGTAGCATATTTAGTGCATGTGACGTCAGAGTGCCAGTTAGCACCTCATTTGAATATAACGAAAATAGAAGATTAAGGCTGAACAGCACGGCGGATCTGGGCACAGTAATCATTAAACTGATCAGCGTCCCCCGCACTACCAGCCAGTACTGCTGGTTAGTGCGGGGGAAGAAAGCTGACAGTTTTCCTTTAAGGCAGACACATCCCTGGTGCTCATGATCGGTATTGGAAATAACCTAAAGTCATGTTCTCACCTAGGTCACGAATGATCTCTTTCACCATGAATTTGAGCATTCCCCGGCTGTGTTCTGGATGCAGGAAAGAAAGGAACTCTTCTTCATTGAGGAGCTGGTCAGCTGGTGGGTTGTCAGCTTGAAACCAGCGGTCTTTAAGGTTATCGAGTACTTCCTGTGCTGTGAAGGGGAAAAAAAAAAAAAAACATTGATAAACATTTTTAGGCCCTTTATTTTTAGTCTTACTAAAAAACAAAGTGCAATCTTCCAATCAATCACTCATAAAATGCACTGCGATACAACTATACTGTAGAAGACCTAATAGGAATATAATGAGGGCAGAGCTGGGGATTATTGTTAGGGCTGCATTATACAGCCTGTCCCCCAGTGTATGATCGCCTTGGGATTGGGCAGCGAGAACCACACGATAGATCGTTCAAGATAATTTGTGCAACCCTTTACTTCTATCACTCGTCACCTGCCTATGCCTATTACACAGGGTGATATGCAGCCAACCAACAATGATCTATAAACCTCTCAAAACCCCCTGATCAGCTGACAAACAAGCTCACTGATAAACCGGTCGCTAAGCCAATTATACAGGGAGATCTTAAAAGAGTACCTGTCACCAAACTAAACTTTTAATATATTGTTCCTTGTGTAATTATAAGACAATTTGCTACATGATGTGATAAAAAAAAAAAAAAAAACGGCCACTAGGTGGCTCTGTTCTGTAACGTGATGAAAGTCAAACAGTTAGGTTGGTCTGAAGACCAAACTCAGGAAGTGTGTGTGGGGCATGGCGGGGCACAGCTCTCACAGGCTTCAGTGACATCGCACCTGCTGGGGAACACCCACTTTCTCCTGCCAGGAGCTCACACAATGTGAGTAAGGGGAAAGATCTGATACAGAGATTTTTAAAGCTCTGAAATTTGTTTTAAGGGCAGGAGGGGTGTTAGGAGTAGTTAGGGAATATAATCTGAGTTAGTTTAGAAAATATAGTTTGACGACAGGTACTCTTTAAGGCCAATAATCGCCCCATATTAAAAAGCCCTGCCCAAAATAGTATTATTGCCTCCCCCTATTGACCACTTAGTATTATATTATACACTTTCATCTTTAGATGTGACATACACCCCAATCCTTGGAAATAGGGTTTACATTTCTGCTTATAATTTCTTCTTGTTAGAACAGTTCTTGTTATTCTTTATATATTCTTTGTTTATGGTCCATGTGTAAATCATATCTAAATTGTGTGTGTATATATATATATATATATATATATATATATATATATATATATATATACACACACACACACGTGTGTGGAAAAAAAAATTATATATCACACACACATACACACATATATACACACACATAGTATATGGTGTTATGTTAACTATACCTCATTTTGCATGTTTTCATTGATGACATGGCATTTTTATTTACTTTATTATGTTCTTTCCTACTTTATGTTCATCATAACATCTTTCACTGGGCTGACAGTGGTATAACACAGGTGGCACCCATAAGTGTTGGCTTGTGCCCACACATTCATAGCACACCAGTTAGCGGGAGCTGCATAGTTCCTGATGTACTATTACTGTGCAGGAAGCAAAGGGGTTACAAGCCACTAGAGATGAGCGAACTTACAGTAAATTCGATTCGTCACAAACTTCTCGGCTCGGCAGTTGATGACTTATCCTGCATAAATTAGTTCAGCTTTCAGGTGCTCCCGTGGGCTTCCAGCCCACGGGAGCACCTGAAAGCTGAACTAATTTATGCAGGATAAGTCATCAACTGCCGAGCCGAGAAGTTCGTGATGAATCGAATTTACTGTAAGTTCGCTCATCTCTACAAGCCACGTCTCAATCACTGTTTTCAACTTTCCCAAAGCATAAACTTTGCAATAGGTCTTTGTGAAAAAAAAATCCCATTTTGCTCATACAGCCCTTAGGGTAAGGTCATGTGCCGTATTTTGCTGCATATTTTGCTAACCACTGACTTTAAAGAGTAGCAGCGGCTAGAGATGAGCGAACTTACAGTAAATTAGATTCGTCGCGAACTTCTCGGCTCGGAAGTTGATGACTTATCCTGCATAAATGAGTTCAGCTTTCAGGTGCTCCGGTGGGCTGGAAAAGGTGGATACAGTCCTAGGAGACTCTTTCCTAGGAATGTATCCACCTTTTCCAGCCCACCGGAGCACCGGAAAGCTGAACTCATTTATGCAGGATAAGCCATCAACTGCCGAGCCGAGAAGTTCGTGACGAATCGAATTTACTGTGAGTTCGCTCATCTCTAGCAGCGGCAGCAGCAAATACGCAGCAAAATATGGCACGTGTGACCCTACTCTTATGATCGAAAATGCATCTTCATGGTAAATGACAACAAACCAACCTTGTATAATCCGATGCTACACATTTCCCATTAGACCCCTACCGAATTTATGTTGGCATCAAGTTGGAAAAAAGAATGAAAAATGTGCGACAGCAAGAAAAAAAAAAAAAAAAAAAATCAGAGTTTGTTTGTTGTCTGTTATCCTGGATCTGCAGAGAGCTGGAGGAAATTGTTAAGGCTTTTTGCAAAGTGACTGATGTTTAGAGGCAACAATATAAACTGCTTGAGACGACACGACCTTGTTGTGCATTAGTCGGCTTTCGGGCAGCGTTCACCGCCGAGCGCACCTGTTATTCCAGAACTGACTGATTTGCCGGTAAGAACAGTAGGCTGAGTAAGAGCAAAAATTGTCATAGCTGTTCATGTTAAAAACATTATCTATGAGTGAAATGAGTTCAGAGGGTATTACTGCTGGTAAAATTATCTTCCTGCTCCTCTTGGAAGTCTTATACGTTTAGGAGTCACATTTTATAGACAGATATACTTTATCGATCACATTCTTGACTAAAATAACGCTCTAACATTAGAGCCTGTTTGCTGCCACTTATCTTAAGAACTGGTAACAGAGGTACCTTTAAGGCAGTGTTTTACAAACAGGGTGCCTCTGGCTGTTGCAAAACTACAACTCCCAGCATGCCCGGACAGCCAGCTGTCCGGGCATGCTGGGAGTTGCAGTTTTGCAACAGCTGGAGGCACATGGTTTGGAAAAACACTACTTTAAAAGGGGTATTCCAGGCAAAAACTTTTTTTTTATATATCAACTGGCTCTGGAAAGTTAAACAGATTTGTAAATTACTTCTATTAAAAAAATCTTAATCCTTCCAATAGTTATTAGCTTCTGAAGTTGAGTTGCTGTTTTCTGTCTAAATGCTTTCTGATGACTCAGGTCCCGGGAGCTGTCCAGCTCCTATGGGGATATTTTCCCATCATGCAAGGGATATTCTCCCATCATGCACAGCTCCCGGGACGTGACATCATCATTGAGCAGAAAACTTCAGAAGCTAATAACAATTGGAAGGATTAAGATTTTTTAATAGAAGTAATTTACAAATCTGTTTAACTTTCCGGAGCCAGTTGATATATATATAAAAAAATTAGTTTTTGCCTGGAATACCCCTTTGAGGTGTACCTATCGCTTTAAAAAGCATTCAGATTTTGATCAGTAAGGGTCCGGGTGCTGACCCCCCACCAGTTACTAAAACGAATAGCTGATGCCTATGTTTTAGCGATTGGTGAGAGTCCAAGCAACTGTATCCCCAAGCGATAAAAACCTATAACATGTCAGAAGTTAATATTTATTTCATTTTTTTTTTTACATTAAAGAAGATGTCTTTTTCACATTAAAGGAGATCTTCGGCAAATAAAAAATTATCTCCTATCCACAGGCCCCTCGCGATCAATGGGACGGGACCCAGCACTCAGTGAGGAGCTGCAGCGAGCTTGCGCACCATTCATTCCTACGGGAGCGGCAAAAAGACCCGAGTACAGCTCTCGGGCATCATCAGCATTCCCATAGAAATGAATTGAGCGTGTACCATGTAACGGTAAACGACACACGCTATTCACTGAGATCGCTGGGGTCCTGGTGATTGCGGGGTGGTGATCCCTTATTCTGTGGATTAGCGATTGGCCGATATTATCGGCCGATATTCACGATTTTGGACATTATCGGTATCGGCAATTACCTTGCCGATAATGCCCAGCCCCCCGGCCAGAGACCACCGCCGCTGCCCCATTGCCTCCCCCATCCCCAGTTTTATAATTATCTACTTCTGGCTCCTTCGGCATTCTGTGCAACACAATGACGAGTGACGCCCTCAACGCGACGTCACCTTCAGTGCGCACAGTGGCAGCTCAGGACGCCTCCGGAGCCAGAAGTAGCGCAGACCCCGGGAACAGATAATTTTAAAAACGGGGATGGGGGAGGCAGTGGAGCGGTGGTGGTTGGACTAGGGAGGACCCAAGGACAGGCAGGGGGAGAGAAGCGGGCGGCGGTCTCTGGCACCGCAAAAGCCACTGCAGTTCATCGATTTAAAGCGCCCGCTTTAAATCATTGATCTGCAGTGGCTTCTGCGGGGCCGGGTGGGGGGAAATAGCCGATAACTTATTCCGATATTCCGGTATAAGTTATCGGCTATTGGCCTGAGAGGTCACAGATTATCGGTATCGGCCCTAAAAAAAAAATCGATATCGGTCGATCACTACTGTGGATAGGGGATACGTTTATTTCAGCTGGAGAACTCCTTTAATAGTGACAATGAAAAAATAAATGTGTGTTGCAAAGGTGTATATAGCATTAAAATTTTTGGTCATATTAAGCAATTTTGGATCAAACCGTAAAATCATTCACCGATTCCCCTGTATGGTTCAGAAGCTGGAGCAGAGCGCCAGACACCCTCTGAGAACCAGCTCCTCTTCTCATGAGTCTAAACCCATAAATGATTTCCTCTTCCTTTCAACGTGTGGCTGTAAAGTCTTTGCTCAATACTTTTGTAATCATCATGACTCAGAGATTGAGCGCTGACGCCAACTCATTCATTACAAGACTGTTCCTAAACTGCGCAGGGAAAGGAAGTGTCTGGTGACTGATAGTTTCCAAAAATAAAAAAATAAAATTAAAATTCCCTTTACAGCCCGACTGATCTCTTCAACAAATTTTAAAAACAAATGTGACAACAGAAAGTGCAGCCATTGGTTGTCACCTTTGAATGAGCTTTTCAGTAACCGTGAACATGCTGCCCAACATGTGCAGCCGCCTCTCCATTTACTCCCTAACCTAGATTCAGCAGCTGCCTGATGGCACAAGGTCAGGGTACCCCTGCTGTTTCGATAGATGGAGGTGGCAGAGATAGGAATCCCACCTATAAAACCTTTAGAGCATATTCTGTACATATGCCATATAGATCTATGGTGGGGAACTCCCTGTAAATAGTAAATAACTAGAGCGTATTATTCTTTTACAAACAACAGATACCGTACTTTTCGCCCTATAGGACGCACCGGCGTAAAAGACGCACCCAATTTATAGGTGCAAAATCTTAAAAAATAAAGATTTTGAACCCAATAGTGGTCTTCAACCTGCGTCCGGGCATGCTGGGAGTTGTAGTTTTGCCACATCTGGAGGTCCGCAGATTGAAGACCACTGCATAGGAGGTAATACTCACGTTTTCCCTCAGCTCCGGACCCGTCACCGCTGCCCTGGATGTCGCTCCATCACTGTCCCCGTCGCTCCGAAACGTCTCTGCTGCCGGCCGGGTATCCTCGCTCTCCGTCGCCGCCATCACATCGTTACGCACGCCGACACATGTACGCGCCGACGTGATGACGAGGAAGGAGTGCGCCGGCCATACAGGGGATCCCTGAACGGAGAAGACACCGAGGAGGCAGGTAAGGTCCCTCCCGGTGTCCTGTAAGCACTAACCCGGCTATTCAGTCGGGCTGTTCGGGACCGCCGCGTTGAAATCACAGCGGTCCCGAACAGCCCGACTGAACAGCCGGGTTAGTGTTACTTTCCCTTCAGACGTGGCGGTCAGCTTTGATCGCCGCGTCTGAAGGGTTAATACAGGGCATCACCGCGATCGGTGATGTACTGTATTAGCCGCAGGTCCCAGCCGTTGATGGCCGCAGGGACGGCCGCGATAGGGGTGTATTCGCCGTATAAGACGCACTGACTTTTTCCCCCCAGTTTTGGGGAAGAAAAAGTGCGTCTTATACGGCGAAAAATACGGCATGTTGGAAGGAAAAATGTAATGTAATGGAATGGTTGCAAATGACAAAAAAAAAAGTTACTGAAATTTTGGGTAAACTGAACCATTTTTTTCCCCCATAAAATAAACAGGAAATTAAACGGATTATCCCAAGATCAAAAGTTACCCCCACGTATCCACAGGATGAGGATAACTAGCTGATTCGTGGGGGTCTCACCCTTGGGATCACAAGAATGGGGGTTAAATTAGCCCAGTCAATGCTTAGCCCAGTGTTACCCAGCCAAAGGCTGTCCAGGCATGCTGACAGTTGTAGTATTGCAACAGCTGTAGGCACCCTGGTTAGGGAAACACTGGCTTAACCACTGCTTCACTCTCTAGAACATTGCAGACTGCTAAACTACGTAAGGAAGCCCCAAAAACAAAGAATAAAGCAGTAGCCGAACATGCGCGTGCCACTACACTCACTCGTGGGACATTTGACCTCTGCTTTTGTAAACGTATGGGGGACCAGCAGTCAGACCCCCACTGTTTAGCTAGTTATATATCCCATAGAAAGGTGAAAACATTTAATCTTGGGATAACTACTTTAATAAAAGAGGAAAAGTAACTGACGGTGGTCGCCCTTGTGGACATCAAGTGTAGTCATTCATTGTATCCTGTAGGTGCCATCATAGAAACTTACTTTCTTCATCGATCTTCAGCTCCTCATTGTTCTTAACTTTCTCAGCGATCTCCTTTTCATTGAAGCCTTTGCTGGCCAGGAACTTCACCTTGTACTCGTCCCACGACACATGTCCTGCAATAAAAAAAAAAGCACAGAAATCCAACATTATGAGGTCTACGGAAAGCGTGAACAATGAAGAGAGACAGGGTTATTGAATGTCTAAGCACAGTGTTTTCCCCAAATAGGGTGCCTCCAGCTATTCCAAAACTACAAACTACAAAACAAGCATGCTGAGAGTCGTAGTTCTGCAACATCTGGAGGCACCCAGGTTGGGAAACACTGGTCTAACATGATATCATGATAACAATGAAGTAATCTAGCCTAAACTGATGACCTAAGCTCAGCACTCCCTTAGTGTGAGTACTGCAGATGTTTACTGTGCTCATACATTTAGTACAAGGTAGTGCAAGGTACTGCGGCGTTGTTTCTTTCAGCTGAAAAAAAGAAAGTAACTAAATAGTACAGTAGTAAAGGTATAAGTGCTAGCAAACGCCGCTTGCATTAGTGTCACGGCCCCTTCAGACAGCTGATTGGCAAGGGTTCCAGGAGTTGATCACCGCTGACAATATTCATGGCTGGAATACCCCTTTAAAGGGAACCAGTCATCAGATTTTACCATATCTAAGGCTGCATTCACATCTCGTTTTGTACATACGGGCGCCAGATCCGGCTGGAGGAGGGGAAAACCGGGCGATCCCGTACCCCAGCCGGATCAGCCCGTGACTCCATTTACTTTAATGAGCCGACCGGAGTCAAACGGTGACTCCGGTCAGCTCAGTTTTGACCCGTATGCGGTTTTGGACCGGACCTAAAACCGTAGCATACGACATGTTGCCTAACACGTGGCAACATGTCATATATAGTAAAAACTTCTTCCTCACCATCCACAGGATGTTCCTGCTTGCGTGGATGGTTGGGATATATAGATGAAAAGTGAATCACACTGAGGGGCGCGATTACAGCCGGGATTAGGTGAGTATGGCTTCCCTCCCATGTGACTACTTATGGGGCCAGCAGGGGAGACTATTAAACAATACAGTGACCCCCCGACCTACGATGGCCCCAACATACGATAATTTCAACATGCGATGGCCTCTCAGAGGCCATCGCATGTCGAAGGCAGCATCAACATACGATGTCGGGGCCATCGGGTATGTTGGGGCCATTGCATAAACGGCTATCCGGCAGCGCAAACTGCTTCAGCTGCCACCGGATAGCCGTTTACGGTGCCCCGTGTGGTCCGCTGACGATCACTTACCTGTCCTCGCGATTTCACCGCGACGGTCCCGAACAGCCCGACTGAATAGCCTGGTTAGTGCTTACTGTACACCGGGAGGGACCATACCTGCCTCCTCGGTGTCTTCTCCGTTCAGGGATCCCCTGTATGGCCGGCGCTCTCCTTCCTCGTCATCACGTCATCGCGTACGTGCGTCGGCGTGCGTAACGACGTGATGGCGGTGACAGAGAGCGAGGATACCCGGCCGGCAGCAGAGACGTTCCGGAGCGACGGGGACGCGGCGACAGCAATGGAGCGACATCCAGGGCAGCGGTGACTGGTCCGGAGCGGCGGGGACACGTGAGTTTTACCTCCTATGCAGTGGTCTTCAATCTGCGGACCTCCAGATGTTGCAAAACTACAACTCCCAGCATGCCCGGACAGCCAACGACAGCCACTATTGGGTTCAAAATCTTAATTTTTTTAGATTTTGCACCTATAAATTGGGTGCGTCTCATACGCCGGTGCTTCCTATAGAACGAAAAATACGGTACACGAGTAAATTCCTCTTGAATTACTCAGTGTGAACGCACCTTTAGGCTGCTGCAGTTTACAGATCTACACTACAGGTACATTTGTGTGCAGAAAAAAAAAAAAACATCCGTAGAATGTGGATTAGAACTGTTAAAATCTTCTCCCCATGTAGAGTATTGTAGTCTGCTGTGGTTTATCCATGCACAAATCTTCAGCGATTCTGGTATGTGTGTATTAACTATTTAGGGCTAAGTCCAAGGAGACTCAATCTGTAAAGGACAGTGCTTACCAACCAGGGTGGCTCCAGCTGTTGCAAACCTACAACTCCCAGCATTCCTAGAAAGCCTTCGGCATGCTCGGAGTTGTAATTTTGTAACAGCTGGAGGCACCCTGGTAGGGAAACACTGCCTTAGGCAAGATGCAATTAATTTGTAAAGTTTTGTCCAATTTCAACATGCCGATCCTTTGTTCTCAAGGGAGATAAGGGGGTCCGGCTGCAGCTTAGTCCCCTTTCTCTAATAGGAAAACAAGTAAGCTTGGAAAGCTAATAAAACAAGCGCATGGAGGGTAGGAAGGAAGAACAACAACCATGTAAGTCAGTGATGCCCAACCTGTGGTTCTTCAGCTATTGCAAAACTAAGGCTGTCGGGGCATGCTGGGAGTTTGTAGTTTAGCAAAAGCTGGAGAGTGACATGTTGGGGACCATTGGTCTAAAACATATGAGCATCTATAGGCGCGATTGAAAATCAGGATGTAGAGGAAGAATGTGGGTGGAAGTCAGGCTGCCTGGCTCTTAGGTACATATTACTGCAAGCAGCTTACAAGCCAGGCTGAATATGGAAAATACCTTACAAACTGAAAGAAGTGGTAAAGAAAAGTGCAAACTTTCATTTCAACTATGAGTAGTGAATATGTAAGTGCACAGATCACCTTATAAAGTCATAGAAAGAATGCAACCTAAATCCAAATGTAGGTAAAAGCCTACTACTCTGCCTCGCAAGGCATCGCTGCTGTTTAACTAAGGCGGCTCCCTGGAGGGGGCACGATACTAGGGAGTCGGTGTCACCTGATGTACATTTTCTTACTGTACTTATATCCCTATACAATGGAGGAGATTTATCATAGCATGTGCAGAGGAAAAGTGCAGTTACCCATAGCAACCAGATTGCTTCTTCCATTTTTCAGAGGCTTTTATTTATTTATTTTTTTAATTAAAGGGGTTATATAAAAAAAAAGTTTTTTCCTGGATATCAACTGGCTCCAGAAAGTTAAAGGGATTTGTAAATTACTTCTATTAAAAAATATTAATCCTTTCAGTACTTCTGAGCTTCTGAAGTTAAGGTTGTTCTTTTCTGTCTAAGTGCTCTCTGATGACACCTGTCTCGGGAACCGCCCAGTTTAGAAGCAAATCCCCATAGCAAACCTCTTCTAAACTGGGCGGTTCCCGAGACACGTGTCATCAGAGAGCACAAACCTTAACTTCAGAAGCTCAAAAGTACTGAAAGGATTAAGATTTTTTAATTGAAGTAATTTACAAATCTGTTTAACTTTCTGGAGCCAGTTGATATATATAAAAAATAAAGTTTTTTCCTGGATAACCCCTTTAACGCCTTAAGGACGCAGGACGTAAATGTACGTCCTGGTGCGGTGGTACTTAACGCTCCAGGGCGCACATTTACGTCCTGTGCATAACCGCGGGCATCGGAGCGATGCCCGTGTCATGCGCGGCTGATCCCGGCTGCTGATTGCAGCCAGGGACCCGCCGGCAATAGCCGACGCCCGCGATCTCGTGGGCGTCCGTCATTAACCCCTCAGGTGCCGGGATCAATACAGATCCCGGCATCTGCGGCAGTGCGTGATTTGAATGAATGATCGGATCGCCCGCAGCGCTGCTGCGGGGATCCGATCATTCAGAACGCCGCACGGAGGTCCCCTCACCTTCCTCCTTCCGGCTCCCGGCATCTCCTGCTCTGGTCTGAGATCGAGCAGACCAGAGCAGAAGATCACCGAAAACACTGATCTGTTCTATGTCCTATACATAGAACAGATCAGTATTAGCAATCATGGTATTGCTATGAATAGTGTAAAAGTGTAAAAAAAAATGTTAAAAAATGTAAAAGTAAAAAAAAAGTGAAAAATCCCCTCCCCCAATAAAAAAGTAAAACGTCCGTTTTTTCCTATTTTACCCCCAAAAAGCGTAAAAAAGAAATTTTATAGACATATTTGGTATCGCCGCGTGCGTAAATGTCTGAACTATTAAAATAAAATGTTAATGATCCCGTACGGTGAACGGCGTGAACGAAAAAAATAAATAAAAAAGTCCAAAATTGCTACTTTAATACATTTTATTTAAAAAAAATTATAAAAAATGTATTAAGAGTTTTTTATATGCAAATGTGGTATCAAAAAAAAAAAGTACAGATCATGGCGCAAAAAATGAGCCCTCATACCGCCGCTTATACGGAAAAATAAAAAAGTTAGAGTTCATCAAAATAAAGGGATTATAAACGTACTAATTTGGTTAAAAAGTTTGTGATTTTTTTTAAGCACAACAATAATATGAAAGTATGTAATAATGGGTATCATTTTAATCGTATTGACCCTCAGAATAAAGAACACATGTCATTTTAACCATAAATTGTACGGCGTGAAAACGAAACCTTCCAAAATTAGCAAAATTGCGTTTTTCTTTTTAATTTCCCCACAAAAATAGTGTTTTTTGGTTGCGCCATACATTTTATGATATAATGAGTTATGTCATTACAAAGGACAACTGGTCGCGCAAAAAACAAGCCCTCATACTAGTCTGTGGATGAAAATATAAAAGAGTTATGATTTTTAGAAGGCGAGGAGGAAAAAATGAAAACGTAAAAATTTAATTGTCTGAGTCCTTAAGGCCAAAATGGGCTGAGTCCTTAAGGGGTTAAACAAGCGATCTGATTGGTTGCTAAGTGCAACTGCTCTATTTTTCCATTGCACAGGTTTTAATAAATCTCCACCAATGTGTATTAGGCCAGCAATGACAAATAAATGCAACAGAGCTAGAAGATCACTGGAAATGTCACAAAAAAAACAACATCAGTCAAAAAGTGCACAAATATTATGAGATTTTACAGCTGACCATCCAGGATCTGTTGGACTTAAAAAGTGCACTTTTCATTTATAGAAAAAAAAAGTTAACATGTCACAAACTTTGATCGGTCGGGGTCTCTGTGCTGAGATCCCCCACTGCTCATTATAAGTGGTGAGAAGAAGCGAGCAGTAACGCGCTGAACTTCCCAGCTCTCAGTGATCTACATCCTGCTTGAAAGGACGGCCCCAGTCACAAAGCAGGATGGAGATCACTGCTAATCCGATAGTTTAGTGCGCTACAGCAAGCATCTCCCTGCTTGTTCAAATGAAACGTCAAAATTTTTTTTTAAACAACAGACACTTTTAAGGGGTGACCTGGTGAAAAAAACACATATCTCCTATCCAGAGGAATGGGAATGTCTGTTTTTGAGGGGCCAACTGCTGGGACCCCCACAATGTACTTGAACAGGACCCAAATGGCACATGCTCCTTTCATTTCTATGGAAGCGTCGAAAATACCCAAGTACAGCAGTTGAGTCTCTTTGACGCTCACATAGAGCCAGGTCCTGTTCAGGAGATCGCTGAGGGACCCAGTTGTCAGACCCCCTGCGATCAGACACCCCCCTATCCTGTGGATAGGGATAAACAGTTTTTCACCAGACCATCCCTTTAAGGAACTTTACTTTTAGGCTTCTTTCACACAGCTGTTTGCATACGGCAGTGCGACGGACATCAGGGAACACAGGGAGAAAAAATACATCATGCAACGTCTTTTTCTCCCGCTACACCCGTCAAAAAACAACGGCACCTTACGGACCCCATAATAGAAAATGGGATATGTCGGGACCAGGTGTTGCCCGTTGTGCCCGAATAACGGACGTTAAAGGCACACACAAAAAAAAGTGCCTAAGGAACCTTTTCAGAGGGGGCACAACGGCAGTGTGAAAGGGGCCTTAAATGGTCACTCTCATTAAAACAAAATTTTTGCTATTGCAAAAATATTTGAAATATACTTTGTTTAAAAATAAAAAAAATATGAAGTTTTCTATGTTTTATTTAAGAGCACATTTTCCCCCATCTCATATACAGACTTTGGACCAAACACAGGAAGTGCAGCCTGGAGTGCTGAGGGGGGGGGGGGGGGGTGTCCAGCCTCATCCAATCATAGCTCCTCTCACACTTAACTGCCATATACTGTTGGTTGGATACAGCGTGATTCGCACGATTTTTCATTTGGCAATACTGAATCGATTCAAAATATTTTTGAATCAATCCTTTTATTGATGTGGAATTTGTATCTCCTGATGCCTGGGACATGCAGTTCCGGGCGCCGGGTAGGTGAATTTTTCCGGCTCGTGCAAGCAAGGCCAGATTTGACGCGGCGTTGCTCTGGGTGTATGGAGCGGCTACCGACTCATGCCCGCTCCGTACTCTGCGGCCCCCGGCTGATTTCAGTAGCCGGGCCGGCTATTAACCCTTTAGATCGCCATGACTGGCTATTAACCCTTTAGATCGCCGCTGTCAAAGCTGACAGCAGCATCTAAAGGGATCTGTGAATGCTCCCTGGTGGGCTAGTGGGGTGGATGGCCCCCCCGCAGCGCAATCGCGGGTGGGCGATCCAGTGTGGAGGTAGCCGGAGGGCTTACCTCTGCTGTCCCGTGGCTCTGTCATTGATAGATCCTGGCTGGACCAGGCTCTATCAATGGATCGCAGATCAATGGAGTTCAATAGAACTCTATTCATCTAATGATTCCTCCTAAAAGTGTAATAAAGTGTATAAAAAAAATAAAAAAATAAAAAAAAGTTTTAATAAAAGTGTAAAATACATTGTTTTTGAGACAGAATCGTGATATATCGTCCCGTAAACAGAATATATCGCGATATAGCGTATTGTCATATGTGTATCGCGATACGTATCGCCAAATTCTTGCCGATTCACACCCCTACTCCAGGCTGCACTTCCTGTGTTTGGACTTCGGTCCTAAGTCTGTGTATGAGATGGGGGAAAATGTGCTCTTGAGCTTTTTTAAGCACAAATAAAACTTCATTTTTTTAAACAAAGTATATTAGAAATATTTTTTATTTACCACAAGGAGTGCAACAGCAAAAATTTGTTACAATGAGAGTTTAAGGTGATAAAATCTGTATACAAGAAAGTCATTACTTACCATCCCCGTCGGGATCCACAGCGCGGAAATGAAGTTTATTTTCCTTCATCGCCTCCTGAAAATGTTCTTCAGTCTTCTCCATAATCCAGCGCTGCATTTCTTGTGCACTGATCTGTTTGTCCTTATTTATGTCCACCCTTTAAAGAAAATGAAGAAAACGTAAGAAACTATGTATGTTGTATGGCAAGTTGGTCTTTTTGTATACTATTTATGTCGATTTTATGTATATTTTTGAAGAGCGCCAACTAACCACATCATTATTGTTCATGGGCTGTTTCTGGTAATGTGGCCCAGCTCGAGACCCTCACCTATAGAGAGGACTAGAGTCTTCAGAGCCCAGTGACCAGTTGAGGGGGGCACTGCCTGACTGACTAAATGTAGAGGAGGCCTTGCAATGGCATTCTAATAGAAGCTAATCTCGGAAAGAGAAGTGTGCACATATGCAGCCAATACACTGTTCCCTCAGGATCAGGGCATCCCTAGGACCACCACCAGTCAGACATTTATGGCATATGCTGTAGATTTGGATAGGAATGCCCCTCAAACAAACAACAACTACACATAGAAACACACAAGACACAAACAGAACAAGTGCTGCGAAAATACAAAAAAAATAAAAATAAAATAAACATTGTAATCGTATGTACACTGCTCAAAAAATAAAGGGAACACTTAAACAACACAATGTAACTCCAAGTCAATGACACTTCTGTGAAATCACACTGTCCACTCAGGAAGAACACTGATTGACAATCAATTTCACATGCTGTTGTGCAAATGGAACAGACAACAGGTGGAAATTATAGTCAATTAGCAAGACACCCCCAATAAAGGAGTGGTTCTGCTGCAGGTGGTGACCACAGACCACTTCTCAGTTCCTATTCTTCCTGGCTGATGTTTTGGTCACTTTTGAATGCTGGCGGTGCTTTCACTCTAGTGGTAGCATGAGAAGGAGTCTACAACCCATACAAGTGGCTCATGTAATGCAGCTCATCCAGGATGGCACATCAATGCGAGCTGCGGCAAGAAGGTTTGCTGTGTCTGTCAGCGTAGTGTCCAGAGCATGGAGGCGCTACCAGGAGACAGGCCAGTACATCAGGAGACGTAGAGGAGGCCAACAACCCAGCAGCAGGACCACTACCTCTGTCTTTGTGCAAGGAGGAGCAGGAGGAGCACTGCCAGAGCCCTGCAAAATTACCTCCAGCAGGACACAAATGTGCATGTGTCCACTCAAACGGTCAGAAACAGACTCCATGAGGGTGGTATGAGGGCCCGAAGTTGACAGGTGGGGGTTGTGCTTACAGCCCAAATTTGCCACTGGCACCCTGTGCTCTTCACAGATGAAAGCAGGTTCACACTGAGCACATTTGACAGAGTCTGCAGACACCATGGAGAACGTTCTGCTGCCTGCAACATCCTCCAGCATGACTGGTTTGGTGGTGGGTCAGTAATGATGGGGGGTGGCATTTCTTTGGGGGGCCACACAGCCCTCCATGTGCCTGCCAGAGGTAGCCTGACTGCCATTAGGTACTTAGATGAGATCCTCAGACCCCTTGTGAGACCATATGCTGGAGCGGTTGGCTCTGGGTTCCTCCCAATGCAAAACAATGCTTGACATCATGTGGCTGGAGTGTGTCAGCAGTTCCTGCAAGAGGAAGGCATTGATGCTATGTACTGCCCGCCCGTTCCCCAGACCAGAATCCGATTGAGCACATCTGGGACATCATGTCTCGCTCCATCCACCAACGCCACATTGCACCACAGACTGTCCAGGAGATGGCATTTGCTTTAGTCCAGGTCTGGGAGGACATCCCTCAGGAGACCATCCCCCACCTCATCAGGAGCATGCCCAGGCGTTGTAGGGAGGTCATACGGGCACGTGGAGGCCACACACACTACTGAGCCTCATTGTGACTTGTTTTAAGGACATTACATAAAGTTGGATCAGCCTGTAGTGGGGTTTTCCACTGTGATTTTGAGTGTGACTCCATATCCAGACCTCCATGGGTTGATAAATTTGATTTCCATTGATAATTTTTGGTGATTTTGTTGTCAGCACATTCAACTATGTAAAGATGAAAGTATTTCATACGATTAGTTCATTCATTCAGATCTAGGATGTGTTATCTTAGTGTTCCCTTTATTTTTTTGAGCAGTGGATAAATCTGGTGCCTGCCTAACCAGACCTGGTCCCTATCCAAATAGTCAGGCTGCTAAAAACTGCTACTTTTGGGATTGGCAAAATCTACTACACTCCTCCATTTATTGCAGGGCACTGATTTGTATACCAGCCAGAAGAAAGCCAAGAGAGCCTCTATGTTTGCATGTACAGGAACTTTTCTGAAGTAAACCAGTTTTTCCCAACCAGGGTGCCTCCAGCTGTCGCAAAACTATAACACCCAGCATTTCCGGACAGCCAAAGGCTGTCCGGGCATGCTGAGAGTTGTAGTTTTGCAACAGCTGGAGGCACACTGGTTGGGAAACACTGTGCTAAACGTGATGTAAATAGGGACTTTTATGTGACCTGCCCATCCATACTGACAACTACCTAGAATCTCTATGAACGTGCATTGAAAGCTTCATCATCTTCACTAAAACATGAGAAGCCCTTAAAGGGGTACTCCCCGTGAAAACTCATGTGGAAGATTTTTTAATAGAAGTGATTTACAAATCTGTTTAACTTTCTGGCACCAGTTGATTTAAAAAAAAATAGTTTTCCACCGTAGTACCCCTTTTTAACCTAAGTCACAGGTCGGGGGAAAAAAAGTGCAATAAGAAGCAAATATTTTATGTAAATATTTACAAAGTAAAAAGACAAAGTCATCACTTTGTCCTAACCAGAGAACAATACGCCCATAGACTCCATCGCGGATCCCACACAGTATATTTCACCTATGTTCTTGAGGCTACATGAGAAAACTTCATAGCAGATAAATATGTAAATGCATTTTCCTCTGCTGAACAGATCCGGGTCTATTTGAAGCAGAAGCCTCATTCTCTGCACAGAAGTTGATATTTTGTGACATTTTGGTCGAGAGTGGAAGCTCCAAGAATAGGCAGCCGGATTGTGTGGGCACACACCTTACGTACGCGGTTCTTTCCCCAAATCAGATATCTGCTGAGCAGGATGCTAAGATGGCAGAAGCAAATTGGTGGTTTTCTTTTCAGTTTAAATAAATTAGAGTTTTGTCTCATTTTTTTTATAAACTCATATTGTCTGAATAATTTATTAAAGGGACACTCCAGGGTTTAAAAGGATAAACATATCAATTTGTCATCAAACTTTTTGTCCACCATGGCACATTTCAAGTGTGAGCGCATGGCTTGAAAAGTGTTGGGAAAGTAATGGATACTCCTTATGTACTCACACAATATAATGGAACAAAAGTTGCATAAGCTCACCAAGCCGCTTGTGGAAGAGAACATTACATCTATGGAAATTAGCACATTTTGTTCCATTATATTGTGTGAGTACATAAGGAGTAGCAGTATTTTTGGCAATTATAACACTAATATATATACATTTTATTCCCATTTGCAGGCCCCATCTGTAATTTTTAGTTGTCCTAGCCTCTATGATGTCTCTAATACACTACATAATCCTGCTCCTCTATATTTCTACACCCTTAGAAGCAGCAGCAGCATAGTGGACATTATAGGGCAGTACAGAGCAGTCTAAACTGTAAATCCAGCACTGGGTTGATAATATTCACTTTAAAGTCCTATAATAAATCTACATTCTCTATGTTTGCTATTGTTGCTCAAATTTTTCCGTCACAGGATCATTTACATTTTATTTGAATAGTTCTGACATTTCCGCCAGGGCTGTGGAGTCAGAGTCAAGGAGTCGGAGGAAATTTTGGGTACCTGGAGTCAGAGTCGGCAAACAATGCACCGACTCCTACTAAATTTAGATTGGAATAAAAAAAAAAAAAAAAAAAATAAGTTTAAATGTCCCAATTCACAAAAAGTTATAATTAATGACTTCTCTACTGTAAGAATAAAGACCAATGCATGCAGTGCCTCACGTAACCGCAAAATGAATACGTTAAGTGACCGTGAAGAAGCATGCTTGTAATGTGCTTCACTATATGGCACGCAACGCACAATTCGGAGCGGTAATACTTATACTTTCCATAGTGTTGTGTTTTGCTGTTACAGGGAACCCGTGGGTAACCTAGCCTCTCACTGATAAGGGATTAAGTAAATATGTTTTTTGCAGGACTAGAGACACTTGTATAAGTGAAGGGAATGGAGGGTCAATAGTTCAAGACTGAAGCTGTAAACCATTGGAAAAAGGCTACAATAATTTGTAAACTCGATTGTTAGCTTAAAGGGGTACTCCGCCCCTAGACATAGTTACGTCATGGCATCGTTACGTCATGGCTCCGCCCCCTCAATACATAGACTTGAATTAAGGGGGTGGGCCGTGATATCACAAGGGGCGGAGCCATGACATAACAATGCTCCGGCCCCTGTATCGCCCGTCATTACGCACAGAGCGAACTCGCTCTGTGCAGTAATGATAGCGCGGTGCCGCAGCGGGGATCCCGGGGGTCCCCAGCAGCGGGACCCCGGCGATCTGACATTTTATCCCCTATCCTTTGGATAGGGGATAAGATGTCTAGGGGCGGAGTACCCTTTAAACATGACTATGGGATTCTACTAGGGAAATCATGTTTTATAATAAATGCCCCTTCCTTTATCCTCCCACTGCCCTATCTTCAGCAGCAGATCAGCACACAAACTGTTCAATACAGTAGACTGTTGGCTTCCCAGCCAGTAGTCCTGCGGTAATGACATGTATGTTGCCTTTCTTTCCTTCAAGGAATGTATAAAATACATTCGCATATTAATACAGAGGAGTCGGGGAGTTAGAGTCAGACATACAAAAAACTCCGGAGTCGGAACATTTATCTACCAACTCCACAGCCATGATTTCCGCGCACTGTGATACAAAGTAAGTTTATTTAGTTTATTTTTATTTTTTGTAAAACGGAAAAGAGGGTTGTAGGATTAACTCACATTTATTTAAATAATTGTTTTAAGGTTTATTTCGACCTTAGATGTCTTATCCCCCCCCCCCCCCTATCCAAAGGATGTCTGATCGCGGGGGTCCTGCCGCTGGGACTCCCCACGATCTCCATGCAGCATCAGGCTTCCTGTGCCGGGCGCTGCTCCCGAGACGTGATGTCATGGCCACGCCCCCTCCATTCATGCCCACTCTAAGATG
The DNA here is from genome assembly GCF_029499605.1 of Hyla sarda. Classification (NCBI taxonomy): domain Eukaryota; kingdom Metazoa; phylum Chordata; class Amphibia; order Anura; family Hylidae; genus Hyla; species Hyla sarda. The sequence goes on along the minus strand of NC_079198.1, from coordinate 107,675,908 downwards.
TCTAAGGCCAGAATACCCCTTTAAAGGATAGGGGCTAAGTGTCTGATCGCTGGGGGGTCCGACAGCTGGGACCCCGCGATCTCCCGAGCAGGGCACCAGCATTGCCGCACTATGCGCCGGTTAACGCACGTAGCGTCGACGATACGCCCCCTCCACATACAGCTCTATGAACGCTGCCTCCCCACCTCTCCCATAGAACTACATGGAGGAGGCGTGTCGGCTGCGGCATTATGCTGCGGCCAACACACCTCTTGCACGGCAGAGCCATAGCCTGTTCAGTAGATCACAGGGGGTCCCAGCATTCAGACCCCCCGCAGTCAGACACTTATCCCCTATCCAGTGGATAGGTGATAAGTCGTTTTTGCTGTAGATGTCCTTTAAGTCCCACAGAGAACTATTAATAGCAATCTTTTGATTGCTAATACTGATCAGTGTTATTTGCGATCTACTTCTCTGGTCTGCTAGAAGGCCACCCAAAGGAGGAGATGGCAGGAGTGATCACTATTGATCACGGCAGCTGAAGGGTTAATGGCGGACATCAGCTGATAACAGCAGTCGGCCAATTCCAATCACCTCGCTGGGATCCAGCACAAAAATTGCAGCTTTGTTGAAGATTCCAATAGTACAACACAGGTAAAACCGGTCACTACATGGAAGCCTGCAACGTACATGTAGGTCGCTGAGTACTAAGTACCAGGGAACAGCAACGTACATGTACATTTTGTGTCCCCTAAGTATTAAAAGGGACTGTCGATGTATTATTTTATTGTACAACAATGCTCAGACAGGCAGGTGGTAAACAGAAAAAAAAAAAGTTAAAAACCTCCCATCATGCACTGACAGCTGGATAGCCACAGTTTGGAGTATGCTAATGTCTACCAACCCACCGCATGCAAAGAGTAATGACATCCATATGGAGCTTTCAGCACTGGAGTAAAGCAAGTGGCTCCTCACAGCACTTGTTTTGTGAATGCCTCACTTTACTGCAAACAGAAGCAAAAGCAAAGAAAAATAAATTTGCTAAAAACACTTTCCTCTCAAATTCATGAGTGAATATTGGCTCTCCCCAGGAAACCACACCTAGTATGCTGACCCCATTTCAAAAGGAAAACCAGATGTCGCCCCCGACACATGTGCAGCACTAAAAGGCTTTGTGAAAGTGAAAAGGATGCATGTGCCACCCACCTAAACTGCTTAGGGTTCACATTTTTCACACTTTTAATGTTTATAAAATAAGCATTCTACCTGGTACAATGACTGACAAGTTTTGGAAAACTTAACTGCAGATAATTTTTTTTTGCAGCATGAAAGTGAGGACAGGTTCCCTGTAACAAGATGACATATGGTTCAGGCAGCATGAAAGTAGGGACAGGTTCCCTTTAACAAGAGGATCTATGGTTCAGGCAGCATGAAAGTAATGAATGCGATGATCCAGCACAAAAATTGCAGCTTTATTGAAGATTCCAATAGTACAACACAGGTAAAACCGGTCACTACAGCATCAGACACGTTTCGAGCGCACGCGCTGCCGTGAGCACATCGCAGCAGAATCTTGTCTAATTCAATGGGACTCTACTGCTGCAGAATCTCTGTGCAGAATGCCAATGCGGAACTCCGCACAGAAATTCCAAGGCGTGAACACAGCCAGCGTTAGATCTGTGTTTCCCAACCATGGTGCCTCCAACTGTTACAAAACTACAACTTCCAGCATGCCCAGACAGCCAAAGGCTATCCGGGCATGCTGAGAGTTGTAGTTCTGCAACAGCTGGGGGCACCCTGGTTGGGAAACACTGGCTTGGACCTTCACATGACCACAGACCAGGTTTATACAACATTTTCTGCGTGCATTTTGGCGCATTATAACAAAATACACACGTGCAATGTGTGCCCCATTGTTTTTAGTTGTTTTAGAACATGCATTTTAAACACAGCCCAATATGACTTAGTCTAAATGAAAAGCACATTCATGAACTCGATGAAAAACGCGGTCAGAAGAGGGAAATAAGTGATGGAAATCCTTGTAATTCTGTTGCATATTTTATAGCGTATTTTTCTTCTATTCGAAAATTAAATGGGTACTCTCATTACAACTCATTTTTGCTATTACACTCCTTATGGTAAATAGAAAAATCTTTCTATGTTTTTTTTTGTATTTAAAAAAAGCTGCCACTAGATGTCTCCCAACTTGTCCAGAGGACATTTTCCCCAATCTCTTGCACAGACTTTGGACTCCTGCTGGCCTGGCAGGAGTGCAGCCTTAGCCAATCACAGCTCATCTCACACTGAACTGAACTGCTCTGGGATGTGTGTAGCAGAGTGAGGGAGGAAGTTCTCCCCTGTATGGCTTCAGATGATGTCACGCCTGCTGGGTAACGCCCCCTTCCCAGTCTTTGAATCTGACTGAGACTGAAAATACAGAGCAATATCAAGGTAGAAAACTAAAGAATAAATAAAAATAAAGGCAGAGGGTGGTTTATCATGATGGGGGCAGTGAACTGGGAGGATTATAAAATTTAACAAGATCATGGGAGATACTCTTTATTCTTTGCGCATGTAATCTGCGGCACCTCTTATCCACAGCCGTCCTAAGGAATAGGATTGTTCTGCTCTTGATGAAACCATAAAACAAAAAAGATTATAAAGTTAAATATACGGCCCTCCTTGCCTTCATGACTCTACATAACAAAACAAAGTTTGCTGAAGTTTAACAAGTTTAATGTGCACACATACTGTAACACAGATGTGCACCTTGCGTGGGAGAGTTTTGAGCAACCGCACTGAGGCTTTGAGAACCACAAAGATCAGTCACGTTTCTTGTTTTTGATGATAAAGGTCCAATTTCTTGTAAAGGTGTCATAAGAAGCGGCGCTTCCAGCAGGAAGAATAACAAAGCTCCATTACTGGCTATGTAGGTTGGGATTTCTCAGAATGATGACATGTACCGTACGACGTAGGTTATTGTCCATACAAAGTCAAATGTCAGGGTTTTACCCGATGGCAATAGATCTGAAAGATTCTGATATAAGATATGGGAAAGATTTATGATAAATCACAGCTGGTAAAGAGCAGCTCTCGCTCTGTGGTTCCCAGCCAGTCAATGTACTACATGGCCGCCATGTGATACTATGTTTTCCCTGTAGTGGCCAAGGCGCGTCTTGTATGACAAGACGCGCCTTGTCCAGCAATAACAGCTGACTGCAGGGCCAACTTCTATTTAGCCCCTTAAAAGGGGTACTCCGCTGCTCAGCGTTTGGAAAAAACTGTTCCGAACGCTGGAGCCGGGAGCTCGTGACGTCATAGCCCCGGCCCCCCTCAATGCAAGTCTATGGGAGGGGACGTGGATTACAGATAACTAATCCAGGCTGTTTAGCCCCTTAAAATGTTGCAGTCAATAATGACTATGGTGCCCAGGTGGTCAGACAACTGTTCCTCTGTTCCATCTCCCTCCAACGTTCTCCCGTGAAGTGATCACGAGGTGCAGAGCAGTTAAGATGGCAGCCACGTCCCTAGTTAGGGTGCTTGGTCCTGTCATTTTGGTAACCTAGTACTAATAGAGTGATCATAGAGCAATAAAGGAATACAGAGGCTGTTCGGGAAACCATGTCTGTCGAAAACCATGTCGAAAACCATGTCTGTCTGTTTTGCTCTAAAAACAGCTCCACACTTGTCCGCAGGTCACAAGTGCTAACTCACAGATCTGAAATGCTGGATACTCCGGACGGCTGTGTTCTGTTTTTGTGAGAAAAGCAGCCACAACAACCCATTCAATGATCTCAGCATTCACAAGTACTGTATTTACATAGACCATTGTTTCCCAGCCAGGGTGCCTCCAGCTGTTGGAAAACTACAACTCCCAGCATGCCCGGACAGCCTTCGGCTGTCCGGTCATGCTGGGAGTTGTAGTTTTGCAACAGCTGGAGGCAACCTGGCTGGGAAACACCGACATATACCCAGGCCTTAGTAAAAGGCTGCAAGTAAATGCGGATAATTCTTCCCTGCCACATTTACAGGAGCTGCTTATTGCAGACTCCCAAAGCACATAATAGAGATGAGCGAACTTACAGTAAATTTGATTCGTCACGAACGTCTCGGCTCGGCAGTTGATGACTTTTCCTGCGTAAATTAGTTCAGCCTTCAGGTGCTCCGGTGGGCTGGAAAAGGTGGATACAGTCCTAGGAAAGAGTCTCCTAGGTCTGTATCCACCTTTTCCAGCCTAGGGGAGCACCTGAAAGCTGAACTCATTTATGCAGGAAAAGTCATCAACTGCCGAGCCGAGAAGTTCGTGACGAATCGAATTTACTGTAAGTTCGCTCATCTCTAGCACATAACCTTGTAGGAAGAAGCAGATGACCTCCAGGTAAAGGAGAAAGAAAGAAAAAAAAATGAACCCATCTGTAGCACATTAAATGCTAAATTCTTACGTTTTTCTATATTGCAAAAACACAAAACCAAAAAAAAATAAAAAATAGAAGGTTGCCGACATAACTGTGGGGGTGGGGGGGGGGGGGGGGGTTTAAGGGCACCATTTTTGACTGCACAGCCTGTATAACCAAAGCACATTGAAGGAATAGGCTACAAACCGTGCAGGAAAAATCCATATATAAAAATGGTTACTTTGTAGTTAAACGTGTTTTTTTAGTATCACTGGTTGAAACTAAAAACTATTGTTGTCACTGATTTAAGTAGTCGAAATGTTCTGACATGTACATACACTGATCCTAAAATCATGGGGTCTAAATACAATTGTTCAATGGTCTTGACAAGGAACAGACATGGGGACTAAATGACATGCCCTTGATGTAGTTTATATTAGGGCTTCTCAAAGTGTTTCTACTTTGGTCTCAGCAGCAAATCCATGGCGAAGCTACCATACCCCTATCAGTGCCAACCAAATACCACCATGCAGTACACACAATACAATACAAAAAATAAAAATAAAAAATCCAAATGGAGAAGGTGAACTAGGCACAGTAAAAAGTCCCAGGAGAGACTTGAAATAGATCCAAATTGTAGGATTGAAACGCAGCAATTCGTATGTTGGATGGGTGAAGAAGTCATATTTTTGGTTTCTTAACCTTTAGAGTGCCGATTTGCTGCATTTAAGCTTGAATCCTTAAAAAAAAAAAAAAAAAAAAATCGCAGTGCAGCACAAAATACCTCTCCAGCAGTACCAAACCAATACTGCAGTGCAGCACAAAATACCTCTCCAGCAGTACCAAACCAATACTGCAGTGCAGCACAAAATACCTCTCTAGCTGTACCAAACCAATACTGCAGTGCAGCACAAAATACCTCTCCAGCAGTACCAGGACCACTGTTAACAGTATTCTCCCCATTTACTCCCATCCACCACTGACAGTATTACTATTCCCATTGCCATGACTCCGCACAAAGAATGAACGTGTTCATTCTTGGTAAGGACACAGAAAATAGAATTTCCGTGCCAGAAACATCTGGCACAGAAACTCCGCTGTGTGCACAGCGCTGCAGAATCCTATTGAATTCAACGAGACTCTGTTGCATCGGAATCTCTGTGCCGAATTGCAATGCAGAATCCAGCATGGAAATTCTGACATGTGAACATAGCGTTACACTCTCCCCCTATCCCACTGGTAGCAGCATTTTACCCACCAATTCCTCCCCAGGACACCATTCCCTGACTAGCAGGAACAGAGAAGATGCAGGAGGTGGGAGGGAAACAAAATGTCAGGAGAGCTCTCCCGACTTGCTCTCCCTCTCACCTCCTAATTCTCCTCTGCTCCTGATGATGCAAGGCCTGTAACATTGGTTAATTTCCTGTGGTGAGAATGGGTGAGGGATCTGTAATTACAACATGGAGGGACATTTATCAATGTTTGCTTATGTATTCTTTTTTTTAGTAATTTTTTCCTTACTTTTTTTTTTGCTTATGTGTGACTTATTTATCAACTGGTTTCAGCCTGTTGATAATTTTCTTTCACGTAAGCAATTTTTTCTTTTTTACTTTGGTAGTAGCCTTTTCTGCTCCATGTTTGAGCTGGTGTAAATTTAGTCAATTTTTAACCCTGTTTTTTTTTTTTGCGCAGTTGCGACTGTCGCAGTTAATAAATACCTGACTACCCGTAGTCCATTTTAAAATGTTTACTACGTAGTTAATTTTTGGAAAACTTGCTTTTCTCGCTTTCCAGTCAAAATGTTGCACGAAAAATCGCGTAGTCGCAGTTGCGACAATTATAGCAAAGAAAACCTGACTAAACCCGTTGATAAATGTCCATAATGGTCACAAACTATTGAGTGCACGGATCCTGCACCCAACGAGCAGTCTTCAGGAGAGCTGCAGAATATGTGGACTCATGGACATGTGACCTTGTTGTGGCTGCAGATCCTTTACCCATTCTCACCACAGGAAGTGAACCGATATTGCAGGCCTGGCATGGGTGGATGGGGGGACACATTTTGATCAAAAAGTGCGCAATGAGCCTCCATTTTTTGACCAAGAGTGCTGTTGCAACTTTCTTTTTTGTACATCATCAGTTTCTGCTTTGCATATAGCAATTGAAGGAGAAGCACAGGTGCACCGGCACTACAACAACCACAATGCCCTCAGATGTGCAGATAATGGGCCGCTGACAGAGTGACTGCAAATAGATATGTATCTCTAGGTGGTGCAGACTATGAATAACGGAGCAAACATCCTTAGTTATGCAAGAGAACAGAAGTCGCACTCACCCAGTTCGATGCAAGAATCAAATCCATTTATTAAACACCAGCAGTGGATGACAGGATAAAAAGTCACTGACACGCGGGGAGCGAGGGCGCACGCCCCCAGACGCGGGGTATACAACAGGAGGCGACTAGTTTCGTATATACCTATTGGCCGTAAGAAGCGTCGTGCTGTGACGCGAAACTAGTCGCCTCCTGTTGTATACCGCGCGTCTGGGGGCGTGCGCCCTCGCTCTCTGCGTGTCAGTGACTTTTTATCCTGTCATCCACTGCTGGTGTTTAATAAATGGATTTGATTCTTGCATCGAACTGGGTGAGTGCGACTTCTGTTCTCTTGCATAACTAAGGAAGTTTCTGCTTTGCGCTGATTAGAGATTCTGTGTGCAGAGCTCACATGAAATAGATATCCTTGGCAAGGATTCCTGGGGGAAAAACAAACAAACATTGAAATGTATTCTACACTACTGGCTCTCTAGCGCAGTGTTTTCCAAACAGTGTGTCTCCAGCTGTTGCAAAACTACAACTCCCAGCATTCCCGGACAGCCGATGGCTGTCCGGGAATGCTGGGAGTTGTAGTTTTGCAACAGCTGAAGACACACTGTTTGGAAAACACTGCTTTAGTGCCCCCTATAGGTATCTACCACGTAAGTCAATGTCTTAAATCACAAAGGCGCCTTGAAACAGTATTCGGGATATTAGCCATGCAATAACACCCATTTGTACGCAGTATTGTTCCTAAGATGTTTCAAGGCTCTTTCATAGATCAGATAGGGTACCTGCCTATAGGTGGCACTAGAGAGACCATTTTCTTCCTTCTGAAGGAGGAGAGCCAATTTGTGAGCTGCACTAAGTATCTATTAAGTAATAGTAATAAAGTTAAACTGTATGAACAAAGTTCAACATTAGCTTATATAAAGCTACAGGAAGTGAGCTGTCAGTTCCACGAAAAAAAAAAAAAATTACTACAAAAACATCTAAGAACAAGTCACATCAGATTAGCACATTACATGAGTCAGGAACCGGTCACCGTCACAACCCACCGGAGAGTCACTGATAAAAGTCTAAGAATCTGTGTGCAGTGATTTACACCGTAAACTGCTAAGAAGAAGAGAAATTACCAGCCTTGAGTTTAACCTCATAAGGGTGTATTCACATGTACAGTATCCTGCGCATATTTGATGTTGTAGAGTTCAATGTAAACCAAATGACTGAACACAGCTTCATATCTGCGGCTTCGATCATGTGCCGGATACTGCGCATGTAAATTCATTTTAAAAGGAAATATTTAGCATGGACCAATATAACCTTATCCACAGGACAGGAAATAAGCATCTGTTCAGTCGTCAGACCCTCCGATGCCTAGAACAGAACTAAAGAAGCTCTCATGTGCATGAAGAAGTAGTGTTTATACATCAAAGTCAGGGTCCGACTGCTGGGACCCCTCAAGATCACCTGCCAGGTGCCCCGGCATACCCCATGCATGGAGCTGTCACCCCTCTGTGCACGAAGCTGTGTCGGACAGCGCACAAAGTGGTGGTCGACATGCCCGCCCATGTATCTCTATGGGAGAGGCGGAGATACAACGCTTCCATAGAGATGTACAGTATGTGCAGTGGTCGACACAGGTTCGTGCACAGAACCGGAACCGTAACAAAACCAGAAGGAGATCGCAAGGGGTCCCAGCGGTCGGTCCCCGCAATCAGACACTTATCCCCTATCCTGTGGATAGGTGATAAGTTGCTAAGTACTGAAGTTCCCCTTTAAAAGGAACACTCTGGGCAGAACAGATACATGTGTTATGACTACTGCAGGGTGCGACTGTGTAATGCTTGAAACAAGGAATAAGGCCCTGCATTCTACATAAAGCACATCATTTCTGCCCGCAGTATTCCTCTATAAGCAAGGCTTGACTTGTATCTGCTGCTATTATAGGGGTCATAAAATACAAGGGTCATGGCCCGTTCACAGATGCTCTTGTACCTGTGGCTGTGTCAGGAACTGGAACCCAAGTTCAGTTAGGGACTTACTTTGAAAAGATGGCTGTCAACTTCCTCCTGTTTCTCCTTGGCTCTGAATCCTCATCAAACTCTTCTCTCTCTTTCCCTAGGAAAACCTCTTGATGGAACTCCTTGTTGAGGTGACCATCCATTTCCATTTTCACTCCGTTAAGATGGTCCGGGGGCATGATCTCATTTTCATCCTTATTGTCCACTGGTTTATCTTTTAAGGCAGAATTATTGGCCGGCCTGGCATAAACATCCATAAGAAGAAATACGAATAAGAGGGAGAGGTAGAGGGAACCCAAGCTGAAAAGGAATGCCTGCTTAGACACCATTGTCCTTCACTGAAGAGGATGTAGTTGTAAAGAGATTTTCTTCCTGAAAAAGATAACAGCATATAAAGAACCAGTGTGACAGATTATACAGTGCCTAATCCCTCAAGTTATAATATTATTGGTTCCAGGACGACCATTGTATGTGGAAACCATAAATCTATGGAAACCTGGTAATTGGTTCTGAAGCCACCAAAAGGTCATCCAAAAATAGGAAAAAGTGAGGATTAAAGAAAAATAAGTAGATAGCTAATAAAGATAAAGCAATTACATACATATAAAAGTAAGAAAGATCTGCTGGGAGCTGTAATCACTGTCTATGTAGAGGACAGGAGCTTCTTCAGGGTCCTGTACAGAACACACAGTGTCCTAAAAAAGTAACATGGAGCTGCCCTCACCTGGTGTCTAAAGGGGCAGATAACCCTGGCACAGGTAAAGAGTAGTACAGAAAATGTAATACCAACCTGTACTGTAGGGGGCGCTACCAAAAAGACTTCAGGAATACAAGGGTTTTACCAGTATAATGTACATTCTGATTGGTCAGCTCTTCCGGCCATTGACACGTTTCACAGATCTGGACTGTCTGTAACATTGTATGTTGAGTCTGGTTTCAAGTTACAATGGTCCAGAAAAGACTATTGTATGTTGAAAATACTGTATGTTGAGGCCATTGTAAGTTGAGGGATCACTGTATAAGCAATGAGTGATACATCATTGTAGGTCTATAAGGAAGTTACTTCTAGATTAAATATTGGAGTAGAGTGACAATACCAGACACAGCCCATGGATACAAGAGGCGCTGTTGCATCCACACACATATACTTATATTCAACCTGTCACTATTTTCTCACTAAATATATTTCCAAAGGTACTGACATAAAATGTTCACCAGATGTTGGTTATGTTGGTATTTTATACATACAAAGAAAACTAAACAAATAACCTGAGGGGAAAAAAAAGTCAGTAACATAGTTTGTAAGGTTGAGTCCATCAAGTTCAACCTAAAACCCTACTGTGTTGATCCAGAGGAAGGTCAAAAAACCCCATGAGGCTGATGCAGATTGCCCCATGAGAGGAAAAATTCCTTCCTGACTCCAATATGGCATCATAATAACCCCATAAATCCAGTATCCATAAGTTGTAATATTATCTTTTCAAGAAAACATCCAGGCCCCCCTTGAACTTGTTTAGTGAGTCAGACATCACAACATCACGAGGCATAGAGTTCCATAGTCTCACTGCTCTTACAGTAAAGAATCTCTGTCTGTGATGATGGTGAAACCTTCTTTCCTCTAGACCAGGGGTGGGCAATTATTTTTCCCATGGGGCCACATGAGAAACTAAAAATATTGTGGAGGGCCGGGTAGTTTTTCCCCCAGATCAGGCAGCATAGTTGTCCCCCAGATCAGGCAGCATAGTTGTCCCCCAAATTAGGCAGCATAGTTGCCCCCCAAATAAAGCAGTATAGTTGTCCCCCAGATTAGTATAGGTGCCCCCCAGATAAGGCAGCATAGTTGTACCCCAGATTAGTTGTCCCCCAGATTAGGCAGCATAGTCGTCCCCCAGATTAGGCAGCATAGTCGTCCCCCAGATTAGGAGCATAGTCGTCCCCCAGATTAGGAGCATAGTCGTCCCCCAGATTAGGAGCATAGTCGTCCCCCAGATTAGGAGCATAGTTGTCCCCCAGATTAGGAGCATAGTTGTCCCCCAGATTAGGAGCATAGTTGTCCCCCAGATTAGGAGCATAGTTGTCCCCCAGATTAGGAGCATAGTTGTCCCCCAGATTAGGAGCATAGTTGTCCCCCAGATTAGGAGCATAGTTGTCCCCCAGATTAGGAGCATAGTTGTCCCCCAGATTAGGAGCATAGTTGTCCCCCAGATTAGGAGCATAGTTGTCCCCCAGATTAGGAGCATAGTTGTCCCCCAGATTAGGAGCATAGTTGTCCCCCAGATTAGGAGCATAGTTGTCCCCCAGATAAGGCAGCATAGTTGTCCCCCAGATAAGGCAGCATAGTTGTCCCCCAGATAAGGCAGCATAGTTGTCCCCCAGATAAGGCAGCATAGTTGTCCCCCAGATAAGGCAGCATAGTTGTCCCCCAGATAAGGCAGCATAGTTGTACCCCAGATAAGGCAGCTCCCCCCCCCCCCACACACACACTGACACATACACATATAAACACAGACACTCACCCGCCCTGCGCAGCAAAGGGAGACAGGATACACGGCCTCTCATCCTCTCCCCTCCCTGCTCTGCCTATGGAGGGTTGTAAGACTGCACGGGGCAGAGAGAAGGTGGGGGAGGGGGAGAGAGGAGACAGGAGGTCACGCCCCCTCCCCAGCACTGTACAATCTCTTCCTGTCATCGCACGGAGCTCTCCCTGTCACAGGCTGGTGGTGTCAGACCTGGGCATTGTACGGCCGACAGTCAGCGTGGGCCGGTCAGAGCCAATCAAAGGGCCGTATGTGGCCCGCGGGCCGTACAATGCCCAGGTCTGCTCTAGATGTACAGGATGCCCTCTTGTCATGGTTACGCAAGAGTCCCTCAAAAAAAGGACAAGAGTCTTGGGTGGGTTCACATTACATTACTGCTCCCATTCATATCCAGCTGAAAATGGGATGCTTAGTTTTTCCCCCAGATCAGGCAGCATAGTTGTCCCCCAGATCAGGCAGCATAGTTGTCCCCCAGATCAGGCAGCATAGTTGTCCCCCAGATCAGGCAGCATAGTTGTCCCCCAGATTAGGCAGCATAGTTGTCCCCCAAATAAGGCAGCATAGTTGTCCCCCAGATTAGGCAGCATAGTTGTCCCCCAGATTAGGCAGCATAGTTGTCCCCCAAATAAAGCAGTATAGTTGTCCCCCAGATTAGTATAGGTGCCCCCCAGATAAGGCAGCATAGTTGTACCCCAGATTAGTTGTCCCCCAGATTAGGTAGCATAGTTGTCCCCCAGATTAGGAGCATAGTTGTCCCCCAGATTAGGAGCATAGTTGTCCCCCAGATTAGGAGCATAGTTGTCCCCCAGATTAGGAGCATAGTTGTCCCCCAGATTAGGAGCATAGTTGTCCCCCAGATTAGGAGCATAGTTGTCCCCCAGATAAGGCAGCATAGTTGTCCCCCAGATAAGGCAGCATAGTTGTCCCCCAGATAAGGCAGCATAGTTGTCCCCCAGATAAGGCAGCATAGTTGTACCCCAGATAAGGCAGCTCCCCCCCCCCCCCCACACACACTGACACATACACATATAAACACAGACACTCACCCGCCCTGCGCAGCAGAGGGAGACAGGATACACGGCCTCTCCTCCTCTCCCCTCCCTGCTCTGCCTATGGAGGGTTGTAAGACTGCACGGCAGAGAGAAGGCGGGGGAGGGAGGAGAAAGGAGGTGCACGCCCCCTCCCCAGCACTGTACAGTCTCTTCCTGTCATCGCACGGAGCTCTCCCTGTCACAGGCTGGTGGTGTCAGACCTGGGCATTGTACGGCCGACAGTCAGCGTGGGCCGGTCAGAGCCAATCAAAGGGCCGTATGTGGCCCGCGGGCCGTACAATGCCCAGGTCTGCTCTAGATGTACAGGATGCCCTCTTGTCATGGTTACGCAAGAGTCCCTCAAAAAAAGGACAAGAGTCTTGGGTGGGTTCACATTACATTACTGCTCCCATTCATATCCAGCTGAAAATGGGATGCTGACTTATACTGAAAACGCGAGCAGCGGACCCTATTGCTTTATAGAGCCAAAGTTACCTAGTGACTCCGCTTAGGACGTGTACTATTTGAAAAGTGCAGCGGGACGCACTTTTAGGGCTACATTCACACCTCGTGTTCACTCTACGGGTGCCGGATCCAGCTGGGGGAGGTGAAAACATCGGCTAATTTTTGACCCGTATCAGGAAATTTGCATTGGCGGCGAGAGCGATGTCTCCGCAGCGATTGCGCTGATGTTCACATGGTGAGCAGCGGTAGAAACCAGGTCACCTGACCCATCTACCTATAAATTCAAGTTAGTGCAGGTGACTCTGCTGTAAGATTGACTTTAATAATAGGGAGTACCCCCTTGTAGGTAGTATAGATAATTGCAGACATTAGTAGCAGCCCCCCTGTAGACTACAGCCCCAGCCTTGTAGACAGCAGCCCCCCCTCTTGTAGACAGCACCCCCCCCCCCCCGTGTCCCCCTTGTATACAATAGCCCCCCCCTTATAGACAGTTCTCCCTCTTGATCCCCTTACAGAAAGACAGCAGGCCCCCCATGTAGACAGTGGGCCCAATCCTTGTAGACAGCACCCCCCCTTGTAGACAGCAGGCCGCCCCCACTTTGTAGACAGCGCTCCCTCTTGTCCCCCTTGTAGACAGCAGGGTCCCCCCCCTTGTAGGAAGCAGCCCCCCCTTCCTCTTGTAGACAGTGCTCACCTGCGGCTGTCCTCGGGTGTTGCCGCTCCGCTGTCCCTTTTTCCCGATCGCATCATGGCGTCCTATGGAGAGGAGCATGTGACATACACGTCACTCTGCTTCCTCCATAGCGTTACCCTGGGCGCAGGGGAGGAGGAGTGATGTGTGTGTCACATGCTCCTCCATAGGACGCCATGTTGCGATCGGGAGAACGGGACAGTGGAGCGGGGCCGCACAGCAGCAGGTATCGGGGACATTAAACGAGTCCACGATACCATGCAAATACCGAGTATCGGGCCCGATACAGATACTAGTATCGGTATCAGGACATCCCTAATTATTTCACAATAAATTTGCCTCGACCAGGTGCTTCTCACAAGATTTCCGACATAAGAATAATCAGAAAAGATGTCCAAGAGCCAAGGACACTTGTGGAGACCTGGAATTAGCAGGGGCTGTTGTCTCAAAGAAAATCGTAACTAATGCACTCATGGCCTGTCTCACCGCACAAGACTCCATTGTGAATATAAAGTAGGTTGAAGCTCGTGTGGAGTTTGCTGGACAACATTAGGAAATTGTGAAATACTGGGAGAATATAGTGCGGACAGATAAGAGCAAAATGGAATTGTATGGAGGTGATAATATGCACCATGTTTGGAGGAGAAATGGCGCTGCACATCACTCCAAATACACCAGAACAACAATGAAGTCCGGAGGTGGGAACATCATGGTGTGAGGCGGCTTTACAGCAAATGGTATCGACAAACGTCATAACTGAAGGAAGGATGAATGGGCAAATATACAGACACATTGTGACAAAAATCTGCTGCCATCTACCAGGATGATGAAGATGAAAAGAGGGCGGACATTTCAGAAAAACAGTGATCCCAAACACACAGCCAAGGAAACTCTCAAATGGTTCAAATAAAAGAAAATAAAGCTGCTAGAATGGCCCAAACCACCTGACATATCCCAATGAAAATTCATGGAAAGAACACCAGTGGTCCTGACTGCCCTCTCGTCCCTGTCCTCCCCCCCCCCCCTCTTTTTTATGTCCCCCCCCTCTTTTTTATGTCCTCCCCCCTCTCTTCGTCACACCACTGTCCTGTTTGTCCACTTTATTGTTCAACTTCTACTGACGTTTTTTGTTTTGATCAGTCCTTTTCGTTAGATAGCTTGTGTTTTGCTTTGCTGTTGCTCAGCACGTTTTTACTACTTGACACTGCACTCAAGGGGCTTTTACCTTGTGGACCCCTCTTGTTGTCTGATGGTTTCCTGTTTTCTCTTTATGATGCTCCTCTTACATGCCGCAATATAATATTCTCTTTTTACTCTGACCCTCATTCTTTATGTGTAATTGTCGTACATGTCATCCATGTCGGTTGTTTGTTTTCCTTGTTCTTTCTTTTTTTTATTTTTTTTTTATTTTAATGAGAAAATCTATTGGAAAGAACTGAAGATCATGATTCATAGAAGAGGCCTATGGAACCTTTATAAGATGTAAAGACTGATTGTGTAGAAGAATAGGCCAAAACCCCAGCAGAGCAATGCTTGCCACTAGTTCTTCCATTCAGGAGACGTCTAGAAGCTGGCATAACCAAAGACTTATATACAACGTATTAAATAAATATCCGTAATCGTGTTCAATACTTTTTTCCCTGTGTCATTTCACATTATTACACAAGACTTAATTCCTGAGCTTATTTGTTTGGTTTCTTTGTATGTATGTATTACTTAGGTCGTTACCAACATCTGGTTAAAGGAGAGCTCCGGCAAAAATTAACTTATCCCCTACCCACAGGATAAAGGATAAGTAGCCGATTGCGGGGGATCCGACTGCCAGGGCCTTCCATGATCACCGGGACAGGATCCTGGCGCTTTCAGTGAGGAGCGCGTGTCGTCTACCTGACGGCACATGCTCCATTCATTTCTATGGGAGCGCCAATGATGCCCAAGTATATACTCTGGTCTTTTCAGTGCTCCCATTGGAATGAATGGAGCAAGTGCCGGCAGCAGGACGCACTCTTCACTGAGCTTTGGGACCCCCCCCCCCCCCCCGCGATCAGCTACTTATCCCCTATCCTGTGGATAAGGCATAAGTTATTTTTTGCCAGAGATATACTTTAAAATTTCAAGTCAACAGCACTGTTATAAATATATTTAGTAAGAAAAGTTATGACTTATCCCAACTGCTGTGTGTGTGTGTATCTATCTATCTATCTATATTTATTTTTATTTATTTATTTTTTTATTTATTATTATTATTTTTTTTATTTTTTACTCATCATATTACGAGAGTGGGATTCCGAAAGTTACACAACCAAAGTCATTGGGGAGGCAGGTATTAAAGGGGTATTCCAGGAAAAAAACTTTTCTTTTTTATATATCAACTGGCTCCAGAAAGTTAAACAGATTTGTAAATTACTTCTATTAAAACATCTTAATCCTTTTAGTACTTATGAGCTGATGAAGTTGAGTTGTTCTTTTCTGTCTAAGTGCTCTCTGATGACACCTGTCTCGGGAATCGCCCAGTTTAGAAGCAAATCCCCATAGCAAACCTCTTCTAAACTGGGCGTTTCCCGAGACAGGTGTCATCAGAGAGGATTTAGACAGAAAAGAACAACCTTAACTTCAGAAGCTCATAAGTACTGAAAGGATTAAGATTTTTTTAATAGAAGTAATTTACAAATCTGTTTAACTTTCTGGAGCCAGAGATATATATATATATATATATATATATATATATATATATATATATATATATATATATATATATAAGGTTTAATGAGATGCTTCAATCATAGTACATATGACAGAAGGAACTATTGAAAGCTACAGTAAATATTGCAGGTATTTACTTAGGAAGCAGTTCATATGCCCTGCCATTGTAAAACAACTCTGAGTTATCTACGGATGATGAAGTGTATAGTTAGAAACAAAGTCAGGCCTGTATATATATATATATATAAATAAAATAGTTTTTTCCTGGAATACCCCTTTTTGCTAATAAAAAGAGTAGAATGGTCACTGGAAAATAGAATCTGACCAACATCTGCATGCTGGGAGTTGTAGTTTTGCAACAGCTGGAGGCAGCCTGGTTGGGAAATACTGGCTTTTAGGTGGAGGGCTGTGCTTATGACCCATGGCTTACACAATGCTTTGCTAATATTTATTTTGCCCATGTCCAGACAAGTATTTTGCCAGTGCTGCAGCTTGTTCCTGAATGAGCAGAGTGACAAAATACAGATGAAGAACACGTGACAACAAAACATCAAGGGCAGAACACAGACGGGTAAGGTCATGGTGCATACTGCAAAGGCAAAAGAACACACATTCTGCAGTGCAACGCAGAACAGACAGGCAGCCGGTAATTCAAGCTTCACACACTTTAGTTTCAGGCACAGACATCCATTTCACTTTCAACTTTGGGTGTTAAATGCTCCAAATATTTGCTCTATTATCCAAAAAGCCAAAGTATAGGGGCCACAAGCCAACAGGAAAAAATTTAGCCCCGTTAGCGCCTCTGGCCCAGATGTACTGTTTAACTTTGTGTCTTTACCTAACTTTTAGTTTTTACTAGAGATGAGCGAACTTACAGTAAATTCGATTTGTCACAAACTTTTCGGCTCGGCAGTTGATGACTTTTCCTGCGTAAATTAGTTCAGCCTTCAGGTGCTCCGGTGGGTTGGAAAAGGTGGATACATTACTAGGAAAGAGTCTCCTAGGACTGTATCCACCTTTTCCAGCCCACCGGAGCACCGGAAAGCAGAACTAATTTATGCAGGAAAAGTCATCAACTGCCGAGCCAAGAAGTTTGTGACGAATCGAATTTACTTTAAGTTCGCTCATCTCTAGTTTTTACCTTGCACAATGCATTCTATGATCCAATTATCCCCTCAGGCCCGGACACCTTGCCAAACAACTGCTACCTGGATGTAAGAAGTGCGCTGGGGAAAGTATGGAAAAGGTCAAGAAGCTCCAGCTGTCTATTACAGCAGGGATTAAAGGGGTGCTCCGGTGGAAAACATTTTTTTTGTTAAATCAACTGGTGCCAAAAAGTTAAACAGATTTGTAAATTGCTTCTATTAAAAAAAAAAAGAATCTTAATCCTTCCAATACTTATTAGCTGCTGAATACTACAGAGGAAATTCTTTTCTTTTTGGATTACTTTTCTGTCTGTCCAGAGTGCTCTCTGCTGACACCTCTGTCCATTTTAGGAACTGTCCAGAGCAGCATAGGTTTGCTATGGGGATTTTCTCCTACTCTGGACAGTTCCTGACAAGGACAGAAGTGTCAGCAGAGAGCACTGTGGTCAGACAGGAAATAATCCAAAAAGAAAAGAATTTCCTCTGTAGTATAAGACAGCTGATAAGTACTGGAAGAATTAAGATTATTTCATAGAAGCAATTTACAAATCTGTTTAACTTTCTGGCAACAGTTGATTTAAATAAAATAAAGTTTTCCACTGGAGTACCCCTTTAAGAGATAACTCTGATCACGGCCATTGAACTCCTACATGACAAGCTTAATAGTTATCTAGGTGGTTAGGCTAGGGGATGCTCTATTACAGGGGTCTCAAACTTAAATTATCTGGGGGCCACTGGAGGTAGCGGCTCGGTGAGGCTGGGCTGCATGCACCCCTCACATATAATGCCTCCATCATGCAACCATCATCATCCACCAGCAAACCCTTGCCCCCATTCCTCCTACCACCCTGTGGTAATAGCATAAGCTGACGGATGATGGGGGTTCTACTGCTGGGGGGGGGGGGAAGCATTAGGTAGGCAGCAGTTTCCCCAAATTAGGCAGCCTTAGCACAGATTCCCCACCTGGACTGCACTACTTACAGCTGCCTGCGGGGACTTCCTGGCGGAGGAGCCCGCTAAACTTTACGTCAACGCACGCGCTACACAGGACGTCGGCATCCCTGTGCGGCGCTTGCGATGACGTCACTCACGGCGCATGCCTCTGCAAGGAAGTCCCCGCAGGCAGATGTCAGTAGCAGTTTCGTGACGGGGCAAGACTGGTTGCTCCGTCACATGTGCACCGGGTCCCATGTAGCAGTGTTTACCGAAGTGTGTGAAGTCTTCTGGCATGTAGCCCTGCTTGCCCGAAGCTAAATGCCTGAAGAATTCACCTGCCCGGCACCCGGAACTGCATGTCCCAGGCGTTAGGTGATACAAATTCCAGATCCCTGGTGCGGGCTGCAAAATTTCGTTCCGCGGGCCGCAAATGGCCCACGGACCAGGAGTTGGAGACCCCTGCTCTATTATATTAAAATGTACTACCATATTACTGGTTCTGTGATATCTTTTGTGCTCCTGTATTATAGCGACAGGAATAGCAGTATCCCAGCCACTTACCTCTGTAATACCGCCAAACAGCGAAATTATAGCAGCACGAAGAGAACACAGACTTATAGTGTCAGGGATGGGTGTGTAGCTTTAAGTGTCAGTGAACATTAACCTTGATATAATACGTGTTATAAGTGTAGTAATAAATATATAATCCCTAGTAATAAATGTGTCAGTGCATCGTGTTATCTATATTAATAACATAGAACTTGGGCAAAGTACAAGCAATGATCTTCTCAGTGCTGAACTAGTGAGTAAGTAAAAAGTAAACCAGCTGACAAATCGCCGTCAATGTGTTATCCTGGGGAAGCTGCATGAACCTGTGTATCTTTCCTGTAGCAATGATGTAAAGTAAACCTGTCCATATATATAAGTGGCACTGATTGTGGTGTCACCAGTTGTATTGGTGGCCTCCAGCCTCTCCCATGACCACAGATGTCAATGGAGAGAAGGATCAGGCATGTTGAATTTCAACAAACAGAATCTTCTCTTTCTGCCGTATGAACCACTGCCAGAGGCAAAGGAATCTGGCTGTAGCTTTCTAATGTCTTCCAAATTAGAATGTATATTTGCTGCATTGACAAGTATGGGGTGATCAGGAGCAGTCATCTAATATGTATCGCCAGCTTTGGAGCCCACCCATTCAAAAAGGGTACAGCCTTGTCACACATGGTTATGCCACCTGTGAAAAACATTCCTGGCAGCTCTCTCCACTTTGGCCAATAAAAGGTCTAACAGAGCACAGTAATCCCCTATAAAATATCCAACAGGGCCTATGGGAAGGACCTGTCTTCTTACCAGGATAGGTCCCTTTAAAGGAGAACTGTCACCCTGATCAACCACACTAAACCCAATATACTGGGTTATAGTGTGGGTGACCAGGAATCCACAGAGGGATCACTTACTATAATCGGTGCAGTGGTTGCCGAAATATTGGCTGGCGAAGTTCCCCTTCTGAATTCATGGCGTTGTGCACAGTAAGCGGGGCCCTGCCGGACGGCCGCCCGTTTCTTTCTGTCTCCTTCATCAGCCATCCCCTTAGTTAGCATATTCATATTCTGCAACTCCACGTCCTAGTGACGTGAGTCGCAGGTCATATGAGCGCTGCACTCTGTCGGTAGAGCGCATGCGCCGGCAGTCTACATACAGCTCTCATGTCCAGAGCTCTGACTGCTGAAAGCAGTCATGTGAAAGCTGTAGAGCTGCCGGTGTATGCGCTCTACCGACAGAGCGCAGCGCTAATATGACCTGCGACTCACGTCACTAGGACGTGGAGTCACAGAATATGAATATGCTAACTAAGGGGATGGCTGATTGAGAAGACTGAAAGAAGCAGGGGCAGCCAGCCTGCGGGGCCCCGCCTCCTGCGCGCGACTCCCTGAATTCAGAAGGTTGCACCATCCGCCCAATGTTTGTTCGGTTCAGGAAACATGTCCGACTTTCCAGGAGGGAAGAAGGGGTGCCCAGACTGGCAGAAAATCTGCAGATCAAACACAACGGCAACCCCGCAATACTAACTTTCTTCGGTCTGGAAACTGTCAAACATTCCTATGGGTCTCACCAGACAGACCTTTCTGCAACAAAGAGAAGCACGCTGGATCTCCCGGCTGGGAGCCACTGAATTATAAACTAGAAGGGACTAAACCACCTTAAAGGAGATGTCTCATGGAAAAAAAATGTATCCTCTATCCACAGGATAGGGAATAAGTGAACCACCGCCATCTCCTCTACGGGGCCCTGACTCTCCACAGGAAGGCAGCGTCACAACCCGCACCCCCTCCATATATCTATATGGGAGATCCGATCAGCTATCTTCGGCTCTCCCATAGAGATATATGGAGCGGACAAGGCAGCCCTTGCTTCGGGCAGGGGTCGTGATGCTGCGTTCCCAGGGAGAGCTGGGGCCCTGTACTGGAGATCACGGGGTTCCCAGCAGTCGGACCCCCTGCAATCTGAAACTTATCCCCTATCCTTCAAAACAGACGGAGCATCAGGTAACTCCTAAATCATTCATATCACATTGGAGTTTGTCTACCATGCTTTACTCTGCAGCTCTGCCTGTTCAAATGTAGGGCCCCTTTCACACGGCCATTGCTCCCCGTCAAGAACGGCTGTTTTTTTTGTGTGTGTGTGTGACTTTAACAGCCATTCTAGTGACGGGGAGCAACGGGCAACAACGGGTCCAGATGGCTCCCATTTACTAATATGGGGGTCGTCGGGCACTGTTGTTTTTTTGACAGAAATAGTGGGAGAAAATACGGCGCTTGCAGTAATATTTCTCCCGCTATTCTCCCCGGCTCCCGACAGCCGCCACACTGCCGTGTCATAACAGCAGTGTGAAAGAAGCCTAAAAGAGGGAGGAGAGGATGAGTATTTGGTATCGTATATCTGGAAAGGCTCAGCTTTAAAATGGTCTACCCAGGATTAACACAATAACTGCTGTCTTCCATAAAAAATAAATACAGCGCCACGCCTGTCCTCAGGTTGAGTGTGGTATGGCATTGCAACTTAGTTTCATTGAAGTGTATAAAGCCAAGTTGTAATACCACAAACAACCTGATGACAGATGTGGCGCTGTTTTCTCTATTCCCGGATAACCCGCACATGAATAATAGAACAGACATGTACAGAATACGATGCTGTCATTATAACGGAACCGAAACTGAGGTGAGGGCTGAACCTGAGTGATGGCGGCTGACTCACGTATTGTGAGAGACACCGGAAGCTCATATGCCCACACACGGATGTAACATATATGTATCTCTGCCGGTACATACGTCACCTTTCCTCTGTTACCTGCTGCACACGTCGGCAAAGCTCTCGGTTGCGGTCCGAGGCAGCGATCATCTACAGACCGGAAGCAGGAAGTGATTGAAGCCGGGGGAAGGAGGAATAGAGGACACGCCTGTACCAGACGCAAGGTTCCGCCCCCTCCCGCCGGCCGGTGAGGGAGGTGGATAGAGCGGGGTTTGGTGCAGTGCGGTGCTAAGCTCGGGCGTTGTACTGCAGGACAGCCGTGTGTCTATTGCAGTGTTTCTCAACCAGGTTCCCTCCAGCTGTTGCAAAACTACAACTCCCAGCCATGCCCGGACAGCCTTTGGCTGTCCGGGCATGCTGGGAGTTGTAGTTTTGCAACAGCTGAAGACACCCTGAAACACTTGTCTGTGGTGACATAGGAGGGTAATTATCAAAACCCGTTTAGAGGAAGAGTGGTGCAGTTTCCCATAGCAACCGATCAGATTGCTTCTTTCACTTTCCACAGGTCTATTTAAAAATGAAAGAAGCGATCTGATTGGTTGCTATAGGCAACTGCATCACTCTTCCTCTACACTTGTTTTGATAAATCTCCCCCATAATGTACAACATGCTGATGAAAAGGCTCACAATTCGGGGGTATAAATAAGTAAAGATGATGGGCAACCTATAGATTGAATAATAATCCACATATAGGCTGTGTTCACACAGCGCGTGACCTTTAGTCCGTATTTGGCTTATGTTACTTTTTCACCTATTGCTTTCACTTTAAGGTGCATTTTGCAAAACAGCACCACTCCTGTCCACAGGTTGTGTGTAGTACTGCAGGTCAGTTTCATTCACTATAGTGGAGCAGAGCTGCAATACCAGACACAACCTGAGGATAGGAGTGGTGCTGTTTTTTTTTTTTATCCTAGCCTTTTAAAGGGGTACTCCGCCCCTAGACATCTTATCCCCTATCCAGAATATAGGGGATAAGATGTCTGATCGCGCGGGTCCAGCCGCTGGGAACCGCTGTGATCTCTCCTGCAGCACCCCCTGTCATCTGGTGCATAGAGCGAACTTCACTCCGTGCCTGATGACTGGCGATGCAGGGGGCCGTAGGCTCGTGACATCATGGCCCCGCCCCCTTGTGATGTCACACCCTGCCCCCTCAATGCAAGTCTAAGCGGAAATTCTGCCATGTGAATAGACCCTTAGACACTTATCCCCCTATCCGCAGGAACGAACGCTGGGACCCCCGCTATCTCCTGAAGCAGGCCCGGCTCTGCCGCAGCCTGCCCGTTCAGGAGGCACATGCTGCCGCTGGTACACCCCCTCCATGTATGTCTATGGGAGAGGAGGAGATGCAGCATTCCTGCATCCCTGCCTCTCCCATAGAGCTGTATGGAGGGGGCGCGTCATCAACGACACGCACATTAGCCGTGCAGAGCCCCGGCAATGCCGGGTTCCCATACGGGATCAGACACTTATAATCTATCATGTGGATAGGGGATAAATGTGTAACACTGCAGTATTCCTTTAACCCCTTAAAGACGAGCGCCGTAAATGCACGTCCTGGTGAGTTGGTACTTAACGCACCAGGACGTACATTTACGTCCTAAGCATAACCGTGAGCATCGGAGCGATGCCCGAATCATGCGCGGCAGGTCCCGGCTGCTGATCGCAGCCAGGGACCCGCCCGTAATGGCGGACACCCACGATCCCACGGATGTCCGCCATTAACCCCTCAGATACCATGATCAATACAGATCACGGCATCTGCAGCATCGCGGTCACTAAAATGGATGATTGGATCGCCCGCAGCGCTGCCGTGGCGATCAGATCATCCAGCACGGCAGACGGAGGTCCCCTCACCTGCCTCCGCTGCCTTCCTGCAGACCAGAGCAGATGACCGATAACCCTGATCAGTGCTGTGTCCTATACATAGCACTGAACAGGATTAGCAATCGAGTTATTGCTATAAATAGTTCCCTATGGGGACTATTAAAGTGTAAAAATAAAAGTAAAAGTAAAAAAAAATTGAAAAACCCCCTCCCCCAATAAAAACGTAAATTGTCCCATTTTCCCTATTTCACCCTCAAAAAGTGTTAAAAAAATATTTTATATACATATTTGATATCAACGTGTGCGTAAATAACTGAACTATTAAAATAAAATGTTAATGATACCGTACAGTGAACGGCGTGAACGTAAAAATAAAAAAAAAGTCCAAAATAGATGCCTTTTTATAACATTTTATTCCCAAAAAAATTTATAAAAAATGGATTAAAAGTTCTATATAAGCAAATATGGTATCAATAAAAATTACAGATCACGACGCAAAAAATGAGCCCTCATACCGCTGCTTATACGGAAAAATGAAAAAGTTATAGGTCTTCATAATAGGGGGATTTTAAACAAACTAATTTGGTTAAAAAGTTTGCGATTTATTTTTTTAAGTGCAACAGTAATAGAAAAGTATGTTGTTATCATGGGTATCATTTTAATCGTATTGACCCAAAGAATAAAGAACACATGTAATTTTTACCGTAAATTGTACGGCGTGAAAACAAAACCTTCCAAAATTAGCAAAATTGCGGTTTTCTTTTTAATTTCACCACACAAATAGTATTTTTTGGTTGCGCCATACATTTAATGGTAAAGTGAGTGATGGCATTACAATGGACAACTGGTCGCGCAAAAAACAAGCCCTCATACTAGTCTGTGGATGAAAAAATAAAAGAGTTATGATTTTTTGAAGGCGAGGAGGAAAAAACAAAAACGTAAAAATTTAATTGTTTGCGTCCTTAAGGCCCAAATGGTCTGCGTCCTTAAGGGGTTAAATGCAAAATCTATGGCAAAAGTGCCCTGGGAGAGATGACCCCAAAGTGCCGAAATTCACTGGGTATGAGACCCTACTTGAAGTGGAAGCATGTAGCACGTACTTTACATGGCTGGATGTATGCGCTGTTTTTCATGGCACACATCCACATTATTTAACCCCTTAAGGACAATGAATGTATATTTACGTCCATTGCCCTTTCCCGTTATATGAAGAGCACTCAGGAGCTGAGTGCTCTTCATATCTGGTGGGTTCATACCTGGTGCTATCGGCAACCACGACCCGCGGCTAATGCCAGACATCGCCGATCAGGCTGATGTTTGGTATTAACCCTTTAGACGCCGCAATCAAAGTTGATTGCGATGCCTTAAGTGGGAGAATGACATAGCATTGTTCAGTGTATGCAATCTAAGGGTCTATTCACACGGCAGAATTTCCGCACCAATTCTGCTTCCGCTTCCTTGGGTGGTTTCTGGCTTGTGCAGATTTTGTGCGGAATTGGTGTGGAAATTCAGAAGTTTGAATGGGAGTGCGGAATCCCATAAAAGACTATTGGGCTTTCATTTGAGGCGGAATTCTGCAAACTGAAATTCTGCCGTATGAATAGACCCTAAGGATTGCATGTAATAGTCCCGATAAGGACAAAAAAATAGTGTAAAAAAAATTGTTAATAAATGTTATTTAACCCCTTCCCTCAAAAAATATTTGAATCAACCCCCCTTTTCCCATAAAAACAAAAACATATGTAAAACAAAAAATAAACATATGTGGTATCGCCGTGTGCATAGAAGTCCAGAATGGCATATTTTTGGTGACTTTGTATAACCGTAAAAAATGTATAAAAAGTAATCAAAAATTCCCATCAAAACAAAAATGGTACCGATAAAATCTTGAGATCACGGTGCAAAAGATTAGCCCACACATCCTCGTATGCAGAAACATTTAAAAGGTTATAGGGGTCAGAAGAGACATTTTTAAATGTGCTTATTTTTGTACAAAAAATTATAATTTTTTTTAAGAAGTAAAAAAAAAAAAAAAACAACATATAATTTAGGTATCATTGTAATCATGTGGACCTACAGAATAAAGAAAATATGTAATTTCTACCAAAAAGTACACTGCGTAGAATTGGAAAAAAAAAGTGAAAAAATGAGTCCTTAGGCTAAGTTTCCGCTTGGTTTTTTTTCTGGCAGTTTTTGGAATACAGCCACTGTCAGAAGTGGATCCATAAGGGAGGAGAAGTGTAAGTCCTTCCTATATATGTCCTATTCCTTTTGAATACATTTCTGGCTTTGGCACAAAAACTGCAGTGGCAGTTTTCCAAAAACTGCCAGAAAAAAAAAACAATTGGAAACGTAGCCTTAAAGGAGTAGTCCGGCACGCACTTTTCTATTTTCATCCCGTCCGGGCTGCAAAATAAAAGAAAACAAACTTTCTCTTACCTGCCAACGAGCCCCCGGAGCTCCGGTACACGTGTTCGGTCCCCGGGCTGTATTCTTCTTACTTCCGGTTAGCCCGGCACGTCACACGGAGCTTCAGCCTATCACTGGCCGAGGCGGGACATCGCTGCGGCCGGTGATAGGCTGAAGCTCCGTGTGACATGCCGGGCTAACAGGAAGTAAGAAGAATACAGCCCGGGGACCGAACACCTGTACCGGAGCTCCGGGGGCTCGTTGGCAGGTAAGAGAAAGTTTGTTTTCTTTTATTTTGGATAAAAATAGAAAAGTGCGTGCCGACCTTTAAGGGGTTAAAAAAAAATCTACAGTAAAAAAAAAAGAATAAAAAATATTTGTGGGACAAAATAGAAAAAAATCCTGCATTTTTCCACATTTTGGGGATTTCATTTCTGCGCAGTGCACTTTACAGTTAAAACGACGTTACCTTTATTCTGTAGGTCAATACAATTACGGTACAATACTACCCAATTTATATGGGTTTAGGTTTTTTTTACGACTTAAAAAAAAAATGTACTTTTTCTAAGAAATGGAGTATGCTCAAACTTGTCCTCTTCTGACCTCCTATAACTTATTTATTTTTCCGTAAACAAGGCTTTATTAGAGCTCATTTTTGTCTTCTGGCAGACCAGAGAAGCAGAATGCAGAATACACTGATCAGTGCTATGCCTATACATTGCACTAATCAGTATTAGTAAGTAAAACAATTGCAATAAATAGTCCCAGTGGGGACTTAAAAAAGTGTAAAAAATAAATAAAAAAGTAAAAGATGTACAGTGTACAAATACCATAAAGTGTACAGCGTAAATATAAAACCACGCAAAATTAGCAAAATTGCATTTTTTATTAACATTTTTCACCATAAAGAATTTTTTTTTTTGTTGTTGCGCCACACATTGTACAATAAAATTAGAGAGGTCGTCCCCTTCTGACCGGCATTTAACCCTTTAGACACAGTGATCAATGCCGATCATGGCGCTTAAAGAGAAAATGAAAGTTCCTGGTAGCTCAGTGGAGCTCACTGAACCCCCCCAACGTGATAGATGTTCTGGCAGCTAAAATGGCAAAGGAGGGTTCCCTTACCTACCTCCTGCTGCCGATCCAATGATATAGCTTGGGTTTAGCCAGGCTATATCAGTGGATCGCCGATAATACTGTATAATGCTATGTCATAGGCATAGAACT
Organism: Hyla sarda; assembly: GCF_029499605.1. Lineage (NCBI taxonomy): Eukaryota > Metazoa > Chordata > Amphibia > Anura > Hylidae > Hyla > Hyla sarda. Next base: position 107,648,923 of record NC_079198.1, on the reverse strand, counting down.
TTACAGTAAATGCAATCTAATGATTACATATAAAAGTCCCCTATGAGGACTTAAAAAGTGTAATGTGAAAAGTTGTTTGTAAAATTATATAAAACCCCCTCTCCTAATCAAAAAAATCAAATCAACCTTATTTTCCCATTCTGAACGACAAACGGCATAAAGGTACAAAAATACTAAACACCAAAAATACTGGTTTTTAATCACACCATAAAATAAAAAAGAAAAAAATTATAAAAAGCGTTCAAAATGTCCCATCAAAGCAAAAATGGTACCGATAAAAACTACAGATCACGGCGCAAAAAATAAGCCCTCATAAATCCCTGTAAACGGGGAAAAAAAAGTTATAGGGGTCATAAGAGGACAATTTTATTAAAGGAAAGCTGTCAGCAAAGTCACCCGCACTTACCAGCGGTAGCGCGGGTGATGTTGATTAAAATGCTACCTACTAAGCCCAAATCCATTGCGGCATTCCTCCGTTTTGACCCTAATTATTAGGGATGTCCCGATACCGATACTAGTATCGATATCGGGGCAGATACCCAGCATTTGCATCGTATCGGGGACTCGTTTAATGTCCCCAATACCATGTCCGATACCTGCTGCAGTTCGGCGCAGCTCCGCTGCTGTTTTCCTGTCCGCATCATGGCGTCCCATGGAGGAGCATGTGACACGCACGTAAATCCACCTCCTCCCCTGCGCCCAGCGTAACGCTACGGAGGAAGCAGAGTGACGTGTATGTCACATGCTCCTCCATAGGACTCAATGATGATGGAAGGGAAAAAGGGAGAACGGGGCAACGGAGCGGCAACACCCGAGGACAGCTGCAGGTGAGCACTGTCTACAAGGGGGGGGGGAGCTGCTGTCTACAGGGGAGACAAGAGGGAGCACTGTCTACAAGGGGGACATGAAGGGGTGCTGTCTACAAGGGGGGGCCTGCTGTCTACAAGGGGGGGGGAGCTGTCTACAAGGGGGGGGAGCTGTCTACAAGGGGGACAAGAGGGGATGCTGTCTAAAAGAGGGGGGCGCTGTCTGCAAGGGGGAGCTGCAGTCTACAGGGTTGGGGCTGCGGTCTACAGGGGGGCTGCTGTCTACAGGGAGCTGCTGCTAATGTCTGCAACTATCTATACTACCTCCAATGGGATACCTGAGTCACCTGCACTCATTTCAATTTATAGGTAGATAGTGCAGGTGACCCAGTTTCTACCGCTGCTCACCATGTGAACGTCAGCGCAATCGCTCCGGAGACATCGGTCTCACCGCCAAAGCAAATTCCCTGTTCTGCCCAATGGAGAAGAGAGAAATCTTGGCTCATACTACAGCAGCCGCCTCCATTGCACACAAGGACCCACATATCAGAACGGTAAGCAGCACCAGAGACCCTGGTGTCAGATTCCCTTTAAAATAAAAGTACTGGTAATTGGTATCGGCGAGTACTAGAATTAAAGTATCGGTATTCATACTAAGTCTTAAAAAAATTGTATCGGGACATCCCTACTAATTGTGATTATGCAAATGACCAGTCAGTGGCACGGGTGGAGTTACGATAGCGGCCTCGAGCACTGTGTCAGTCTCAGTGCTCGGCCCGGTCATACATATTCATACAATCCCCTCCGCTTCCCCATTCTGTATTTACTCCTACTGCGCATGTGCTGATGATGGCCGTGGCCATCTTGGATCATCGGCAAATGCACAGTAATAGTAAATACAGAGCGAGGAAGCGGAGGGGATTGTATGAATATGTATGAGGAGGCTGAGCGCTGAGACGTCACAGTGCCCGAGGCCGCTATCCTAACTCCACAGGTGCCACTGAATGGTCATGTGCAAAATCACTGGTTAGTGCGGGGGACTTTGCTGACAGTTTCTTTAAAAAAAAGTTAGCTTTTTTTTTTTTAACCTCTTCAGGACATAGAGCGTATGGATACGCCCTGCATTCGAAGTCCTTAAGGACTGAGGGCGTATCCATACGCCCGTGGGAAATCCGTTCCCACCGCTAGCCGGTTGGGGACCAGAGCCGGATGCCTGCTGAAATCATTCAGCAGGCACCCTGGCACATCGCCCAGGGTGGTCCTGAGATCCCCCCATGTCGGCGATCGGAGAAAATCGCATGTCAATTCAGACATGCGATTTTCTCCAATTCCGGGCTGATCGGGTCTCTGGTGACCCGATCACCCGGAAAATAGGGCTGATCGGAGTTGTCAGCAACAGCCCCGATTGAAAGTGAAAGTAAATCGATCTTTACTGTGGCAACCACTAGGGGGGCCAAACTGCAACTCCCAGCATGCCCAGACAGCCAAAGGCTGTCTGGGCATGCTGGGAGTTGTAGTTTTACAACATCTGGAGGGTCACAGTTTGGAGACCACTGTTACAGTGGTGCCCAAACAGTAGCCCTCCAGATGTTGCCAAACTACAACTCTCAGCATGCCTTGACTGCCCAGGCATGCTAGGAGTTGTAGTTCTGTAACATCTGTCCCTTCAGATTTAGCAATTTTCATGCCATTTTTGAAAATTGCTGCTCTACTTTGAAGCCCTCTAATTTTTTCAAAAAGCAAAAATATGTCCATTTCATGATGCCAACATAAAGTGGACATATTGTGTTTGTGAAGAAAAATTAAATTTATTTGGAATATCCATTTTCCTTGCAATTAGAGAGCTTCAAAGTTAGAAAAATGCTAAATTTTCAAAATTTTCATGAAATTTTGGGATTTTTCACCAAAAAAGGATGCAATTAACGCCGAAAATTTACCACCAAAATAAAGTAGAATATGTCACGAAAAAACAATCTCAGAATCAGAGTATTCGGTAAAAGCGTTTTCGCGTTATTAATTCATAAAGTGACGGTGGTCATAATTGCGAAAAAGGGCTCAGTCCTTAAGGTGAAAAAGGGCTGTGTCCTTAAGGGGTTAAAGTAGTACAATAATAATAAAAAATAAAAAAAACTCTACTTACCTCCTGTGCTCCAGCGATGCCTCCTGTGTACTGCTCCAGTCTCCCACCTGGACCCAGCGTGTCACATTGCTGCTCAACGAACCGCTGGCTGAGATGCCAGCAATTCGCTGAGTGAAATTCAGGCCCCATTGACTTCAATGGCATTCCACTGTGGATGTCCGCAAAAGGTATTTTTTGCGGAATGCCCACAGCCGAAATTCCACTTTCTGAATGGGACTGCAGAATCCCATTGAAATCAATAGGCAGTAAATGAACATATAAGCAGGGGTCAAGTCCTGGGAACAAAAGTGTGGGAACTCACCCAAGATTTCCACTTAAAGGGGTACTAGACATCTTATACCCTATCCGCTGTTGGGGACCACCATGTTCTCCCTGTTGCACCTGGTGTTCGTTTAGAGTGTTGGGTGCAGCGCCGGAGGCTCGTGACGTCACGGCCCCTCAATGCAAGTCTATGGGAGGGGGTGGGACGGCCATCACGCCCCCTTCCATAGAATTGTATTGAGGGGGCATTACTGTGACGTCACGAGCCTCTGCCCTGCATCACCAGTCATCCGACACTGCTCGCTCGCTCCATGCACCGGATGTCTGGAGTGCTGCAGCCGAGATAGCGGGGGTCCCCAGCAGCAGGACCCCTGCGATCAGACATTTTAACCCCTATACTTTGTATAGGGGATAAGATGTCTAGGAGCGGAGTACCCCTTTAAAGGGCTGGTCCTGCAGGACTCCTGCTAATGGGAACTGCGTTCCTGCTGTGGAAAAAGTGCAGGAACTCCATTCCCATGAGTTCCTGCAGGACTTGAGCCCTGCATATAATTCTATGGGAGAAAAAAAAAAAAACTTCATGTGGGATTTGCATTAGTGTTTTTCCCCATCATTTCTTCCATAGAAATCATTGAGTCACGTGATAAAAGAATCACATGACTTGTTATGAGAAAAAGGCAGGGGAGAGAAAAAACAAACAAACAAAAAAAAAAGCCTAAATTAAAACCCACTAATTTTTTGGGGCGGGGGCGCGACAAAAATGGCATCTTGGGGGTACAGAATGGCAGGGCAGTTTTTTGTGACTTTTTTTTTATTTTAAATAAAAAACAAAACAAAAAAAATATGTGGAAAAGCCTAAGCCTCGCAGTCCCGCCTGTTACCGTCAGGCGTCGCTGTAGCCGCGGCACTTCTCCCCTCAGCAGGTCTCCGTCTGCCTCGCTGGCGCCGGGTTTACACTGTCGCTATGGAGAAAGGCTGAGTGCGGCCGGTCAGGCGGCTGGAGACACCGGGTGAGTACGTGAGGGAACAATACTCTGTTATATCCTACACGGACCCGTCACACCTCCAGGACCGGGTCACCGCCCGGGTGGCAGCCGCAGTTGAGTGCGTGTTTCTGGGCTTGTGACTAGGAGAGTGGCAAGGGAAAGTAGTAGGCCGCTGCCAGCTCAACCGGGCGCTGTGGTCAGGGGAGGGCGCACTGGACCCGGGCACCGGCTATGGCTGGAAAGTAGCATCATAGCACTACTCTGCATCCTGTTCCCTCCATCTGTGGCAAAACTACAACTCCCAGCATGCCCTGACAGCCGAAGGCTGTCAGGGCATGCTGGGAGTGGTAGTTTTGCCACAGGCTGCAGGCCATTCCTGTTTTTTCACTGACAGCAAGCAGAGATATAAGAGAGTCAAAGACCCGGGCACAGGCAATGGCTGGAAAATAGCTTCATAGCACTAATCTGCAACCTGTTCCCTCCATCTGTGGCAAAACTACAACTCCCAGCGTGCCCTGACAGCCTTTGGTTTGTCAGGGCATGCTGGGAGTTGTAGTTTTGCCACAGGCTGCAGACCATTCCTGTTTTTTCACTGACAGCAAGCAGAGATATAAGAGAGTCAAAGACCTTGGCACAGGCAATGGCTGGAAAATAGCTTCATAGCACTAATCTGCAACCTGTTCCCTCCATCTGTGGCAAAACTACAGCTCCCAGCGTGCCCTGACAGCCTTTGGTTTGTCAGGGCATGCTGGGAGTTGTAGTTTTGCCACAGGCTGCAGGCCATTCCTGTTTTTTCACTGACAGCAAGCAGAGATATAAGAGAGTCAAAGACCCGGGCACAGGCAATGGCTGGAAAATAGCTTCATAGCACTAATCTGCAACCTGTTCCCTCCATCTGTGGCAAAACTACAACTCCCAGCGTGCCCTGACAGCCTTTGGTTTGTCAGGGCATGCTGGGAGTTGTAGTTTTGCCACAGGCTGCAGACCATTCCTGTTTTTTCACTGACAGCAAGCAGAGATATAAGAGAGTCAAAGACCTTGGCACAGGCAATGGCTGGAAAATAGCTTCATAGCACTAATCTGCAACCTGTTCCCTCCATCTGCGGCAAAACTACAACTCCCAGCATGCCCTGACAGCCGAAGGCTAGGGCTTGAAAGTAGCATCATAGCACTACTGTGCAGCCTGTTCCCTCCATCTGTGGCAAAACTACAACTCCCAGCCTTCGGCTGTCAGGGCATGCTGGGAGTTGTAGTTTTGCCACAGGCTATAGACCATTCCTGTTTTTTCACTCAAAGCAAGCAGAGATATAAGAGAGTCAAAGACTCGGGCACAGGCAATGGCTGGAAAATAGCTTCATAGCCCAAATCTGCAACCTGTTCCCTCCATCTTTGGCAAAAGACTGTCAGGGCATGCTGGGAGTTGTAGTTTTGCTGCAGACCAAGACCATTCCTGTTTTTTCACTGACAGAAAGCAGAGATATGAGAGTCAAAGACCTTGGCACAGGCTATGGCTGGAAAATAGCTTCATAGCACTAATCTGCAACCTGTTCCCTCCATCTGTGGCAAACTACAACTCCCAGCATGCCCTGACAGCCGAAGGCTAGGGCTTGAAAGTAGCATCATAGCACTACTGTGCAGCCTGTTCCCTCCATCTGTGGCAAAACTACAACTCCCAGCCTTCGGCTGTCAGGGCATGCTGGGATTTGTAGTTTTGCTGCAGACCATTCCTGTTTTTTTTTTTACTGACAGCAAGCAGAGATATAAGAAAGCCAAAGGCCCTCTCAGCAAGATGGGAATACCATATTATTGATAACGCTGCAAAAAGTAAATACACACAGTGGTGTTTTTTTTTTTTTTGTTTTTGTGTTTTTTACTGTTTCCTCCTTTGGGTTCAGGTTACAGTGGATGCCTGCTACAGAGGATTTGGTGACAGCTTCTGAGTCTACCTCATCCCTATGTTTTTATAAGTGGTTGAAGGGGTTATTCTGGCTGTGAAAATACTAACCCTTTCAATTACAGTGATCCCTCAACTTACAATGGCCTCAACATACAATAGTTTCAACATACAATGGTCTTTTCTGGACCATTGCAAGTTGAAACCAGACTCAACATACAATGCTACAGACAGTCCAGATCTGTGAAACGTGTCAATGGCTGAAAGAACTGACCAATCAGAATGGGCATTTTACTTGTAAAACACCTGTATTACTGAAGTGTATGCACTGCCTGGTGTCTGGTAGTGCCCCCTACAGTACAGGGAGGTATTACATGTTCTGTACTCTTTACCTGTATTACTGAAGCATATGCACTGACTGGTGTCTGGTAGCGCCCCCTACAGTACAGGGAGATATTACATGTTACCTGTACCAGGGTTAGCTGCTCCTTTGGACACCAGATGAGGACGGCTCCATGTTACTTTTTTAGGACACTGTGTACTGTACAGGACCACGAAGAAATTCCTTTCCTCTACATAGACCAGTGTTTCCCAAGCAGGGTGCCCCCAGCTGTTGCAAAACTACAACTCCCAGCATGCCCGGACAGCCTTTGGCTGTCCGGGCATGCTGGGAGTTGTAGTTTTGCAAAAACTGCAGGCACCCTGGTTGGGAAACACTGACATAGACAGTGATTTACAGCTCCCAGCAGATCTTTCTTACTTTTATATGTAAGGATTTGCTTTATCTCTATTAGTTATCTACTTATTTTTCTTTAATTCTCACTTTTTTCCTATTTTTGGATGACATTTTGGTGGCTTTAGTACCAGTTACCAGGTTTCCATAGAGTTATGGTCTCAACTTACAATAGTTTCAACATACAATGGTCGTCCTGGAACCAATTAATATTGTAACTTGAGGGACCACTGTACACTCGTCAACATAGTGTAAATATACTGTATATTGATCTCAAGAAATAACAAGCAGAAAACTGGCTTCGAAAATATGTACAAAGTTAATAAAACATGTTATTTTTGAAAAAAAAAAAAAAAAGCCAAAAACCTGGGCACCGGCTATGGCTGGAAAATAGCTTCATAGCACTAATCTGCAACCTGTTCCCTCCATCTGTGGCAAAACTACAACTCCCAGCATGCTCTGACAGCCTTCGGCTGTCAGGGCATGCTGGGAGTTGTAGTTTTGCCACAGGCTATAGACCATTCCTGTTTTTTCACTGAAAGCAAGCAGAGATATAAGAGAGTAAAAGACTCGGGCACAGGCAATGGCTGGAAAATAGCTTCATAGCCCAAATCTGTAACCTGGTCCCTCCATCTTTGGCAAAAGACTGTCAGGGCATGCTGGGAGTTGTAGTTTTGCTGCAGACCAAGACCATTCCTGTTTTTTCACTGACAGCAAGCAGAGATATCAGGGGAGGGCGCACTGGACCCGGGCACCGGCTATGGCTGGAAAGTAGCATCATAGCACTACTACAACCTGTTCCCTCCATCTGTGGCAAAACTACAGCCTTCGGCTGTCAGGGCATGCTGGGATTTGTAGTTTTGCTGCAGACCATTCCTGTTTCTTCACTGACAGCAAGCAGAGATAAAGAAAGCCAAAGACCTGGGCACAAGCTATGGCTAGAAAATAGCTTCATAGCACTACTCTGCAACCTGTTCCCTCAAATTGTGGCAAAACTACAACTCCCAGCATGCCCTGACAGCTGAAGGCTGTCAGGGCATGCTGGGAGTTGTAGTTTTGCTGCAGACCATTCCTATTGGGAGTTGTAGTTTTGCTGCAGACCATTCCTGTTTTTTCACTGACAGCAAGCAGAGATATGAGTGAAAGACCCGGCACAGGCAATGGCTGGAAAATAGCTTCATAACAATAATCTGCAACCTGTTCCCTCCATCTGTGGCAAAACTTTGCTGCAGACCATTCCTGTTTTTTTTACTGACAGCAAGCAGAGATATAAGAAAGCCAAAGACCTGGGCACAGGCTATGGCTGACAAATAGCTTCATAGCACTAATCTGCAACCTGTTCCCTCCATCTTTGGTAAAACTAGAACTCCCAGCATGCCCTGACAGCCGTGGGTTTGTCAGGGCATGCTGGGAGTTGTAGTTTTGCCACAGGCTGCAGACCATTCCTGGTATTTCACTGACAGCAAGCAGAGATACAAGAAAGCCGAAGAATTGTGCATGGTGTGTGCCATATTGAGAGTAGTTGTCTATATGGTAGTCACGAGTTGACTACTGCTACTTCCTGAGCTGTGCCAAGTCACATAACATTAGGGATACCCACCGATGCCAGGATGGACAGGGTTGTGCCACGCTGAGTATTGTAGACATCATATCTCAATGCCAAGGGAAACCATCCTCAGGTAGGTCCACACTAACCCGCTTTGGGTAATAGCGCTTGTGGCGCTGAACACGGTGGTACCGTTTATATTGTCATCCGTTGCAATGTTTTTCTTACATATTCATTATTATTATTATAGATATGCAAATGAGCATCCTTGGCACACTGGGGGCATTACCTAGGTCCAGATCACACCCCTACGCCTATTATTCATTGTTTCCCCCGCAGTGACGCAGCGCAAGTGAGTGTGGAAATGTCGCGCTTGTCCAACATTTCCGGCATTGTAAGGCGGAATGTCTGCCCGGAAAAAAATTCCCGACTGACATTCCGCAAACAGCTGAACATGCTGGCGCTAGGACCACTCGGAATTCCGAAAGGATTCCGCGGGAAGAATTGACGTGTCAATTCTTTCTGCAAAGGCTGGCATCGGGAGTTCTGCAGAGGCTGGGATTGGCAGATATTTCCACTAGAGATGAGCGAACTTACAGTAAATTCGATTCGTCACGAACTTCTCGGCTCGGCAGTTGGACTTATCCTGCATGAATTAGTTCAGCTTTCCGGTGCTCCGGTGGGCTGGAAAAGATGGATACAGTCCTAGGAGACTCTTTCCCAGGACTGTATCCACCTTTTCCAGCCCACCGGAGCACCTGAAAGCTGAACTAATTTATGCAGGAAAAGTAATCAACTGCCGAGCCGAGAAGTTCGTGACGAATCGAATTTACTGTAAGTTCGCTCATCTCTAGTTTCCACCACGAACATTCTGCTATGTGCGCAAAGCAGCAGGATCCCATTAAAAAAATAAAATAGGATTCTGCTGTAACGGAATTTCCAAAATTCCATTGTGTGAACAAGACTTTAATGTGAATGCGCAAAATTTCTGTGCTACGTCACCGAGGGGAAGAATATTAAGGTGGCGGGTAGGTGTAGGGAGACATTTACCCCCCAGTGCACCATAGATCCTCATTTGTATATATCTATAATAACAGATTTTTTTCTAAATATGCTCATTCTGCCTTCTTAAAAGGACATCTGTAGTAGTACTGGGCGATATGACCAAAAATGAGTATCACGGTATTTTTCTAAAGTATCACGGTATTTCACTGTATTTTTTTTTTTTTACATTGAGACTTGCATTGAGGTGGCGTAGCGGAACTAAATGGGCTTTTGGAACTAAATGATCTGAACACCGGGGCAGTGGAGTACCCTTTTAAATAGATGTAACAAACAACCCTACAGTCTCCAGCTGTTGCAAAACTACAACTCCCAGCATGTTGGACTATATAGTAGTGTATAGTATAGGTCAGTGTTTCCCAACTAGGGGTGCCTCCAGCTGTTGCAAAACTACTACTCCCAGCATGCAAGGACAGCCGTTGGCTGTCCGGGCATGCTGGGAGTTGTAGTTTTGCAACAGCTGGAGGGCCTCAACAGCTGGAGGGCCTACTGTAGGTATAGTATATTATACAGACCCCTGTCCATCCCAGAACCCTGACTCACCTTCCCAGTTGCTGCAGGGACCGTCCGGGGAGGGTGGTCCGGGCCATCCATCCATCCATCCTTCCTGTAGTGTCCGGCGGCATTCCGGGTGGAGGGTGAACTGGTCCGGGCTGTCCTTCTTCTCCAGAGGTCCTCTTCTCCACTCCGGGCAGGCTCCGGCCTAGTAACGCTGCATAGATTCCCCTGCTGCGCAGTGACGCACCTGACGTCACGGCGTAGCGGCGTCTATGCAGCGTACTATGCCGGAGCCTGCCCGGAGTGGAGAAGAGGACCTCTGGAGAAGAAGGACAGCCCGGACCAGTTCACCCTCCACCGGGAATGCCGCCGGACACTACAGGAAGGATGGATGGCCCGGACCACCCCCATTATGAGTAAGTTTAATTTTTTTTATGGACTCGGAGGGTGGGGAAGGGGCCCGACCAGTATAGCGGTATGGGCAAAAATCCATATCGTGGGAGAACAAAAAAACGGTATCCGTTTCATACCGGTATACCGCCCAGCACTAATCTGTAGTAGTAATTTTTCAAAATCCTCTGTGTCGGGCTGCAAAACGTAACAAAATGAACTTTAACTCACCTTCTGACGTTTCCCCGTTGCGCTCTTATTGGTGTCCCGGTCCTCCAGTGGCGGTCTTCTTTCTGAGGACAAGGAGTCATACTGCGCCCAGCCCATCGCCAGTGATGTCTCGCCTCGGCCGTTGATAGGTTGAGCTCAGTGTCATGTAATGAGCACAGCGGATTCTCAAAAATGACCACTACAGATCTCCTTTTAAAAAAACAAACCTTTACTAACCTCCGGTATCTCTGCTCTGGTCCCTGGTGTGATCCTCTTCCTGGTATCGGTGGTTGATCCGTCACAGTGTGGCTCAGTGAATGGCAGTGTGACATATTGGGCCCGGGCACGCCATAAAAGGACTCAATACGTCACATTGCCAATCAGCCAATTTGTGGCTTTGGCGGGACCCCATTGCGGACAGCGATTTTCTGAACTACACTATGACAGATCAACCACCGGAGCCAGGAAGAGGAACGCCGCAGGAGCAGTATACCGATTGAGCACGGGAGATACCGTAATTTAAAGTTTTTTTCTTTATGGAAGACAGAATAGGCATATATATATATATATATATATATATATATATATATATATATTTCTTTTTTTAAACACTCTGCTGCCGGATCATAATAAGATTGTGTTCACAACCACAAGCGATATCACTAGTGTTAAGCGAATTTACAGTAAATGCGACCGAACTCTAACCTGGCATTGATTGCTTTAGTCTGCATAAATGTATTCAGTGCTTCAGGTGCCTTGAGAATTCTCGACTGTATTTATCTTTTCCAGCACCTGGAGCACTTTGAAAAGAGAATTAATTTATGCAGACTAAAGTAATCAACAGCCATGTTGCTTGATTGACAGCTGGAAGCTGAGCCCTGTTTTCAAATCTTTCACCTGCATATAATTTGTATGCACAGCACAGTGATTTGGGAACAGGGCTCGGCTTCCAGCTGACTGTCAATCAAGCAGGTACAGGGAAGGAGGGGGAGCGGGGAGGTGTTCCAGTCCTCACCACTTGGCATTGGAGAATAAAAGCATTGTGGGTGTAAAAATTTTTGCAAAAGTGCCCTAAAATGTGACTTTTTCCAGTTTAGCACTACTCGCTGCACTTTTCTAAAAAAGCGGGTAAGAAGTCCTGCAGGATGACACTTTACTGTGATTTGCGTCAGAAATTATAGCAAAAAGTCTACTCCAGCTCCTAGCTGGCGTACAGTGTGTCAGATGGAGATGTTGTCATTGACTACAACTTTGTGGCTCTGACCAGCATTAAAGGGGCTATCCAGCAAAAAAATTTTTTTTCTTTTTTATATCAACTGACTCCAGAAAGTTAAACAGATTTGTAAATTACTTCTATTAAAAAATCTTAATCCTTTCAGTACTTATGAGCTGATGAAGTTGAGTTGTTCTTTTCTGTCTAAGTGCTCTCTGATGTCACGTGTCTCGGGAAACGCCCAGTTTAGAAGCAAATCCCCATAGCAAACCTCTTCTACTCTGTGCAGTTCCTGAGACAAGCAGAGATGTCAGCAGAGAGCACTGTTGCCAGACAGAAAACAACAACTCCACTTCAGCAGCTGATAATTATTGAAAGGATTAAGATTTTTCAATAGAAGTAATTTACAAATCTGTTTAACTTTCTGGAGCCAGTTGATATAATTTTTTTTTTTTTTTTTCTGGAATACCCCTTTAACCCTTCCTGATGATAGTGACTGACTCTATCTCTGGTCACCTCTTGGGTTGATGACTACTAGAGATGAGCGAACTTACAGTAAATTCGATTTGTCACAAACTTCTCGGCTCGGCAGTTGATGACTTATCCTGCATAAATTAGTTCAGCTTTCAGGTGCTCCGGTGGGCTGGAAAAGGTGGATACATTCCTAGGAAAGAGTCTCCTAGGACTGTATCCACCTTTTCCAGCCCACCGGAGCACCTGAAAGCTGAACTAATTTATGCAGGATAAGTCATCAACTGCCGAGCCGAGAAGTTCGTGACGAATCGAATTTACTGTAAGTTCGCTCATCTCTAATGACTACAGCTGTGCGGTCCAACATGTTGCATGAAAGTCAATGGACAGGACAGCCGTGCCGTATTTTGGATTGACTTGTCTAGGACAGGTTGTATATCGGTATTCTTTAATGCACTATTATAGGGCGACCTACATAGTCTCTGTCACTCCCACTGTCAGGTGATCTGTATCTAGAGGTAAATATAGACTTTACGCGTTTGCTCTCGGATTACTTTGCTGTTGTTATGAAGCCGGCGGAGCAGTATACATGGGAAGGTTCATCTTGGGTGAGCTCAGCATAACTAGCGACTCCTTGGGTATTATTCTTCTTTCAGGTAGTGAATACAGATTTATCATGACTTCCCTGCTTTCAATCACTAGACAGAGAGCATTACTTTGTGCTACTATATCAACTAGAGATGAGCGAACTTACAGTAAATTCGATTCGTCACGAACTTCTCGGCTCGGCAGTTGATGGCTTTTCCTGCATAAATTAGTTCAGCTTTCAGGTGCTCCCGTGGGCTGGAAAAGGTGGATACAGTCCTAGGAGACTATTTCCTAGGACTGGATCCACTAGAGATGAGCGAACTTACAGTAAATTTGATTCGTCACGAACTTCTCGGCTCGGCAGTTGATGATGTATCCTGCATAAATTAGTTCAGCTTTCAGGTGCTCCAGTGGGTTGGAGACTCTTTCCTAGGACTGTATCCACCGGAGCACCTGAAAGCTGAACTAATTTATGCAGGATAAGTCATCAACTGCCGAGCCGAGAAGTTCGTGACGAATCGAATTTACTGTAAGTTCGCTCATCTCTAATATCAGTGTTTACTAACCAGGGTGCCTCCAGCTGTTGCGAAACAACAACTCCCAACATTAATTATATCCTTATATATCACATGAACTGATGATACTTGTCCAGTTCGGCCTTTAGACTCTTGTGGTACTTTGCTCCCGTAGACTTTACATTGTACACGATTTTGTCCATTACTATTTGTTGTACTCACGGGTAAAGTCCTTCACAAATATTAGCAAGTTGTCATGAAATATATTCTACTTCTGTTCTCAGTGAGGCTCTTCAGATGTGTATTGATATAATAGGTGTATTTGCTTTTAGCATAAAGTACTTTGCAGTACTTTGTGTATAGATATTTTTTTTTTGCTTTACAGTTTTTACTGTGGACCAGTCAGCAATTTTAAATTATCAGCAAAGCTGACAGCGCTATACAGAGGCCAGGCCAGGGAGGGGAGGGGAGAGGAGCGAAGTCTGTGATCTCCGCTATTAAGCATGTATGATAGACTTAAATCAGCGGTTTTCAAACTGTGGCCCTCCAGATGTTGCAAAACTACAAAACCCAGCATGCCCGGACAGCCAACGGCTGTCCGGGCATGCTGGGTGTTGTAGTTTTGCAACATCTTTTTTTTTTATTTTTTTAATTTTCATTCAACAAAAATATATGATATACAACAATCAAAATTGTGGTCAGTATATATTCCCACTGTACCCACCGCCCCCCCCCTACCGATGCCAGGAGAAGAAAAAAAAAAGTTTTGCAACATCTGGAGGTCCGCAGGTTGTAGACCACTATTAGAGGAAGTTGTACTCACCTGTCCCCGCCACTCCGGACCGTCACCGCTCGTTACCGCTGCCCTGGATGTCGCTGTCCATCGCTGTCGCCGCGTCCCCGGGGTGTCCCCGACGCTCCGGCAAGGCCTCTGCTTCCCTGGCATCTTCGCTCTCCGTCGCCGCCATCACGTTGCTACGCACGCCGCTCCTATTGGATGATGGGACGGCGTGCGCAGCGACGTGATGACGACCATGGAGAGCGCCGACGATGCAGGGGATCCCGAAGAGGACGCGCCGGAGCCCCGAGGAAAGGTAAGTGATCGTCACCGGAGCTCACGGGGCACCGTAAACGGCTATCCGGTGGCAGCTGAAGCAGTCTGCGCTGCCGTTTATGCGATGGCCCCGACATAAAAAAGCATCGTATGTCGATGCTGCCTTCAACATGCGATGTCCTCTGAGAGGCCATCGCATGTTGAAATTATCATATGTCGGGGCCATCGTAGGTCGAGGGGTCACTGTACGTCATAAATAACATGGTCTCCATGGGACGTGGCTATGCTGCAGTCGGAGAGTGGATAGCATTACTTCAGTAAATCTTTTACCCTACTATCCACCCACCCACCCACTGCAGCATAGCCACGCCCCCTGGTGACCATGTGACTTATGACTTATTGCATCTGGCTACATGGTATGCTGGGGGGGAAAATCCTGGAGTAGCCCATACACAGTGTTCCTGGCCCCTCCTCTGTCAGTCATGGCTAAGAGAAGGGACCGGGAATGCCCTCAGTACAGAGAACTTTGGGCACTTAACAAACTGACCCTTACTTGTAGGCGCTTGCAAGTGGGCAGGAGCTTATAGGGGTACTCCACTGTAAAACATTTTTTTCTAAATCAACAGGTGCCAGAAAGTTAAACAGATTTTTTAATTACTTCTATTTAAAAATCTTAATCCTTCCAGTACTTATCAGCTGCTGTATGCTCCACAGGAAGTTCTTTTCTTTTTGAATTTCCATTCTGTCTGACCACAGTGCTCTCTGCTGACACCTCTTTCCATTTTAGGAACTGTCCAGAGTAGAAGCAATTACCCATAGCAAACCTCTCCTGTTCTGGACAGTTCCTTACATGGACAGAGATGTCAGCAGAGAGCACTGTGGTCAGACAAAAAAGAAATTCAAAAAGAAAATAACTTCCTGTGGAGCATACAGCAGCTGATTAGTACTGGAAGGATTAGGATTTTCAATAGAAGTAGTTTACAAATCTGTTTAACTTTCTGGCACAAGTTTATTTATAAACAAATGTTTTCCAGTGGAGTTCACCTTTTAAAGGGGTTATTTAGCCTTTAAAAAATAATATGCTGTTGGGGCAGTAAAAAACAAAAAAAAAACATCCTTGCCTAGCTCCGATCCCCCACACCTCCCACCAGTCCCCCAAACGTCTTTCTTCTTCCGATATAATCACTGGTTGCAGGACCTTCCTGCTCAGCCAATCACTGACTGAGATGGGACCCTTCTGTGGTCACTGATTGGCTGTGCTGGCAGGTCCTGCTCTGTGCACTGCTCTCAGAAGCAGGAAGAATACAAAAGAATCTTGGACCCGATGGAGAGGATTGGGAGTAGGGAAATAGATTTATTTATTCTCCTTTGCAACTTAGGCTGCATTCACACCACGTTTGTGCAATACAATTCCTGTATACATTTTCAATGTGAAAACCGTACGGAACCGTATTGAAAACCGTATGCATTGACTCTCCAATGAAAACCGTATGCCAAAAGATGCATCAGGTTGTGTCCGTTTTGCATCCTGTACGGTTTTCTCCTTTTTTTTTTTTTCCCGTACCCAAAACTGTAGTCTACCACGGTTTTTGGTCCGGGAGAAAAACTGCATTAAACCGTATAGGTTTTTTTTTTTTACATGGGAGTCAATGGGAACCGTACAGAATCATATGTGCCTACGGTTCCCTCCGGTTGTCACCATACGGTTTTTGACATTGCACAGTTTTTTTTTCTTGGAATTTCAATCAAACAAGTGAAACTTTATTCAAAATGTTATGTTTTTTTTCTTTAAAAACGGATGCAACCGGACATCATTTTTCAAACCATATACGGTTTTTAACTGTATATGGGTTGAAATTTGTACACACATTTTGATACAGTTTAGTCAGGTTTTGAGGAATCCGTTTTTCATCAAAAACCTGATACGGGAACTGTATCGCAATAACGTGGTGTGAACGCACCCTTATACTGATTTTTGGCTATTAAATACTGCTGGAAAATGCTGACCAAGTCTGCAATGTGTGGGTACATAGTCATCTTGCCTCCATGCTCATGGTCTCTTGTGAAATTCCACATTATATTGCAGTTTTCTGTTGAATTGAATGTTATTTTGAACCTATTCTCTGTATCTAAGTGGCTAGATGGTTAGATGAAGAGATTTTGCATTTATTTCTCAGCATCTGGATTTGGTGCTTTATCTTATGTGGATGGATTCTGTATTTCTCGTTCGCTGGTCACTCTGTTCTGCTTCTCAAGTGAGATCTTACGAGCCTCGTTGATGTTATTGTGATATTTGAAATAACGCAAACCTTAGATCGGTTATAGAGATGAGCGAACTTACAGTAAATTCGATTCCTCACGAACTTCTCGGCTCGGCAGTTGATGACTTATCTTGCATAAATTAGTTCAGCTTTCAGGTGCTCCGGTGGGCTGGAAAAGGTGGATACAGTCCTAGGAGACTCTTTCCTAGGACTGTATCCACCTTTTCCAGCCCATCGGAGCACCTGAAAGCTGAACTAATTTATGCAGGAAAAGTCATCAACTGCCGAGCCGAGAAGTTCGTGACGAATCGAATTTACTGTAAGTTCGCTCATCTCTAATCGGTTACACAGGGTACTGTAGTGGTACAGTAGGTTGATAGATCTGGAAAATACTTTCCCACATTGTTCTATACATTACATCAGTGTTTTCCAACCAGGGTGCCTCCAGCTGTTGCAAAACTACAACTCTCAGCATGCCCGGACAGCCTTTGGCTGTCCGGGCATACTGGGAGTTGTAGTTTTGCAACAGCTGGAGGCACCCTGGTTGGAAAACACTGCATTACATGCTTGGCATACAAGGCCTTATTTATTGTGTACCAAGCAAAGCAGATTTTCTGTTTAATCCTGGAAAACCTTGTTGTCTCTGCACAATGTCTTATTATTAGGGGGGAAAATTTGATGTGTGAGCATACCCTTAGAAGGGTAACACAGGGTCTCTCTCTGTCAGGACCTCAACAGTCGGCTAAAATCTGTGAAGTCATACAGCAAACATTACACAGTTTACATTAGAATGCATGTATGTCCATACATGCTATATAGTGCAGACAAAAAGACATTTGCATCAGAAGTTCCATTAGGCCCCCGCCATGACAGATTCTGGCCAAAATTCTGGTTAATAAAAACAAACCAACCAAAATAAAGCCACCATAATGAAAACCCTCAATAAAGTTGTTGTTGTCTGAAGCAGACAAATGAAAAAAAAAAAAAAAACTAGCAGTGGTGCAAACACAGACATTACCACGGAATTCCCTTAGGGTAAGGTCACACGTGCCGTATTTGCTGCTTCATATTTTCCTACCCATGAAATCATTGGGTAGCAAAATTTTATCTGCAGAAAATATGCAGCAAAATACGGCATGTGTGACCGTACCCATAGGGTCTGGAATTGGAGAGGAATTTCCACGAGTAATTCTGCTGGCTTTTTCCTCTCCAAATCATTCAGCAGTGAAATCCCCCATAGAGCTGTGCAGAATTTCTGCCCCTCAGTTCACACTGAGGAATTTCCTCAAGCAGAATTCTGACGAGGAAGTATGTTCCGCTTGAAGAAAGAACATGTTCTTTCTTTCAGGCGGAATCAGCGTCGTTCTCCCATAGAGATCAATGTTGTTGTTTTTTTCAGTCAGAAGCATTTCCACGCGGAATTCGTGCATGAAAAAAAAAAAACAACAGAGAAGTATTTATGAATAGAAATATTTGATACTCCTCCTCTTCTCCTCCTCTGCATGAAACCTGCATTTCCGCGCGGAAATCGCTGCTAATTCTGAGCGGAAAAAAACTGTATTTTGGGGGCGGAAATCTTCAGCATGATTTCCACCCCAATTCCTCAGTGTGAACATACCCTTAGGGTCTATTCACACGTACAGTATTCTGCGCAGGATTTGATGCACAGGATATGAATCGGTGGTCAGTCATTTAGTTTACATTGGAATCTGCAGCATAAAATCCTGTGCATCAAATCTGCACAGAATACTGTACGCGTGAATAGACCCTTAATGGTCTATTCACACGTAGTGTATTCTGTGCAGATTTGACGTGCAGATTTGATGCGCAGGATTTTATGCTGCAGATTTCAATATAAACTAAATGACTGAACTCGGCTTGAAATCCTGCGCATCAAATCTGCGCAGGATCCTGTACGTGTGAATAGACCCTAAAGGGGGACTCCGCTGCTCAGCGTTTGAAACAAACTGTTACGGACACTGGAGCCGGCGCCGAGAGCTTGTGATGTCAAAGCCCCATCCCCTCATAATGTCACATGTCATGGCGGAGTACCCCTTTTTAATGTGTAAATCCAACATTTAGCCTGCGCAATCGTCAGCTCCAGTGCGGGAGGACGCAGGGCGGTGGTACAGTTGCAGAGGCAAATGTATCTTGTCCAGCAAGTTCTGTGCAAGAGTCCCATTTGGGCTGCACGATATATCGCAATCGAATTGCGATAATTGCAGATTGCGATATGTCGATTTAGCCCTTCGCAAAATTTTGCGATTATCTAAGCACCAATGGGAGGAGAAACAGTGGGCCCCACAATGGAGGGGACGCGCCACACGGGATCAGAGCCTGGCTCCGGCAGTAAGCTTAGCCCCCGTGCAGTGCGGCCCGACTCGGCCCCTTCAGTGTACGTCCTACTGTTTCTCCTCCCAGTAGACCCTAGCGTTGGGTGGAGGTTAACCCTTTACGGCCGGCTGCCACTAATAAACAGCGCAGCCATGTGCTGGGTCTATGAAGCAAGCTCAGGAGCTAAGCTTACTTCATAGTGGCTAATGCTGGATATAACTGATCTGGCGATGTCCAGCATTAACCCCTTAGACACCGCAATCAAAGTTGATCTCTGTGTCTAAAATGCCGAAGCAACCGGAGGTAACAAAATGCCACCGGGTCCTGCTCAGCTGAGAGGACAGAGGGAGGGTCCCTACCAGCCTCCGGTTTGTCCGATCGGCACTCCAATAATGCAGGCAGCCTGTAGTAATGGAGCACCGATAACACTGATCAGTGCTGTGCCATGGTACCGCATTGATCAGTGTCTGCAAGCACAAGATTGCAAATAATAGTCCTCAAGGAAGTTTTTTCCTAAAAGTGTGCCTCCAGCTGTTGCAAAACTTTAACTCCCAGCATGTTTTGAGAGCCTTTGGCTGTCTGGGCATGCTGGGAATTATAGTATTACAGAAACGGTAGAGATCATACAATCCATAAAGAGAGATATAAATGTCATGATTGTTTTGGCCTCCAGATTACGCGCTGCTGCCAGACATTTCTTCATACAATAGAATTCATTTTCCATGTCTAATCCAGCATCTGTTTCATTGCACATCACTGATTCCATGCAAACCGTTCTGCTCATTAGTCAATGTAAATATTAAAGTACATCTCCGGTGAGAATGAAGGTCTCCGCTCTGTCCAGCTTCATGTATTCGTCTATAGCAGTGATCTCCAACCTGCGGACCTCCAGATGTTGCAAAACTACTACTCCCAGCATACCCGGACAGCCAACGGCTGTCAGGGCATGCTGGGAGTTGTAGTTTTGCAACATCTGGAGGTCCACAGGTTGAAGACCACTGGTCTATAGTATTCAGTTTCACTTGTTCACAGATGACAACGGGACAAAATGATTTACCTATGTCTAAGGGTGCATGCACACCACGATTTTGCAATACAGTTCCGGTATCAGGTTTTTGATGAAAAATGGATTCCTCAAAACCTGACTAAACTGTATCAAAAAGTGTATACAAATTTTAACCCGTGTACGGTTTGAAAAATGATGTCCGGTTGCATCCGTTTTTTAAGAAAAAAACGTATACGTTTTTAACTTTTCACTCCATTTTGAATAAAGTTTCACTTGTTTCATTGAAATTCCAAGAAAAAAAACTGTGCAATGTCAAAAACCGTATGGTGAAAACCTGATTAAACCGTACGCACATACAGTTCTGTACGGTTCCCATTGACTCCCATGTTAAAAAAAAAAAACGTATACGGTTTAATACAGTTTTTCAGCCGGACCTAGAAACGTGGTAGACTACGGTTTTGGGTACAGGTAAAAAACTGGACAAAACCGTACAGGGTGCAAAACGGACTAAACCGGATGATGCGTTTGACATACAGTTTACAATGTTAAGTCAATGCATACAGTTTTCTATACAGTTCCATACGGTTTTTAACTTGAAACCGTATACGGGAACTGTATAAAGCTGGGTTCACACTACGATTTTCAAATACGGTAACCGTATACGGTTTTCCGCAAAAAAACATATACGACCGTATCCGAAACCGTATGCATAGAGAATGCATTGTAAACCGTATTCCAAATGTTGTGTACGGTTGCATCCGTTTTGCCTCGGATACGGTTTTGCCGATTTTTCAACCGTAGGCAAAAACGCTGTCGACCACGTTTTTGCCTCCGGTTGGAAAACCGTATGCGGTTCTTTTAACATTGTTGTCTATGAGAACCGTACACAGAATTTCAGAATACGGTTGGACACGGTTTTTCAAATCCGTTTTTTGGAGTTGACACATGCGCAGAAGGAATTTCAATAGAACCATAATAACTTTATTAAATTGCTTGAAAACTAATTCCAACAAAATAGCAAAACCGTAGGCAAAAACGGATGCAAACGTATAGAACCGTACATACTTTTTGGAACCGTATACCGGGAAAAACCGTATTTGGAGTCATACGGTTGTATACGATTGCATACGGTTTTTGCCATACGTTTTTTAGCGGAAAACCGTATACGGTAACCGCATTTGAAAAACGTAGTGTGAACCCAGCCTAACAAAAACGTGGTGTGCATGCACCCAAACTGTAGTCTACCACGGTTTTTGGCCGGGTGAAAAACTGTATTAAACCGAATGTCTTTTTTTATTTTTTTATTATTTATTTATTTTTACCATGGGAGTCAATGGGAACCATACAGAACCGTATGTGCATACGGTTCCCTCCGGTTGTCACCATACGGTTTTAGACTTTGCACAGTTTTTTTTTTCTTGAAATTTCAATCAAACAAGTGAAACTTTATTCAAAATGGAGTGAAAAGTTAAAAACGTATACGTCTTTTTCTTAAAAACGGATGCAACCGGACATCATTTTGCAAACCGTATACGGTTTTTAACTTTTATACGGGTTGAAATTTGTACACACGTTTTGATACAGTTTAGTCAGGTTTTGAGGAATTCATCAAAAACCTGATACAGGAACTGTATTGCAAAAACGTGGTGTGAATGCACCCTAAGAGTCACCTAATGCCAACCTGAAGCATGGCGGATAATGGCCTGTGACTTGTTTGGCAAAATGGAGGAATCATTAGATTAGCCTTTAAATTGACAGAGCTTTTCTCTATGTCAGGCACGTGTCTTAATGGACATGAAAAGTGATGACTAAAATTAGCAAATATTTACTGTGTTTGGCGTTTCCAGTGTAATAAAGAAAATTGTGCCCCTGAAGTGGAATGTGACCCTCCGCACAGGGACACTGGCTTTGAAATTTCACTAACATTAATAATTGAATTGGCATCCCGAAATATTCTGCAAATTGAAACCGAAAATTTGCTTCACTCTAATGAAAGATGTTTTGTTTATTTTTTAGCCCATTTGAAGTCTAGTTGAATAGTTGGAGGTGCAGCAAATGGTAAATTGAATTCACTTTGGACTTTTTAGCGGCTTTTACACATGAAAATCAGAAAATCCACACCAAATGGATGAATTTTTGTCGCACATTTATCACTGCGGATTTTGATGTGGATTGGGGGAAAAAAAAAAAAAGAAAAAAGGTATATTGCCCAGATGTATCAATCTGCATAAAACAAACATGTCTAATTTTCCTATGATAACCGATCACAACTCAGCTTTAAAATCTTCAAAAGTTCTGGAAAATGTAAGCGGAGCTGTGATTGGTTGTTATGGGCAAGACCAGACAGTTTTTGATAAATCTGGTCCTATGTATATGATGAGGTCCACACCTGCAAGTTTTGCTGCAGATTTCTTAAAGTTTCAACCCCCTCCAATTTCCCTGCAGTTGGACATAATAGGGAAAATTCATAACAAATCTGCAATTTTTCCACAATATAATTTTCCTAGTACTCTTAGGCTAAGTTCACACGGCAGAATTTCCGCAATTCTGCATAAATACCTTGCTGAATGAAAGATCCTTGAAACTTTTAGTAATTCGGAATTTTCCGGCAGAATTGTCACAGCGGAAATTCTACTGTGTGAAAAGGATAGCGGAATTGCATTGATGTAAATTTTGTCAGGATTCTAATGTGGATTTCCGCACGTAAATTCCGATGTGTGAACATGGCCTTAGAGTTCAGAACACTTTATGTAAGCCTGCAACTATTGGGGCCCATCTATGCTTAGAGTTGTGAGATATAGGGGGAGATTTATCTAGATATGTGCAGCTGTCACGCCCCCTCCCATAGGTTTGCATTGAGGGTTGGAGCCGTGATGTCACAACGCTCCGTCCCCCTGATCTACGGTAATCAGACCCGGAGCGAACACGCTGCCCTGGATGTCACTCCATCGCTGTCGCCGTGTCCCCGTCGCTCCGCAACGTCTCTGCTGCCGGCCGGGTATCCTCGCTCTCCGTCGCCATCATCACGTCGTTACGCATGCTGACGCACGTACGCGATGACGTGATGACGAGGAAGGAGAGCGCCGGCCATACAGGGGATCCCTAAACAGAGAAGACACCGAGGAGGCAGGTAAGGTCCCTCCCAGTGTCCTGTAAGCACTAACCCGGCTATTCAGTCGGGCTGTTTGGGACCGCGGCGGTGAAAGCCCGACTGAACAGCCGGGTTAGTGTCACTTTCCCTTCAGACGCGGCGGTCAGCTTTGATTGCTGCGTCTGAAGGGTTAATACAGGGCATCACCGCGATCGGTGATGTCCTGTATTAGCCGCGGGTCCCGGCTGTTGATGGCCGCAGGGACCGCCGCGATAGGGGTGTATTCGCCGTATAAGATGCACCGACTTTTTCCCCCCAGTTTAGGGGAAGAAAAAGTGCGTCTTATACGGCGAAAAATACGGTAATTTACAAATCTGTTTAACTTTCTGGAGCCAGCTGATAATATAAAAAATATTTTTCCTGAATAACCCCTTTTAAAGGCTCTTCCGTTTTCCATAGACTTCAATGTTAAATTTACCGTATCGTTTTTTTTCTTTTCTTTTTTCTTTTTTTTAAACGGAAGAAAAAATACTGCATGTGCTGTTTTTCTGCCTTCAAAAAAAAACGGAAATCAGCACAGACGGGTACAAATGGATGTAAACGGGATGAATGGGATTTTTTTTTTTTAAACTGTTTTTCATCCGTTTGCAGCCTGCAAGAACGGAACCGAAGCGGGGATAAAAAAAAAATAAAATTAATTAAAATGGGGACAGACGGCCGTGAGAACGCACCCTTACCCTTCTATAGTCGGACTAGAATGGCAGGAGGTGGATACAGCATAATGTTTGTCTTCTGAATAAATGTTAACAATGTAGCTTCTCTCCAGACTGAGAAGAACTTGCTCTACAGCAGTGTTTCCCAACCCGGGTGCCTCCAGCTGTTGCAAAACCACAACTTCCAGCATGCCCGGACAGCCGAAGGCTGTCCGGGCATGCTGGGAGTTGTAGTTTTGCAACAGCTGGAGGCACCCTGGTTGAGAATCACTGCTCTACAGTAAGGGAACAGTGCAGTGAAATGTGTAAAATTCTTTATATTTCAGGGGCCACATGCAAGACATTTAACTTTGTCTCCGTATGTGGATCAGACATAAGCACAAAGCATCTGGTGACCACAGGGTGTAGTATGTGTGGGCTCCATCGCCTGTGGGGAAGATTAGGAGCTGGGATCTGTCGTGCCTTGTCTCTAGCCTGCAGCCAGTACTTACAGAATATAGTGTCAGTCCTGGGCTGGGACTGTGTTGTGCTCTACTGCCACGTTATAAAGAGTCAGGATCAGAGAGCAGATGGAACAGCTGTAAGTCACATCTCTTGTCCCTAGGAAACTTCTTTTAAGGCAAGTGTTCTGATTTCTTATTTCATGCATGCTTTACATTTACCCTCAGTGACAACTTTTTGAGGCAAAATACAAAACGGAACATTGAAGTTCTCCTGACATATGTTCGGTTTTATACTAGTAAGATGACTTGTTCAGTGCACTTGGACACTTCAGATTCATCTGCAGGTCTGTGATGTAACCATATGTGTGTGTGTATGTATATATATATATATATATATATATATATATATATATATATATATAGAATGTGTCGGCAGATAAGAACCATTAGGCCCATCTAGTCTGCCCAATAATCTGAATACTATGAATAGTCCCTGGCCCTATCTTATCTGAAGGATAGCCTTATGCTTATCCCATGCATGCTTAAAGGGGTATTCCAGGCAAAACCTTTTTTATATATATATATATATATATCAACTGGCTCCGGAAAGTTAAACAGATTTGTAAATTACTTCTATTAAAAAATCTTAATCCTTCCAATAGTTATTAGCTTCTGAAGTTGAGTTGTTGTTTTCTGTCTAACTGCTCAATGATGATGTCACGTCCCGGGAGCTGTGCATGATGGGAAAATATCCCCCATAGGAATTGCACAGCTCCCGGGACGTGAGTCATCAGAGAGCAGTTAGACAGAAAACAAGAACTCAACTTCAGAAGCTAATAACTATTGGAAGGATTAAGATTTTTTAATAGAAGTAATTTACAAATCTGTTTAACTTTCCAGAGCCAGTTGATATATAAAAAAAAAAGTTTTGGCCTGGAATACCCCTTTAAACTCCTTCACTGTATTTGCAGCGACCACTTCTGCAGGAAGGCTATTCCATGCATCCACTACTCTCTCAGTAATGTAATACTTCCTGATATTTTTAAACCTTTACCCCTCTAATTTAAAACTATGTCCTCTTGTGGTAGTTTTTCTTCTTTTATATATGCTCTCCTCCTTTACCATGTTGATTCCCTTTATGTATATAAAGTCTCTATCATATCCCCTTTGTCTCTTCTTTCTTCTATACATGTTAAGGTCATTTAACCTTTCCTGGTAAGTTTTATCCTGAAATCCATGTACTAGTTTAGTATCTTCTCTGAACTCTCTCTAGAGTATCTATATCCTTTTGGAGATACGGCCTCCAGTACTGTGCACAATACTCCAAGTGAGGTCTCACCAGTGTTCTGTACAACGGCATGAGCACTTCTCTCTTTCTACTGCTTATACCTCTCCCTATACATCCAGGCATTCTGCTAGCGTTTCCTGCTGCTCCATTACATTGTCTTCCTACCTTTAAGTCTTCTGAAATAATTACTCCTAAATCCCTCTCCTCAGATACTGAGGTCAGGACTGTGTCAAATATTCTATATTCTGCCTGAGGGTTTTTACGCCCCAGGTTCATTATCTTGTACTTATCCACATTAAATTTCAGTTGCCAGAGTTCTGACCATTCTTCTAGTTTTCCTAAATCCTTTTCCATTTGTCGGATCCCTCCAGGAACATCAACCCTGTTACATATCTTTGTGTCATCAGCAAAAAGACCAATACCGAACCATCGAGACCTTTTGCGATATCACTAATGCAGATATTAAACAAAATTGGTCCCAGTACAGATCCCTGAGGTCTTAGTAAATAAGGGCCAATGACCGGCATTTATCATTGTAGGTGTAAGTGACGCATTTTTTTTTACACCTTTTTTTTTGTGTGCTGTTGATGTGTAGGAGCACCAAATTTATTAAATGGTCACAGAGCATTTAAAGGGGTTATCCAGGAAAAAACTATTTTTTTTATATATATCAACTGGCTCCAGAAAGTTAAGCAGATTTGTAAATTACTTCTATCAAATAAATCTTAATCCTTTCAGTACTTATGAGCTGATGAAGTTGAGTTGTTCTTGACATGTGCTCTCTGATGACATGTGTCTTGGGAACCACCCAGTTTGGAAGCAAATCCCCATAGCAAACCTCTTCTACTCTGTGCAGTTCCCGAGACAAGCAGAGATGTCAGCAGAGAGCACTGTTGCCAGACAGAAAAGAACAACTCAACTTCAGCATCTGATAATTATTGAAAGGATTACGATTTTTTAATAGAAGTAATTTACAAATCTGTTTAACTTTCTGGAGCCAGTTGATATATATTTATTTATTTATATATATAATATATATATAATTTTTTTTTTTCCTGGAATACCCAAATTTTGTGCAGGTCACATTTTCTGAAATTTCTCTCTTCATATACACTAAAAAGGCTAAGTCTGGGCTGGTGTAGTTTTAGAGAATTTTTAAGGGGCTTTGTGCCTTTTTTGCGTCTTTTCACAAAAAGGCGCAGTTGAGAAAACCCTTCCATGTCATGTGTATTGCCAAAATCAGTGGATTGCAACTCAAAATCAGCAGAAATGTGTAAACCAAAAGCCGCAAATAAACCCTGCTTGCGCCTTTTCTATACTCAAAAAACAGTCGGCCAATGCTTTTTTCTTTTGGGCATTTTTCCTCACTGGCAGCATGCTGTGACTTTGACAATTTTTAACCCATTTGTAGCGTTTTTGTGCAAATATGTGTTGTATCTTATTTTGTGCATGTACTAATACATACTTTTTTGGAAAAACGTTACAAAAACTTGCTTAGAAAGATCTTATGATGCATGCTGCGGCTTTTTGTGGTGGTTTTCGAACAAAAAAACAGACAAACAAACAAAACAGAATGTGAAAAAAAACAATGTGAAGGAGGCCTTAGGAGGATTTCAGTCTTTAATGTTTTATTTTTTTTTATTTTAATTTTTTTGTCACTGTCTCTTTAAAATACTTTTGATATGTCCTTGAGACATGTCAAAAGTTTTGATCCTTTAGGGTTTGGATGCTAAGACCCCCTAGAACAAGCGAGGAGAAGCGCACAGCTAAGGCCTCCTTCACATTGCCGTTCACATCTGACCCTTTAAAGGAGTACTCTAGCGCCGACTATTCCTCCTCTGTTGTGCCCAGGCTGAAAAGTGAAAATAAACTTTCACTCACCTTCCTGTGTTTCCCCAGAGCACTGCTACAACTGATTGATCCTCTGGTCTAATCTTCTTCCTTCTTCTGTGTGCACGGATTGCCACATGGTGCTCAGCCTATCACCGGCCGCAGCAATGTCCTGCCTCGGCCAGTGATAGGCTGAGCCCCATGTGACAATCCATTCACAGGAAGAAGGCAGAAGACAGGACCAGAGGACCGATCATCTGTAGCAGTGCTCCGGGGGAACGTAGGAAGTTGAGTGAAAGTTTATTTTCATTTTTTTTTCAGCCCGGGTTGGAATAGTCGGTGCTAGGGTACTCCTTTTAACCCTTTAAGGACTGAGCCCTTTTTCGCAATTCTGACCACCGTCGCTTTACGCATTAATAACTCGAAAATGCTTTTACAGAATATTCTGATTCTGAGATTGTTTTTTCATGACATATTCTATTTTATTTTGGGGCTAAATCTTCGGCGTTACTTGCATCCTTTTTTGGTGAAAAATCCAAAAATTTCATGAAAATTTTGTAAATTTTGCATTGTTCTAACGTTGAAACTCTGCTTGTAAGGAAAATGGATATTCCAAATAAATTTAGTTTTTATCAACAAATACAATATGTCCACTTTATGTTGGCATAAAAAAATGGACATATTTTTGCTTTTTGAAAAAATTAGAGGGCTTCAAAATAGAGAAGCAATTTTCCAAAATTTCATGAAAATTGCAAAATCTGAAGGGACAGATGACAGATGTTACAGAACTACAACTCCCAGCATGCGTGGGCAGTCTAGGCATGCTGAGAGTTGTAGTTTGGCAACATCTGGATGGCTACCGTTTGGGCACCACTGTAACAGTGGTCTCCAAACTGTGACCCTCCAGATGTTGCAAAACTACAACTCCCAGTTGCAGTTTGGCCTTCCTAGTGGTTGCCACAGTAAAGATTGCTTTACTTTCACTTTCATACCCCCCCCCCCCCCAACCTGGTTTCCCTACCTGAGCCAGGATCCAGCAGTCTCCAGTGACGATCCGGGGTCCCCATGCATCTTCTCCTCCAGGTACCGGCCTCCATCTTCTTCCCACGATCCCCTCGACATCCAGGGGTGGGCAGACTGGGGGGTTGGCAACCCACTGTCCTGCCCTGCCATTGGTCAGAATCAGTTCTGACCAATGGCAGGGGATAGGAGGAGATCACAGCACTGCGACCTCGCTCCTATCCCTCAGGATGATCAGGGCTGTCCCTGACAGCTCCGATCATCCCTATTTTCCGGGTGATCGGGTCACCAGAGACCCGATCAGCCCGGAATAGCAGAAAATCGCATGTCTGAATTGACATGCGATTTTCTGCGATCGCCGACATGGGGGGTCTCAGGACCCCCCTCGGCGATGTGCCGGGATGCCTGCTGAATGATTTCAGCAGGCATTCTGGTCCGGTCCCCAACCGGCTAGCGGCGGGGACCGGAATTCCCACGGGCGTATGCATACGCCCCTCGTCCTTTAAGGACTCGGGATGCAGGGCGTATGCATACGCCCGGCGTCCTTAAAAGGTTAAGGGTCAGATATTGTTTTTTGAGCTGATTGGAACCTAAAATGGGGCAGATGCAAACTGCTACTTTCAAGTCTGGATGGACCCATTCACTTGCACGGGTTCCTTCGGTGATCAAGTAATTTTACAGTAATTTAACGGAGAAAAAAACTTGTGCGTGCACTTTTCTCCACTAATCTCCCGTTCTTCTGGCTGGATTGTTGACGGAACTCCGAATAGCCGAGTCCGATGGCAACGTGAACAAGGCCTAATCTCTTCTCTCCTCATTGCCAGTTACTGATTCTATTGAAAGTCTATGGGGTCTATATCCTGCAGCAATGTAATAGAAGGGGAGAGAATTGCTTCTCTCCACATGTTCTAGTAATCGGTGAGTATCTCAGCACCCAGATCCAAAACTTTTCACATGTCAACTTGATCCAACAGCATTGTAGCAGGCTTTGCATCTAAATTTATTAAACAATGTAAGTCAGTAACCAATGGCTTATATCTTATCATAAAGTGACTACTACATAAAGTGACTACTACAATGCTAATTTGTTCTGGTTCAGACAAGGTGCATACTGAAGCTGGCAAAGTTTGCCCATAGAGACTGGCTATAGGCAGCACTGAGACAGATTTGTCCTGCAGCTTGTACCTTTCACTGACTGTGAGGTTGTCATTAGAGATGAGCGAACTTACAGTAAATTCGATTCGTCACGAACTTCTCGGCTCGGCAGTTGATGACTTTTCCTGCATAAATTAGTTCAGCTTTCAGGTGCTCCGGTGGGCTGGAAAAGGTGGATACAGTCCAAGGAGACTCTTTCCTAGAAATGTATCCACCTTTTCCAGCCCACCGGAGCACCTGAAAGCTGAACTGATTTACGCAGGATAAGTCATCAACTGCCGAGCCGAGAAGTTCGTGACGAATCGAATTTACTGTAAGTTCGCTCATCTCTAGTTGTCTAAATCCAGTTATTGTGCAATATCAGGACACTAGTCCCAGTTTTTATCATCAATAACAAGTAGCAGATAATGTAATTGTATCTGCTTATACATTTCTTATCACTGCTCGAATCCAGCACAGGAGGGGTTGTCTTAAGCAAAGTTAGATAAATCACAATCGACTCTGGGGAACATGTCATCATGAATTTTCTATGATTTTTTATTTTTTTAACGCCCCTTCTATATTTTATAATAATACTGAAATCGTGCAGTTTAGCCAATAGGCCTAATACTAAGCTGCGGCTTCCAGTTCTGCCTGTGGTGATAAGGAGAAGGCTACTGGAAAGTGATGTCTACAGTATTACAGTAAAAGGTGACACCAGTAGATGGATAAGACAGGATCTTCACAATAGCTGAAGCTCAGCCTGTGCCAAATCCAGATAAGTCACTACCATAGACAAACAGCATTTTCCACTTTTCCCATTAGAATTGACACACGCTTGCCCCAGGCTGTGGAAGATAGGTGTCTTCAGTTAAAGGGGTACTCTGCCCCTAGACATCTTATCCCCTTATCCAAAGGATATGGGATAAGATGTCCGATCATGGTGATCCCGCCGCTGGGGTCCCCCGAGATCTCCCTGCTGCACTCTTAGAGTGTCGGGTGCAGCGCCAGAGGCTTGTGACGTCACGGTCACACCCACTTGTGACGTGGGATAGGGGATAAGATGTCTAGGGGCGGAGTACTCCTTTAAGCATTTGACAGTTTGTATAGGACGGGTAGATGTGTTATTGGGTGTACAGTACGCCCCTCTAGTTTCCTTTTAGTATTCACAGTGCCAGGAATACTAGCTTTAGCTTGGTCTTGGCCGGGGAGGTTTATCTTCTTTCCATATGTTGCACACAGGTATGACTCAAGTAGTTGTGTGGAATGTTTTGTGCTGATTACTATTATTAGCTTTTATTATTGTAACACAATATAGTAAAGTAGTGTCTAGTTTTTGTTTTTCTTTTGTCTTATCACTGCGTTTGGTTTCTGCGCTGTTATAAGTGTTAATGTAGTGTAAATGATCCTTTTTGTCACCTCAATAGGACATAAAGCCAATATCCTGAGGCCATCCTCAAAACAAAAGGAGATCAGCAATGGAAATCTTTGAGTCGATATTGGACTGAGCAGAACTATCGGGACCTCTGCTGTTCAGACAGATGATACGTTTGCCTGGGGTATAACCACCAAGATGCCGTCTAGTAACTCTCAAGCATCAGAAGACTGTAAGAACCTTTTGTCTCAGGATAAAGTGAAGGGAAAGTCCCCATATCACCATGGACCTCTGTTTCCTCACCGGGCTGAGAAGATTGTTATTACCCGCAGTGACAGTGTCCCTGAGGAGAATGTATTGCAGATCACAATCACAGAGACCACAGTCATTGAATCAGATCTGGGAGTGTGCAATTCCCGGGCGCTTATCTACCTCTCACTATGGTTCTTCTTCAGCTTCTGTACACTTTTCCTAAATAAATATATCCTCACATTACTAGAAGGGGAACCGAGCATGCTAGGTAAGTCTCTTAGTTCCCTTACATTTCTTTTGTATTTTTCTTCAGGCGATCTGTAGCTGAACATTTTCTACACAATAATATGTATTTCTATTGTGAAAGCTGTTTTTATTCTAGCCCTCTTCTAAAAGGTCAGCTTGGCTCCGACAGTGGTCTGACTTGTTCCTACAGCCAAGTTCACTCATGACCTACTTGTTGCAGTTAAATACATGTGAATGGGGCTTTGTGAAAATTGTCTCAGTGTGGGAGCATGGCCTTTAAAGGGGGTTATCCCGCAAAGTGTGCCCAGCTGCAAAGTACACCCCAACACATACTGAGTCACCTGATTGCCAATGAGCTTAAAATAAAAGTTTAATAATTTATATATACCGTATTTTTCGCCCTATAGGACGCACCGGAATATAAGACTCACCCAATTTTAAAGGTGCAAAATCTAGAAAAAAAAGATTCTGAACCCAACAGTGATCTTCAACCTGCGGACCTCCAGATGTTGCAAAACTACAACTACAAAAAACTATAAAACTGTCCGGGCATGCTGTCCGGGCATGCTGGGAGTTGTAGTTTTGCAACATCTGGAGGTCTGCAGGTTGAAGACCACTGGTATAGGAGGTAATAGTCACGTTTCCCCGCCGCTCCGGACCCGTCACCGCTGCCCTGGATGTCGCTCCATCGCTGTCACCGCGTCCCCGTGGTGTCCCCGTGGTGTCCCCGACGCTCCGGACGTCTTCTTCCCCTGGATCCACGCTCACTGTCGCCGTCATCATGTCGCTGTGATCCCGTCGTTACGCACGCCGCTCCTATTGGATGACGGGACGGCGTGCGTGACGACGTGATGACGTCGAAGGAGAGTGCTGGCCATGCAGGGGATCCTGGCACGGAGCAGACACCGAGGAGGCAGGTAAGGTCCCTCCCGGTGTCCTGTAAGCTGTTCGG
This sequence comes from Hyla sarda, assembly GCF_029499605.1. NCBI lineage: Eukaryota > Metazoa > Chordata > Amphibia > Anura > Hylidae > Hyla > Hyla sarda. The sequence goes on along the minus strand of NC_079198.1, from coordinate 107,616,611 downwards.
TTCGCCGCTATTTCACCGCAGCGTTCCCGAACAGCCCGACTGAGCAGCCGGGTTAGTGTCACTTTCGCTTCAGATGCGGCGGTCAGCTTTGATCGCCGCGTCTGAAGGGTTAATACAGGTCATCACCGCGATCGGTGATGTCCTGTATTAGCTGCGGGTCCCGGCCGTTGATGGCCGCAGGGACCGCAGCGATAGGTGTGTATTCGCCGTATAAGACGCACCAACTTTTCCCCCCCAGTTTTGAGGAAGAAAAAAGTGAGTCTTATACGGCGAAAAAAACGGTATGTGTGTGTATATATATATATATAATGTGTTGCTTCATTTGCCAGGCGGTGTGCTTATGAAACATTGCTGCGCTAATTTATTTATTTCTAATATCCCTATTCATTTTTTATGATGTACATCATCATTGTACATACATATGGTCCAAATAGGAAAAACAATATAGCTATATCCTTTCCATTTTTTTTGTATACCTCTGTGAGGAGATCAAATACAAGAAGTGTGGATGGACAAGCGGGGGTCTGTGCACAGAGGCTTTGTGAAATGCTCCCGACTCTCACACCAGGAAGATTGACAAGCCAGGAGCCTGCACAGAGCCCTGCTTGTCCTGCCCTCACTTCCTGTTTTTGGACTTCTCCCAGAGACACACAGGCAGGAACAGCATTTGTTCATCCAAAAATATACATATAATTTTATTATCCCCATTATGAAAAATGTTTTTGTTAACAACAAGTACACTTTAATATATTCCTGCTCTAAAACTTTTATCTCATAGTTCATCTTTTCTTATTTCTGTGTCTCTCTCAATTTCCGCCTATATGTTACAATTTTATTAATCTGTAAATCACAGCGTCTAAAATTAAAAAAATTCAGTCTGGCTGATCGCTACACCTGCAGTGAATTAGCGAGGTCCCAATCAGCTGAGGGGATGGTGGGAGGGCCCTAACCTGCCTCTTTGCTGTCCAATCAGCGCTCCAATGCTGCAGTCTACCATGGCAGCCTGGAGCAATGGAACGCTGATAACATTGATCAATGCTGTGCAATGGCATAGCATTGAACAGAGTATGCAACCCGATTGCATGTAATAGTCCCCTATGGGAACTAAAAAAAAATAATAAAAAATAAGTTAATAAATGTGATTTAAAGGGGTATTCCGCCCCTAGACATCTTATCCCCTATCCAAAGGATAGGGGATAAGATGTCAGATTGCCGCGGTCCCGCTGCTGAGTTCGCTCTGCACGTAATGATGGGCGGTACAGGGGCCGGAGCATCGTTACGTCACAGCTCCGCCCCTCGTGACGTCACGACCCGCCCCTTTCAATACAAGTCTATGGGAGGGGGCGTGGCGGTCGTCACGCCCCCTCCCATAGACTTGCATTAAGGGGACGGGCTGTGATGTCACGAGGGGCGGAGCCATGACATCACGCTGCTCCGTCCCCCGTATCGCCCGTCATTACGTACAGAGCGAACTCGCTCTGTGCTGTAATGATAGCACAGTGCCGCAGCGGGGATCCCGGGGTCCGAAGCAGCAGGACCGCGGCGATCTGACATCTAATGCCCTATCCTTTGGATAGGGGATGAGATGTCTAGGGGCGGAGTACCCCTTTAACCTCTTGCCTAATAAAAGTTTGAATCACCCTTTTCCTAATTTTTTAATAAAATAATGTAAACAAAAATAAACAAACATGTGGTGTCTCGGCATGCGTACATTTCCGAACTATTAAAATATAACATTAATTAAACCGCATGGTCGATGGCATACACGTAAAAAAAATATATATATACCAAAGTCCAGAATTGCGTATTTTTGGTCACTTCATATATCATAACATTTTTTATAAAAAGTGATCAAAAATAGTACCAATACTAAAAAAAATGAGCCCCCACACATCACCATATACCAAAAAAATAAAAAAGTTATAGGGGTCAGAAGAGGACAATTTTAATCTTGCTAATTTTTAGACAGAGTTATAAGTTTTTAATAGTACGGTAGTAAAACAAAATAAAACTTATATAATTTGGGTATCATTTCTTTGTGGGTTTTAATTCCGTACAATTTATTTTCCACAGTATTTACTAATGTCGGAGACCAAGCCCCTTTTTGGGTCTTCTTAGCAAAATGGAGAGTTAGTCAGGGTTTTTCCAATTCTGGCACAAATTCTGTCGCAAAATCTGGCGCAGACAGAATTTCTGTCGCAATGCGACAGAATCTGGCGCACAACCCGACAAAACATGTCGGGTTTGCAATAGTAAATGCCAGTGTGTAATTTTTACCAAAAAGTGCAGTGCGTAGAAACGGAAGCCCCCAAAAGTTACAAAATGGCATTTGTTTGTTTTTGGATTTTTTCGCCCCACAAATAATTATTATTTTTGTTTTGCTGTAGATTTTGTGGTGAAACGATGTCAATACAAAGTACTATTGGTGGCACAAAAAAAAGTCCTCAAATGAAGAAGAAAACTGAAAGGAAATGAAAAAAATAAAAACATTTTAAAGGGGTACTCTACGCCTAGACATCCAAAGGATAGGGGATAAGATGTCTGATCATGGGGGTCCGGCCTCTGTGACTCCCGTGATCTCAGTAGAGGACCCGGCATTCTGAACACTATGTTCAGAACTCTTTATGTAGACGGCCATGGTCTTAATGTCGCATCACACCCCCTGTCACGACCACGGCCACCCGCACCAAGCATTCTGAACATACTCTTCAGAACGGCAGGTGCTGCACGGAGATTGTGGGGGTCCCAGAGGCCAAACCCCCTCAATCAGGACATTTATCATTGGCTTTACACCACTTCAATGTTCTAAATGTCCCCACAATTTTTTTGTGCAATTTTTGGTAGAACATCTCTCAAAGTTGTCTTATGTTTGGTGCACCGTACACCACTTTTTGCAGTGGTGCTGTATTTATTATTTGTGCAAATTAAATTTAGAAGTGTTTAGAATTTTTATTTTATTTTATTTTTACACCACCTAATAGAACATGTACAAAAGTGTCAGATGCAGCCCGGTCATAGGTATACAGCGTACAGCAGTGGTCTCAAACCTGCGGACCTCCAGCTGTGGCAAAACTACAGCTCTTAGCATGCCGTTGGCTGTCCGGGCATGCTGGGAGTTATAGTTTTGCAACAACTGGAGGTCCGCAGGTTGGAGACCACTGGCGTACAGTGAGTTCCATCGCCGGCGGCCCCCAACAAAGGAGGAGGGCAGTGCTTGACATAGTGAGTAGTACCCCGCTGGGCTGATCATTAATTGGGAGGAGCAGAACAGTGCCGGCTGGTAACATGATTTTGGGGGGGGAAGCCGGACACCACATGATTGGGAGGGGGGGGGGGGTTGGGGGGACAGAACAGCGCTGGCGGGTCACATGATTTGGGGGGGGGGGGGGGTGAGAAAATACAGTTATATACCATGGAACCGCCGTAAGTAAAAAAAAAAATACCGTGATACACATATTTGGTCATACTGCCCAGCCCTATGATCCATTCACCATCTTGTGTATGGGCTCTACATACCAATGACTATACTTAACCCGTTAAAGGGGTACTCCGCCCCTAGACATCTTATCCCCTTATCCAAAGGATACGGGGTTAAGATCAAACACAAAGTAGCAGCCAGCTCACCTCCCTGGAAGCTCTGTACAGATCCGCCTGGACCAGGTGCGTGCAGACTAGAAACAAAGGAAAATTGATCCAGCAGAGTTCATACAAATCCAGTCTGTATTAAAACAGTACATCAAATACGGATCTGGCCGCGGCGTGCTGTTTCTAATGCACTTGGGGTGTTTTTTGTTCATCAAATTTTTAACATGATACAGTAAAAGCTACGTTCTAACTTCAAGTTTTTGTGAGCTGGATTTTTCTTTCTTTGTGGTTCCATTTACAAATCTGTTTAACCTTCTGGCACCAGTTGATTTAAAAAAAATTAAATAATAAAAAATGTTTTCCACCGGAGTACCCCTTTTATAGGACTGCAATACTAAACACAGCCTATAGACGAGGGTGGCACTGTTTCAGAAATATTATTTTATCTTTGTGTTTCCGTGGTAACAGGCAGATAATAGTATAGCCTTATCCTGCAGTCATTCTTTCATCCATCATGGAAGTAGAACTGCCAGACACGTGAAGGTTTATGCCTATGTATGGTGGATTTCTGTGGTATATCTCAGCCACACTTGAGTCTTGCCATAAAACACTATACACTTGCCAATATTACGAATGTAGCAGGGGGACAAGCTGCAGTATACACCACCATCCTATTCTCATGGGATCCGACAGATACCACAGACATTCACGTTGGATAACATGCACCTAGCCTAAGATCATAAAAGGTTTGTTGTTTGCAAACATGGAGATAAATAGAGATGTGGGCAAAATACAAGTGGTAATTCTTATTAAAGGGGTATTCCAGGCCAATACTTTTTTTTATATATCAACTGGCTCCGGAAAGTTAAACAGATTTTGTAAATTACTTCTATTAAAAATTTTTAATCCTTCCAATAGTTATTAGCTTCTGAAGTTGAGTTGTTGTTTTCTGTCTAACTGCTCTCTGATGACTCACGTCCCGGGAGCTGTGCAGCTCCTATGGGGATATTCTCCCATCATGCACAGCTCCTGGGACGTGACCTCATCATTGAGCAGTTAGACAGAAAACTTCAGAAGCTAATAACTATTGGAAGGATTAAGATTTTTTAATATAAGTAAATTTACAAATCTGCTTAACTTTCCGGAGCCAGTTGATATATATATAAAAAAGGTTTTGCCTGGAATACCCCTTTAAAGACTTATTGCAAAGTTACTTTAGCATTTCTGATGCATTGGGACAATAAAAAGAAATAGTTGTGAAGCTGGACATGTCTGTAGTATTGTATATGTCTGTTGCATCCTTGCAGGTGGCTATTCAGGTTGAGTTCATATTCTAATAATTCAGGATAATTGTTGGCGTTTAATTATATTGTGGCTGTAAATACTGGGAATATTTCCACAATCCATGAAAAATCCATTTAACTTGTTTATGACAAAGCTTCATGGCTACTTGAAGTAGAGTTAATTGTAATTTAATAAGCCTATGTCATCCATGATCTATCTCTGGAGTATAGCGTCATCATTTACAGACTCGTGTATACCGGGGTAATTTCTGATTCACCAGATTAATTGTTAAATTATTTGTTAAACGGCACCCCAACCTTAAAGGGATACTCCGCCCCTAGATATCTTATCCCCTATAAGAGGTCTGATCGCAGGGGTCCCCCGCAATCTCTGTGCAGCAACCCGCGTTCATTTAGAACGCTGGATGCAGGGGTCGTGACGTCATAGCCACGCCCCTCGTGTCTTCACTCTACGCCCCCTCAATGCAAGTCTATGAGAGGGGGCGTAGTGGCCACCACGCCCCCTCTCATAGACTTACATTGATTTGGGGTGATGTCACGAGGGGCGGGGCCATGACGTCACAACCCCTGCCGCCCGTTCTAAGTGTTCGGGACAAAATGTTCCAAATGCTGGGGCAGCTGAGTATCCCTTTAAGAAAATTTAAAAGTCCCTTTAGATTCTATTCACATGTACAATATCCTGAGCATATTTAGTACACAGGATTAGAAGCTGCAGATTTTAATTTAAACTAAATGACTAAACATAGTTTCAAATCTGCAGCAGATCTTCAATGGAGCCAAAGAGCCCGTTCACTCTACAGAATTTATGCAAGATACAGTGGGGATCAAAAGTTTGGGCACCCCAGGTAACAATTTGTATTAATGTGCATAAAGAAGCCAAGGAAAGATGGAAAAATCTCCAAAAGGCATCAAATTACAGGTTAGACATTCTTATAATATGTCAGCAAAAGTTAGATTTTATTTCCATCATTTACACTTTCAAAATAACAGAAAACCAAAAAATGGCATCTGCAAAAGTTTGGGCACCCTGCAGAATTTATAGCATGCACAGCCCCCTTTGCAAAGCTGAGACCTGCCAGCGTCATGGATTGTTCTCAATCATCATCTGGGAAGACCAGGTGATGTCAATCTCAAAGGTTTTAAATGCCCAGACTCATCTGACCTTGCCCCAACAACCAGCACCATGGGTTCTTCTAAGCAGTTGTCTAGAAATCTGAAACTGAAAATAGTTGACGCTCACAAAGCTGGAGAAGGCTATAAGAAGATATCAAAACGTTTTCAGATGTCAATATCCTCTGTTCAGAATGTAATTATGAAATGGCAGTCATCAGGAACAGTGGAAGTTAAAGCAAGATCTGGAAGACTAAGAAAAATATCGGACAGAACAGCTCGCAGGATTGTGAGAAAAACCATTCAAAACCCATGTTTGGCTGCACAATCCCTCCAGAAAGATCTGGCAGACACTGGAGCTGTGGTACACTAGTCCACTATAAAGAGATACTTGTACAAATATGGTCTTTATGGAAGAGTCATCAGAAGAAAACCTCTTCTACATCCTCATCACAAAAATCAGCGTTTGAACTTTGCAAGTGAACATATAGACAAGCCTGATGCATTTTGGAAACAAGTTCTGTTGACCGATGAGGTTAAAATTTATCTTTGGCCGGAATGAGCAAAGGTACATTTGGAGAAGAAGTGGAACACAATTTATTGAAAAGAACCTCTGTCCAACTGTTAAGCATGGGGGTGGATCAATCATGCTTTTGGGGTGTATTGTAGCCGGTGGCACAGGGAACATCTCGCGAGTAGAAGGAAAAATGGATTCAATAAAATTTCAGCAAATTTTGGATGCTAACTTGATGCCATCTGTGAAAAAGCGGAAGTTAAAGAGAGGATGGCTTCTACAAATGGATAATGATCCTAAACACACCTCGAAATCCACGGGGGATTACATCAAGAGGCGTAAACTGAAGGTTTTGCCATGGCCTTCACAATCTCCTGACCTCAACATAATTGAAAATCTATGGATAGACCTTTAAAAGAGCAGTGCGTGACACACAGCCCAGAAATCTCAAAGAACTGGAAGACTTTTGTAAGGAAGAATGGGCAAAGATACCTCAAACAAGAATTGAAAGACTCTTGGCTGGTTACAAAAAGCGTTTACAAACTGTGATACTTGCCAAAGGGGGCAGTAGAAGATATTAACTCTACAGGGTGCCCAAACTTTTGCAGACGCCATTTTTTTTCTGTTATTTTGAAAGTGTAAATGATGGAAATAAAATCTAACTTTTGTTTATAAGAATGTCTAATCTGTAATTTGATGCCTTTTGGAGATTCTTTCATCTTTCCTTGGCTTCTTCATGCAAATTTTTTTACTGGGGTGCCCAAACTTTTGATCCCCGCTGTACATCCACAAGGTAATTCGTCTTGCAGCTGACTCCCATCAAGAATTCTGCTGCTCGGTTCACACTATGGAAGTTACATCGCAGGAGTTCTGATGCGCAGTCTGCCAGAGAAGTCTTTATAAAATAATAATAATAAGATAATAGAAAATCCCCAGGGGACAGGAAAAGGAATGTCACCTGTACACACAGAACCGGACTAACTGGAAAGATAGCACCTCCCTGTTCTTTTATTACCTCCAAGGTAAGGGCCAGATGCCAATAAATTATCAATTCATGCTAAAAAAAAAAAAGCATTTGGTTTGTGAGTTTTCTGGTTGTATTTTGCTTTTTTAGAAGGAGCTTTCTTAGATGATGAATACAACCTGGATGATTGTTGACTTCAATAATCTCTGCTGACACCACAAACAGCTGCCATGTGGAGGCAGGACATGGATGTGACTCCATTAACCCCTTAAGGACTCAGCCCATTTTGGCCTTAAGGACTCAGACAATTTAATTTTTACGTTTTCATTTTTTCCTCCTCGCCTTCTAAAAATCATAACTCTTTTATATTTTCATCCACAGACTAGTATGAGGGCTTGTTTTTTGCGCGACCAGTTGTCCTTTGTAATGAAATAACTCATTATATCATTAAATGTATGGCGCAACCAAAAAACACTATTTTTGTGGGGAAATTAAAACGAAAAACGCAATTTTGCTAATTTTGGAAGGTTTCGTTTTCACGCCGTACAATTTATGGTAAAAATGACGTGTGTTCTTTATTCTGAGGGTCAATACAATTAAAATGATACCCATTATTACATACTTTTATATTATTGCTGCGCTTAAAAAAAATCACAAACTTTTTAACCAAATTGGTACGTTTATAATCCCTTTATTTTGATGACCTATAACTTTTTTATTTTTCCATATAAGCGGCGGTATGGGGGCTCATTTTTTGCGCCATGATCTGTACTTTTTTTTGATACCACATTTGCTATAAAAAACTTTTAATACATTTTTTATAATTTTTATTTAATAAAATGTATTAAAAAAGTAGGAATTTTGGACTTATTTTTTTATTTTTCGTTCACGCCGTTCACCGTACGGGATCATTAACATTTTATTTTAATAGTTCGGACATTTACGCATGCGGCGATACCAAATATGTCTATAAAAAAAAATTTTTGCGCTTTTTGGGGATAAAATAGGAAAAAACGGACGTTTTATTTTTTTATTGGGGGAGGGGATTTTTCACTTTTTTTTTACTTTTACATTTTTTTACTTTTTTTTTTACACTTGAATAGTCCCCATAGGGGACTATTCATAGCAATACCATGATTGCTAATACTGATCTGTTCTATGTATAGGACATAGAACAGATCAGTGTTATCGGCGATCTTCTGCTCTGGTCTGCTCGATCACAGACCAGAGCAGGAGACGCCGGGAGCCGCACGGAGGAAGGAGAGGGGACCTCCGTGCGGCGTTATGAATGATCGGATCCCCGCAGCAGCGCTGCGGGCGATCCGATCATTCATTCAAATCGCGCACTGCCGCAGATGCCGGGATTTGTATTGATCCCGGCACCTGAGGGGTTAATGGCGGACGCCCGCGAGATCGCGGGCGTCGGCCATTGCCGGCGGGTCCCTGGCTGCGATCAGCAGCCGGGATCAGCCGCGCATGACACGGGCATCGCTCCGATGCCCGCGGTTATGCTTAGGACGTAAATGTACGTCCTGGTGCGTTAAGTACCACCTCATCAGGACGTACATTTACGTCCTGCGTCCTTAAGGGGTTAAAGGGGTTTCCAGGAATAGCAAAACAGTTTAGGCTGGGTTCACACCACGTTTTAGGCAAAACAGGACCGGATACGGCTGGGGGGAGCTAAAACCGGGCCCTCCCGTATGCGGCCGTATGTAATGTATTTCAAAGAGCTGAACGGAGTGAAGCACTGACTCCGGTCGACTCATTTTTGCACTGTAGGCGGTTTTCCCAACGGACCTAAAACTGTGGTAGACCACGGTTTTAGGTCCGGTGGTAAATCCGCATACGGGGACCGGAGTCAGTGATTCATTGAAAGACATTTTATACGGCCGCATACGGGAGTGCCCGGTTTTAGTCCCCCCCCCCCCCCCAACCGTATGCGGTCCCGTATTGCCTAAAACGTGGTGTGAACCCAGCCAAACTGAGCTCCAATACCACATACAACCTGAGGACAGGTGTGGTGCTGTTTTTGGAAGAAATCATTTTTTTTAATTATTTTTTATTATGGATAACCTCTTTTAATATAACAGCTGCTCATATAGGATACACTAAAGCAGTTTGGATAACCCTTAAAGGGTACCTCTCATCAAATAAACCTTTGATATATTTTAGATTAATGAATATTGAATAACTTTCCAATAGCATGTTAATGAAAATATGCTTCTTTCTATTGTATTTTTCCCGATCAGTCCTGTCAGCAAGCATTTCTGACTCATGCTGGAGTCCTAATCACTCAGAGCTGCCAGCCTGCTTTGTTCACAGTGAAACAGGCTGAGAACAAAGCAGGCTGGCAGCTCTGAGTGTTCTCCTTTGTGAACAAAGCAGACTGGCAGCTCGTAGTGTTTAGGACTCCAGCATGAGTCTGAAATGCTTGCTGCCAGGACTGGTAGGGAGACCCCTAGTGGTCATTTCTTCAAAGTGGAAAATTAAATAGAATGAAGCATATTTTTTAATAACATGCAATTGTAAAGTTATTCTGCATACATTAATCTATAATATATCAAAAGTTTTTTTTTGAGAGGTACCCTTTAATAGAGTGATGCAATTTCCTTGTTTTGCACCCTTTGGACACCCCTCATCATTGAACAGGTCAGTGGGTGACTTCTGTTGGCCATACATTATGGGGGGGGGGGGGATTCATCAAAACTTGTGCTGAGGTAAAGTAGACCAGTTGTCCATAGCAACCAATCAGATCGCTTCTTTCATTTTTAAAAAGGCCTCTGATAAATAAAAGAAGCGATCTGATTGGTTGTTATGGTCAGCTGGTCAACTATTCCTCTGCACAGGTTTTGATGAATCTCCCCCTATATCACTAGTAGATATTCATGCCTAAAAAGCAAAATGTGATTTGGCAAATGGTTCAGTCATGTACCCTCTGTGTAATGCTCCACACTATAATATAGGGTTCAGTGGCTGGACCCCACTTTTATCTCCATACACAATAAGAGGGCCTACAGAAACACATTGCCCAATGTTGACATCTTTTGCATACTGATGGCTGTATATATCTGGATGCTTTATCTGGTTTCTTTTTTGTTTCTTCTTCAGGCGCTGTCCAAATGTTGACCACAACCTTCATTGGCTGCATCAAGATGTTCATCCCCTGCTGCTTGTATCAGCACAAAACCCGTCTCAGCTACCCCTCAAACTTTCTCATGATCATGTTGTTTGTGGGGATTATGAGGTAAATGTCGGGCCCTTCACCTATCAGACATCTGTGCCGAATCCTGGAAAGAAATGCTTTAGTCAATATTCATAAGTTTTAAAGCGATGACGTGTTCTTGGAATAACGAACAGCACAATTGTTATTGCTGTCACTGCATAGTATTCCTGTTTGACATAGTGTCTGCGTTAGGTGACCTTAACATTATAGGACTTAAATAATTCACGCTGTTGGCTTGTGCAAAAAAAAAAAAATGTCTGAGCAGTGTTATAGCAGGTTGGAATCGTGTGCACACTTTTTATTTTATTTTTTTTTAAAGGGGTATTCCAGGCAAAAACTTTTTATATATATATATATATATATATATATATATATATATCAACTGGCTCCAGAAAGTTAAACAGATTTGTAAATTACTTCTATTAAAAAAAATCTTAATCCTTTCAGTACTTATGAGCTTCTGAAGTGAAGGTTGTTCTTTTCTGTCTAAGTGCTCTCTGATGACACCTGTCTCGGGAAACGCCCAGTTTAGAAGCAAATCCCCATAGCAAACCTCTTCTAAACTGAGCGTTTCCCGAGACAGGTGTCATCAGAGAGGACTTAGACAGAAAAGAACAACCTTAACTTCAAAAGCTCATAAGTACTGAAAGGATTAAGATTTTTTTTTTTAATAGAAGTAATTTACAAATCTGTTTAATAACTTTCTGGAGCCAGTTGATATATAAATATAAATATAAATATATATATAAATATATATATATATATATATATATATATATATATATATATATATATATATATATATAAAAGTTTTTGCCTGGATAACCCCTCTAATATGTCTTTATGATAAGGCTGATGCTCTATTGTGTCAGCTGTGAAGAACAAATGTGAAGCAGACACTATATATATATATATAATATATATATATATATATATATCTATATGTAGGTTGGCCAACAGCTGCCTCTGCTATTTTAGCCCACAATAATCTAATTTATGGACAGATTATAGGTTGGAGGCCCCTATGCAGATTAGAGAGAGAGATGGTCCTGCCAATATTGCAGAGTTCAACCAGTAATGATCTAATGCATTGTTTCCCAACCAGAGTGCCTCCAGCTGTTGCAAAACTACAATTCCCAGCATGCCCGGACAGCCGTTGGCTGTCCGGGCATGCTGGGAGTTGTAGTTTTGCAACAGCTGGAGGCACCCTGGTTGGGAAACACTTATCTAATGTGTTTAATATGAGCAGTTTAAGAATGTTGCTTGGGCTCGGACAGAGGGATAAACAAGAGGATTGGGATCATAAAGGACAAACATTTAGACTAACATTAACAACACAGGATCATCAGTCCATTAGGAAAACAGACAAAAGTAGGGGACATACACATTCAATGAGGAAGAGGAGAGCACAGCACAATTTAAAGGCCCAGTACTAGCCCCATTGCTTAAAGGGGTACTTCGGTGCAAAACCTTTTTTTTTTTTTTTTTTTTTTTTTTTTTTTTTAAATCAACTGGTGCCAGAAAGTTAAACAGATTTGTAAATCACTTCTATTAAAAAAATATTAAAGGGGTATTCCAGGAAAATTATTATTTTTTATTTTTTTTATATCAACTAGCTCCAGAAAGTTAAAGGGTAGCTCCCACCATCACTTTTTTTTTTTCTGTCCCTGCCTATTACCCATCTATCCCTAACCCCCTCCCTGCCTTTAATTTTTTTTTATTTACATATTAAAAATGCTTTTTGTCTGCCTGGTAGCGTGCTCACTACCAGGCTGACTTCCCCAGCAGGCCCCACGTCACTGATGCCTGCTGGGGACGACACTTCCACCCATAGTTCACCTATACAGGGTGCCTCCAGCTGTTTCCCCATTGCAACTCCCACCTTGCCCTGACATCTATTGGCTGTCAGGGCATGCTGGGAGTTGTAGTGGGGAAACAACTGGAGGCACCCTGTATAGGTGAACACCGGAGCACATACCACTCCCCGCCGCGCAGTCCCCAACCCCCCCGCCCCCGGCCCCGTCGCGCCGCTCAACTCACTCCCCCTCCCCCTTAGTTCACTCAGAGTACCCCCTCCCCGCCATTCAGCTCGCAACCAGGGCATGCTGGGAGTTGTAGTGGGGAAACAGGAGGCATACTGTATAGGTGAACAGTATACATAATACAGTGAACATAATACTTTACCTTGTCCCCGAGCCTGCGCGCGTCCTCTTCCTTCAAAGCGCTCGCTCCCGCCTGTCTGATTGACAGGCGGGAGCGAGCACAGCAGTGATTGAATTTCGACTCGTTGCCTGGCTTCAACGAGTCGAAATTCAGTGGTGACGTCACTGCTGAATGCATTCGGCCACTAGGAGGGCGACCCCTAGTGGCCGAATTCATAAGTGATTTTAAACTGTTTTAAAATCACTTTTTTTAATTAAACTATATTAGAGATATGTTGTAGTACTTAAGTACTACAACATATCAATTTTTTGTTTTCTTGACAGTGCCCATTTAAACAGATTAAAACTTCTATTAAAAAATCTTAATCCTTTCAATAATTATCAGCTGCTGAAGTTGAGTTGTTGTTTTCTGTCTGGCAACAGTGCTCTCTGCTGACATCGCTGCTTGTCTCGGGAACTGCACAGAGTAGAAGAGGTTTGCTATGGGAATTTGCTTCTAAACTGGGCGGTTCCCAAGACACGTGTCATCAGAGAGTACTTAGAAAAGAACAACTCAACTTCATCAGCTCATAAGTACTGAAAGGATTAAGATTTTTTTTATAGAAGTAATTTACAAATCTGTTTAAATTTCTGGAGCCAGTTATATATATATATATATATATATATATATGTATATATATGTATATAAAGGTTTTTCCTGGATAACCCCTTTAATCCTTTTAGTACTTATTAGCTGCTGAATACTACAGAGGAAATTATTTTCTTTTTGGAACACAGAGCTCTCTGCTGACATCACGACCACAGTGCTCTCTGCTGACATCTCTGTTCATTTTGGGAACTGTCCAGAGCAGCATATGTTTGCTATGGGAATTTTCTTCTACTCTGGACAGTTCTTAAAATGGAGATGTCAGCAGAGAGCACTGTGGTCATGATGTCAGCAGAGAGCACTGTGTTCCTAAAAGAAAATAATTTTCTCTGTAGTATTCAGGAGCTAATAAGTACTAGAAGGATTGAGATTTTTTAATAGAAGTAATTTACAAATCTGTTTAACTTTCTGGCACCAGTTGATTAAAAAAATAATAATTTTCAACCGGAGTACCCCTGTAAAGGGGGCCAGCCCTGTATAATACTACATTTTTCAGACCCTGCTGGTAAAATATGGTCCGCTGCAGCTAAAGGTCTCCAGAAGTTTCTGAAGTCATATCTGCAGTGATCTGCCAGGTTACCAAGCTGGCTTAGAAGGAAACTGCAAAATACGTTTAACTGGTCGATTAGAAGTTTTTCACCTTCACAGAATTTCCATTATTTGCTGTCTGGCATTATGCTGATGTATCTACCGTATATACTCGAGTATAAACCGAGACCCCTAATTTCAACCCAAAATCCCAGGAAAAGTTATTGACTCGAGTATAAGCCTAGGGTGGGAAATACATCATCCCCCCTGTCATCATCCAGACCCGTCATTAACATCTTCATCATCATCACCGCCTGTCATCATCCAGACCCTCATCATCATCACCTGTCATCATCCCACACATCCCCCCTTCATCATCCCCTTGTCATCATCCCACACATCCCCCCTTCATCATCCCCTTGTCATCATCCCCACCCCCCTTCATCATCCCCTTGTCATCATCCCACACCCCCCCCTTCATCATCCCACACCCCCCCCTTCATCATCCCACACACCCCCCCTTCATCATCCTCTTGTCATCATCCCCACCCCCCCCCCTTCATCATCCTCTTGTCATCATCCCACACCCCCCCCCTTCATCATCCTCTTCTCATCATCCGCCCTCAGTGGTCTTCAACCTGCAGACCTCCAGAGGTTTCAAAACTACAACTCCCAGCAAGCCCGGGCAGCCATCGGCTGTCCGGGCTTGCTGGGAGTTGTAGTTTTGAAACCTCCGGAGGTCCGCAGGTTGAAGACCACTGCGGCCTTCAACATCATCCAGCCCCCTCTCACCCCCCTTTAGTTCTGAGTACTCACCTCCGCTCGGCGCTGGTCCGGTCCTGCAGGGCTGTCCGGTGAGGAGGTGGTCCGGTGGGATAGTGGTTCCGGGCTGCTATCTTCACCGGGGACGCCTCTTCTCCGCGCTTCCGGCCCGGAATAGAGGCGTTGCCTTGACAACGACGCAGAAGTACGTTGGCAATGAACGCACCTCTGCGTCGTTGTCAAGGCAACGTGACTATTCTGAGGCCAGGCCCGAAGCGCTTAGAAGAGGCCTCCCCGGGGAAGATAGCAGCCCGGAACCACTATCCCACCGGACCACCTCCTCTCCGGACAGTCCTGCAGCACCGGACCAGCGCCGAGCGGAGGTGAGTACTGTACAGAACTAAAGGGGGTGAGAGGGGGCTGGATGATGTCGAAGGCCGCAGTGGTCTTCAACCTGCGGACCTCCGGAGGTTTCAAAACTACAACTCCCAGCAAGCCCGGACAGCCGGTGGCTGCCCGGGCTTGCTGGGAGTTGTAGTTTTGAAACCTCTGGAGGTCCACAGGTTGAAGACCACTGCGGGTGGAGAGTTCACTCGAGTATAAGCCGAGGGGGGTGTTTTCAGCACGAAAAATCGTGCTGAAAAACTCGGCTTATACTCGAGTATATACGGTACATAGACAGGAATGTTCTCTGCAATAATATTATATTTGGGAAATTATCCACTTAATAAAATTAGTTCCAATGCAAAGCTGAAATCCTGTGACTATGGCCTTGTCATCAAGCATCCAAGTGTTATGTAAGAAGGGAGGCTTGATGTCTGCAAATCAGTCGCCAGCCCCGTCCTTCTTGCTGTGAAGTCTAAGCATTTTCTCAAGGTGTGCACCTTGTCTGCTTTCTTTATTCCAGGTTCTCCACTGTGGTTCTGGGGCTGGTCAGCTTGAAGAATGTAGCCGTCTCCTTTGCAGAAACTGTTAAAAGCTCTGCGCCTATTTTTACGGTTATAATGTCCAGGCTCATTTTAGGAGAATACACTGGTAAGTATTTACTGCTTTACCATCAGACGCTTCTTATCCTTCATTTTCATATCCTGCCCCTTTTATGCCATTTTGGTTACTGACCTTTTCCTGTCTATGTGCTGGTATGTATTTTATAGTAACTCTTGTCAGTTATTGAATATAATGCATGGGAAAATCATTGTCAGGTTTAGGAGCCTGCAATAACACATTGTAATGCTTGGGTCAACACTTCAACAGGGGATGTGGGAGCCAAAATATTTACAGCTGCGTAAGTCTAATGCTCTTCCTCCTTACTTCCTCCCACTATTCACAACACACCTCCTGGGCGTTCCTTATCTTTTAGTAATCCTAAAACTGCCTACTTCTTGATCCCTGTGGTCACTGTAAGACAGTGGTTCTTAACCTTGTTGCAGGTACTGAACCCCACCAGTTTCATATGCACATTCACCAAACCCCTCTTAATTGGAAAAATAAAATATGATTTTTTTCAAATTCAAAACATAGGAGGTATATATATAAGTATATATTTATACATAGGTGCACAAAATGAACAAAACCATTAAGAACAAAGAACAAAACCATGAAAACATGATTTTCACACAAAAACAAAAACATAATGAATATTTACTGCAAATCAGTGTGACTTCTGCTGTTGTCTTTCAGAGACCAGTTCAGAAATGCGCGGCTTTACCTTGGCAAGTGCCGCTCTCATGTCATTTCTGCAACAATGGCAGTGTTCCCCCACATTAGGCAGGCAGTGTTCCCCCACATTAGGCAGGCAGTGTTCCCCCACATTAGGCAGGCAGTGTTCCCCCACATTAGGCAGGCAGTGTTCCCCCCCACATTAGGCAGGCAGTGTTCCCCCCCACATTAGGCAGGCAGAGTTCCCCCCCACATTAGGCAGGCAGAGTTCCCCCCCACATTAGGCAGGCAGAGTTCCCCCCCACATTAGGCAGGCAGAGTTCCCCCCCACATTAGGCAGGCAGAGTTCCCCCCCACATTAGGCAGGCAGAGTTCCCCCCCACATTAGGCAGGCAGAGTTCCCCCCCACATTAGGCAGGCAGAGTTCCCCCCCACATTAGGCAGGCAGAGTTCCCCCCCACATTAGGCAGGCAGAGTTCCCCCCCACATTAGGCAGGCAGAGTTCCCCCCACATTAGGCAGGCAGAGTTCCCCCCACATTAGGCAGGCAGAGTTCCCCCCACATTAGGCAGGCAGAGTTCCCCCCCACATTAGGCAGGCAGAGTTCCCCCCCACATTAGGCAGGCAGAGTTCCCCCCCACATTAGGCAGGCAGAGTTCCCCCCCACATTAGGCGTGCTGCTGGTCACTTACCAAGCTGGCCAGCGCGCGTCTTCCTCCTCTATCCTCCGGTCTTCGGCGCCTTAGTTTCCATGGGCGCACACACGGGACGTCAGTCACGTCCCGGCGGCCCTGTGTTTTTAAACTTAACGCGGGGCCGCAGGGAGTTAATAGTGATGGGGGAATTGCCCCGTCGCTACAGGACGGCCAAACACCAGCTCTGCTCGGGGCCCCGGGCCAGCTCTGTTTGCCTGTCCTGTTGCGACCTCCCACGCCGAACCCCCGGCACTGACTCACCGAACCCAGTTTCAGAACCACTGCTGTAAGGCTTTATTCACACACAGTATTGCTGAAAAACAGCCCAAAAACGGCTGAAAAAAACCCCAGACTATATAGCATTTGTTCAGTTTGATGGGCATTTGTGGTTTTTTTTTGTTTTGCCTTTTTGAGGCTTAGGTAGTAGCTGAAAAACCTGTGCGGCAACAAAGTCCACGGGTGAATTTAAATGAGGCATATTTGTTACAGGAGTTTCTACAGCTGACATCTGAATGGGCCTTTTAGAAATCTGTATGCATGCTAAAAACAGAACAGTCCTATTTAGGAACAGAATTTTCAGTTAAAGACATTTCTGCTGCATGTAAATATACTCTGACGACTTCTACCAAAGCCAAATTTCCAGAGTTCCTTTTGTTGGCAAGAAGCTATACACAACAGTCCATGCTGGATATTGGTGGCATACCCAATGCCAAGACACCAGCCTCTATCCACTGAAAAACCCTTTAAAGTGTCCCTGTCATTTAGAAAAACTTTTGACTTGTCACAAGTTTTAATGAGTTGGGGACTTAGTGCTGAGACCCCCACCAATCAGTAAAACAGGCAGTAATGTGATTTCCACCTAGCTTCACTAGACAGCTCCATTTTATGTCTATTTGGCTGTCTAGTTGGATGGACACTTCTTGGGAGTGAAGCACTTAATGGGGTACTCCTGGAAAATATTGTATTCATCCTATATGCCTGGGTTGTTGCCATTATAATAGTCAACTTTAACTTTCCTCCAGCCGCTCCCCCGTTGCCACTGTCATTTGTCTCCTGTCCTCCAGCCTCAGTCTCTTTCCTGGTTTGGGGCCTGACCTGTCACACTGTGCTCAGCTAATCGTCGGCCACATCGATGTACTACCTTGGCGGTTGATAGGCTGAGCAGCAATGTGATGTAACCAGCCCGGCCTTCTTCCTGGTTCTCAGGCCCATTACATCACATTGCTGCTCAGTCTATCACCGGATGATGTAGAATCTCGCTGCGGTCGGCAATCATCTGAGCACAGTGTGGCGTGGCAGGCCACAAAAGCAGGAAGAAGCCTGGGCTGGATGACAAGATATCAATTCAAGCGGCAAAAGGTAAGTCAAACTGTATTATTTAAATGGTGGCAGCTCAGGCATATGACAAGGACACTTTTAGGTAGTAAGTAAATAAAATGTAGTACCACTCATGCAGCGGCTGGGGTTCTGATGTTGTATAACACCACTCAAAGCTCTCGGGTTGGAGTCTCAGTTGGCACACTCGTTTTACTGCTGTGGTGTAGATCACAAGATAGTTAGGCCTCGTTCACATCAGTGTTAGGAGCTCCGTTTGCTGATTCCATTAAAATGACAGGACTTTAGCAGAGAAAAATAATCCTGCAGGTCAAATTTATTTCTCTGTTAAAATCCTACAAAATGACGGCATTGAACGGAAACCCGACAGACCAGTGGTACCTGTTGGGATCCGTTGGTGCCCACTGTTACACACTCAGTCTAGCTCAGTTATCAGTGTGCCGAATGGAGCTCTGTAACCCTCATGCGAACATAGCCTAATATATCACAGCTATAGGGGTTTTTATATATATAAATATAATTTCCTTGTAGACATGTTATTAGATTCCAGGGATCATGTTGTTGTTCTGACTTCTAGTGAATACTAAAGAGTTTGGTCTTTTACAGGAATGATGGTGAATCTGTCCCTCCTACCTGTCATGGCAGGACTTGCCCTCTGTACTGCAACTGAAATCAGTTTTAATGTTCTCGGCTTCTCCGCAGCATTATCCACCAATATAATGGACTGGTAAGATATTATTTTCCTTTGTCCTCCAAAAGTTGCCATTTAGGTAAGGGCTGATTGCCTTTGTTGCTTCAGGCTACCCAGTCCATATTATGTGGAGCTTAATCCTTCCCCATTGCTTCTTGCCGCTTTAATGACCTGTGACTTTGTGCATCTGGGCAGTCTGCATCCCGTCAGCATTAAATTCTCCTATTTAAACCATTTTTAGATCACATTTATGCCAAGATAATGTGTGGAAAGTGTTTTAAAAAGTAGCGTGAACCATTTAATTTAGACTGTGTTCGTGCCTGTTTAAATTACATGCAAAGCCACGTCACACGGTGTTTCCAGTAGTATGTGTGTGCGATTTCCAACATCTCCAAACGGCACAAGAAGCTCCGCCATCCTGATGCCGGAGGGAGGTAAGGAGACCTCTGATCACCATCTGCACTGGAAACAGGCCCATTGGAATCTCCGGTTTCCCTTTTAGATGCTGTGATTGGCATTGATCACAGCATCTATGGAATTAAAGGAGTAGTGCAGTGAAAGATAACTTATCCCCTATCCAAAGGATTGGGGATAAGTTATAGATCAGTGGCGTCTGACCGCTGGGACCCCCCACGATCTCCTGAACTGGGCCCCGACAGTCTGTCGGAAGCGGCCGTTCTGACCCCCCAGGAAGCCACTGCCGACGCGCCTACTCCATGTATCTCTATGGGATACATGGAGGGGACGTGTTGGCCATGGCTCTTGCGGGGGTTGGCATGCCCCCTTCCAGCAGACTGCTGGGGCCCCGTTCAGGAGATCGTGGGGGGTCCCAGCGGTCGGAACCTCGTGATCTATAATTTATCCTTTGGATAAGTTATCTTTGACTACAGAACTCCTTTAATGGCGGACATCAGTGCGATCGATGATGTCCGCCATTATCTGTCGAGTCCCCCGAGCGCTGTTCCTACGCTCACTTCATAGTCGCACCATAAATGTACAGCACTGTGCACGTAGTTACTCGCTGCAATGCCGTACATTTACTTATGGGGTTTAACCTCTTAAGGACGCAGGGCGTATGGATACGCCCTGCATCCCGAGTCCTTAAGGACGCAGGGCGTATCCATACGCCCGTGGGAATTCCGGCCCCCACCGCTAGCCGGTTGGGGACCGGAGCCGGATGCCTGCTGAAATCGTTCAGCAGGCATCCCGGCATATCGCCCAGGGGGGTCATTATGCCCCCCCATGTCGGCGATGGCCGCAGATCGCTGGACAATTCAGTCCAGCAATCTGCGGCGATTCCGGGTCAATCGGGTCTCCAGTGACCCGATGACCCGGAATTACTGGCTGTTCGGGGCCGTCTCTGACGGCCCCGAACAGCCAGAGCCTGCAGGGGTGAGGTGGCACTGGTGCCACCTCACGATCGCCCTGATTGGTCGGCCGGATTACCGGCCGACCAATCAGGGCGCCTGCTGCGGGCGTCACTCCCGCACCCGCTCCGCCCCTCTTCCGGAGGGCGTGAGCGGGTGCGGGAAGACGACCCCGGGTGCTGGGGACCCCGATCCCCGGCGTCCATGTTGGGATCGGGGCCCCAGGAGCGACGGCGGCGGCGAGGGACAGCCTGCGATGGAGCAGCAGCAGGAGGTGAGTTACAGCCTCCTGCTGTTGCTTAGCAACAGCTCCCAGCATGCAAAAAGGGCATACTGGGAGCTGTAGTTATGCAACAGCAGGAGGCAGACCACCACAACTCCCAGCATTCCCTTATGGGCATGCTGGGACTTATGGTTTTGCAACAGCTGGAGGCACATTATTTCTATGGAAAAGTGTACCTTCAGCTGTTGTATAACTACAACTCCCAGCTTGCACAAACAGCTAAAGTGCATGCTGGGAGTTGTAGTGATGCATCTGCTGGTTGCATAACTACAACTCCCAGCATGCCCGTTGGCTGTCGGTGACTGCTGAGAGTTGTAGTTTTGCAACAGCTGAAGGCACACTGGTTGTGAAACACTGAGTAAGGTCACAAACTCCGTGATACATAACCAGTGTGCCTACAGCTGTTGCAAAACTAAAACTCTCAGCATGTACAGTCTGTCAGCGCATGCTGGGAGTTGTAGTTTTGCAACAGCTGGATGTCCCCCCCAATGTGAATGTACAGGGTACACTCACATGGGCGGAGGCTTACAGTAAGTATCGGGCTGCAAGTTTGAGCTGCAGCAAATTTTCTGCAACAGCTCAAACTGCCAGCGAGAAACTACTGTGAACCCCCGCCCGTGCGACTGTACCCTAAAAACACTACACTACACTACACTACCACAAAAAATAAAATAAAAAGTAAAAAACACTACATATACACATACCCCTACACAGCCCCCCTCCCCTCCCCAATAAAAATGAAAAACATCTGGTACGCCATGGTTTCCAAAACGGAGCCTCCAGCTGTTGCAAAACAACAACTCCCAGTATTGTCGGACAGCCGTTGACTGTCCAGGCATGCTGGGAGTTTTGCAACAGCTGGAGGCACTCTGTTTGGGAATCACTGGCGTAGAATACCCCTATGTCCACCCCTATGCAATCCCTAATTTAGGCCTCAAATGCGCATGGCGCTCTCACTTTGGAGCCCTGTCGTATTTCAAGGCAACAGTTAAGGGTCACATATGGGGTATGGCCGTACTCGGGAGAAATTGGGCTTCAAATTTTGGGGGGTATTTTCTGCTTTTACCCTTTTTAAAAATGTAAAGTTTTTGGGAAAAGAAGCATTTTAGGTAAAAATTTTTTTATTTTTTTTACATATGCAATAGTCGTGAAACGCCTGTGGGGTATTAAGGTTCACTTAACCCCTTGTTACATTCCACGAGGGCTCTAGTTTCCAAAATGGTATGCCATGTGGGTATTTTTTGCGGTCCTGGCACCATAGGGGCTTCCTAAATGCGGCATGCCCCCAGAGCAAAATTTGCTTTCAAAAAGCCAAATGAGACTCCTTCTCTTCTGAGACTTGTAGTGCGCCAACAGAGCACTTTTCACCCCCATATGGGGTGTTTTCTGAATCGGGAGAAATTGGGCTTCAAATTTTGGGGGGTATTTTCTGCTTTAACCCTTTGTATAAATGTAAATTTTTTTGGGAAACCAAGCATTTTAGGTAAATTTTTTTATTTTTTTTTACATATGCAAAAGTCGTGAAACACCTGTAGGGTATTAAGGTTCACTTTACCCCTTGTTACGTTCCCCGAGGGGTCTAGTTTCCAAAATGGTATGCCATGTGTTTTTTTTTTTTGCTGTCCTGGCACCATAGGGGCTTCCTAAATGCGGCATGCCCCCAGAGCAAAATTTCCTTCAAAAAAGCCAAATGTGACTCCTTCTCTTCTGAGACCTGTAGTGCGCCAGCAGAGCACTTTTCACCCCCATATGGGGTGTTTTCTGAATCGGGAGAAATTGTGCTTCAAATTTTGGGGTGTATTTTCTGCTATTACCCTTTTTAAAAATGTAAAACTTTAGGGAAACCAAGCATTTTAGGTAAAAATTTTTTTTTTTTTTTTTTACATATGCAAAAGTCGTGAATCACCTGTGGGGTATTAAGGTTCACATTACCCCTTGTTACGTTCCCCGAGGGGTCTAGTTTCCAAAATGGTATGCCATGTGGGGTTTTTTGCAGTTCTGGCACCATAGGGGCTTCCTAAAGGTGACATGCCCCCCAAAAACCATTTGACGCTCCTTCCCTTCTGAGCCCTCTACTGCGCCCGCTGAACAATTAACATGGACATATGAGGTATGTGCTTACTCAAGAGAAATTGGGTTTCAAATACAAGTAAAAATTTTCTCCTTTTTACCCCTTGCAAAAATGCAAAAATTGGGTCTACAAGAACATGCGAATGTAAAAAATGAAGATTGTGTATTTTCTCCTTCACTTTGCTGCTATTCCTGTGAAACCCGTAAAGGGTTAAAACGCTTACTGAATGTCATTTTGAATACTTTCGGGGGTGCAGTTTTTATAATGGGGTCATTTATGGGGTATTTCTAATATGAAGACCCTTCAAATCCACTTCAAACCTGAACTGGTCCCTGAAAAAAAGCGAGTTTCAAAATTTTGCGAAAAATTGGAAAATTGCTGCGGAACTTTGAAGCCCTCTGGTGTCTTCCAAAAGTAAAAACTCATCAATTTTATGATGCAAATATAAAGTAGACATATCGTATATGTGAATTAAAAAAAAAATTATTTTGAATATCCATTTTCCTTACAAGCAGAGAGCTTCAAAGTTAGAAAAATGCAAAATTTTCAAATTTTTCATCAAATTTTGGGATTTTTCACCAAGAAAGGATGAAAGTTACCAAAAAATTTTACCACTACGTTAAAGTAGAATATGTCACGAAAAAACAATCTCGGAATCAGAATGATAACTAAAAGCATCCCAGAGTTATTAATGTTTAAAGTGACAGTGGTCAGATGTGCAAAAAATGGTCGAGTCCTTAAGGTGAAAAAGGGCTCAGTCCTTAACCCCTTAAGGACCAAGGACGTACCGGTACGTCCTTGGTCCTGCTCTTCTGATATAACGCGGGGTTACACAGTAACCCCGCGTCATATCATGGCGGGCCCGGCGTCATAGTGAAGCCGGGACCCGCCTCTAATAGGGCGCAGCGGCGATCGCGGCGCCGCGCGCTATTAACCCTTTAGCCGCGCGCTCAGAGCTGAGCCGCGCGGCTAAAAGTGAAAGTGAAAGTTCCCGACTAGCTCAGTCGAGCTGTTCGGGATAGCCGCGGCTAATCGCGGCATCCCAAACAGCTGACAGGACAGCGGGAGGGCCCCTACCTGCCTCCTCGCTGTCCGATCGCCGAATGACTGCTCAGTGCCTGAGATCCAGGCCCGAGCAGTCATGCGGCAGAATCATTGATCACTGGTTTCTTATGAGAAACCAGTGATCAACATAGAAGATCAGTGTGTGCAGTGTTATAGGTCCCTATGGGATAACAATGATCAGTGTGTGCAGTGTTATAGGTCCCTATGGGACCTATAACACTGCAAAAAAAAAGTGAAAAAAAAAAGTGAATAAAGATCATTTAACTCCTCCCCTATTAAAAGTTTGAATCACCCCCCTTTTCCAATTAAAAAAAAAACACAGTGTAAATAAAAATAAAAATAAACATATATGGTATCACCGCGTGCGGAAATGTCCGAATTATAAAAATATATCATTAATTAAACCGCTCGGTCAATGGCGTGCGCGCAAAAAAATTCCAAAGTCCAAAATAGTGCATTTTTGGTCACTTTTTATATCATTTAAAAATGAATAAAAAGTGATCAATAAGTCCTATCAATGCAAAAATGGTACTGTTAAAAACTTCAGATCACGGCGCAAAAAATGAGCCCTCATACCGCCCCATACACGGAAAAATAAAAAAGTTATAGGGGTCAGAAGATGACAATTTTAAACGTATTAATTTTCCTGCATGTAGTTATGATTTTTTCCAGAAGTACGACAAAATCAAACCTATATAAGTAGGGTATCATTTTAATCGTATGGACCTACAGAATACATATCAGGTGTCATTTTTACCGAAAAATGTACTACGTAGAAACGGAAGCCCCCAAAAGTTACAAAACAGCGTTTTTTTTTTCAATTTTGTCGCACAATGATTTTTTTTTTCCCGCTTCACCATAGATTTTTGGGCAAAATGACTGACGTCATTACAAAGTAGAATTGGTGGCGCAAAAAATAAGCCATCATATGGATTTTTAGGTGTAAATTTGAAAGAGTTATGATTTTTTAAAGGCAAGGAGCAAAAAACGAAAATGCAAAAACGGAAAAACCTCCGGTCCTTAAGGGGTTAAGGGGTTAAGCCAGTACTTACTGGGCAGACCAGGAGATTGCAGTTGAACGGAGCATCAGTGTAGACCTATTTTATCTTTGTGAGACTTTTAATGTGTTCCTACATTGCCTGCAACATTCATGTCCAGCATCCGAGTGCACGGGATACGTTGTCATCGAGAAGAATCGCTCACAGTGGCGTCATTTATAGAAGCAAAGTGGTTTCACAGGAAATTGATATATTCCCGCTTTATATTCATGTATCATGAGTTTGCTGTTTGTCTCATTTCAGCCTGCAGAATGTCTTCTCAAAGAAGCTCCTCAGTGGAGATAAATACAAATTTTCGTAAGTATATTGGGGGGAATATTATATTACATTTATATATTCTGCCATTTTTATACCAGATAAGAACCATTTATGACTTGTCTATGTGTAACTGATTTGTCAAAGTACCTTACAATGAATAATACATTTTAAATTTGAAATGGTTGTCTGTCTAATACAATGTTTCCCAACCAGGGTGCCTCCAGCTGCTGCAAAACTACAACTCCCAGCATGCCCGGACAGCCAAAGGCTGTAGTTTTGAGGCATTTTCTTATTAAAAGTTAAAAAAAAATATTGCCATGAAGAGAAAGTATTTTGACCAATAATTACAATTGAGGTATTCAATATGTACATTCGGGTGGAAGAAACAGACATGGTCGCACATCTACAATCTTGTATAATGATCTAATTGCTTCTCAGCATAATATCAAAAACGAACAGGTTGTTAGTATATACGTTTTTGATCAAAAAGTACAAGCCCACTCGCCACGTCAAGGCCACCTATTTAGAGTGGGTCCCTAACGTCCCTAGCATAAAATAGCGTAGCACTGGGCGGCGACCACCACCGCCGCGACACCAGTGCCCACGGGGGAAAGATCCACTGGCAGAGCGGCCCCAATGCCACTCAAACCAGTCTATGGGCCGCAACCCCCCCCCCCCCCCGCAGACACGGCGCCACGGCAGCAACGGACGCCGCACAGCACCACACCAGTGTGAACAAGGTGTAATAGCTCACTTACCATGCTCTCCCAGTCAGACTGGGAGGCTGCTAGGAAAGAAATGGCCCTTGTACAGCATTTTTCACATGTTACTGTGCTTTGCCTGTATATTTTGCAATTTTCTAAAATTGTGGTAACAATGTTGTTTTTACCATAATTTGGGCTATTGTGGTACTATAGCATAGAAAAAAAATTCGCAAAAATGCAACATGTGAACACAGCTTCAGGGGAGGTGTATAGTTTCTATAAATCTTATCCCATAGATATAGCAGCAACAGTATACAGATAGAGCTGAGAAGGGAGGGGGTCTGTGAGCTTCCGGGAAGTATCCAGGTGATATATGTGATGTAATTCACAGGAAATCACCTGACACAGGACCCTGACCACTTCCCGAGAGACACAGTCATGTAATTTTCTGATAATGTAAATGTTGGTCACATGACCCTGTTACAGTAATAAAATGCATCAATGCAGCTGTGCTGGAATAAAACAAATGGTGTTGTAGGAAAGTGGTGGTCGGTGCGCATGATATGGGAAAAAAACAAAACAAAAAACCTGGAGTGCTTCTTTTAATCTGTCGATGGAAAACATCCAGCAGATCAGCAGTGCTGCTGTGTGAGAGAAACTCTGTTATCCCCTGTACAGTCTGAATGTTACAAACATACAGAGCCGCTATTGGACTGGAGAGCAGATCCAGGCAGCACTGGAGATAATTAAAGCAGCAGAGCTCTGCTGCCTATTTATTTTTAGATATCGTGGGGGTTTCTGCAATGGGACCCCTTCCAATTTAAAGTGGTACTCCGGTGGAAAAAATTTTAATCAATTGGTGCCAGAAAGTTAAACAGATTTGTAAATGACTTTTATTAAAAAATCTTTACCCTTCCAGTACTTTTAAGCAGCTGTATGCTACAGAGGAAATTCCTTTTTCTTTTTTAATACATTTTTGTCTTGTCCACAGTGCTCTCTGCTGACACCTGATGCCCGTATCAGGAACTGTCCAGAGCAGGAAAAAAATCCCCATTGCACACCTATGCTGCTCCGGACAGTTACTGACACGGACAGAGGTGTCAGCAGAGAGCACTGTGGACAAGACAAAAAAAGAAATTAAAAAAGAAAAGAATTTCCTCTGTAGCATACAGCTGCTAAAAAGTACTGGGAGGGTAAAGATTTTTTAATAGAAGTCATTTACAAATCTGTTTAACTTTCTGGCACCAGTTGATTAAAAAAAATAATAATAATGTTTTCCACCGGAGTATGCTAGGTACCCTTTTAAATGGGTTTTCCAGACTGTAGTTATTGATGATCTATTCTCTGCATAGGTCATGAATATATGATCAGAGGGATCCAACACCGGACACTCCTCTGATCCGCTTTTTGCCACAGCTTCAGGGCTGGCATCTACAGAAACCCCAGCCAGAAGCAGAGAGCAGCGTACATGGTGTAGTGGCCATGCTGGGTTACTACAGCGCAGATGTCTGCTTCCAGCTCTGTTCTCTGTGCGTGTCAGCACCACGGCTCTGGCAAACAACTAGTCATCAGCAGGGTGTTGGGTGTCAACACCCCCACCAATCTGATTAGGAAAGGTTATTTTCTAGTATGTCACATGTTCCATGTTTTTTTTTTCTTTTCGATTTTGCCCGTTTTGGTTTCTCTAGAGCAGTGTTTCCCAACCAGGGTGCCTCCAGCTGTTGCAAAACTACAACTCCCAGCATGCCCGGACAGCCTTTGGCTGTCCGGGCATGCTGGGAGTTGTAGTTTTGCAACAGCTGGAGGCACCCTGGTTAGGAAACACTGCTCTAGAAGAAAGTTTGTGCTTTATTTATTTATACTGTCTCAATGAAAGAAGCGCTGCAGCAGAACCCAACATGTGTGGGATGGGAAGTCTGACTGGCAGTACTATTGGCACCTACATCATTATAGATGTACTGCTCCACCTAGTCAGGATAAATACGCTAGTTTATCTTGTTTTTATATGGGGCGATAATGTGTGCAAGAGATAAGTGAAAGTATTCAGGTAACACCTGAAAGTGTATAAATATAAAAATACAAACACCTGAAAGTGTATAAATATATAAATACAAACACCTGAAAGTGTATAAAGTGTATAAATATAAAAAATACAAACACCTGAAAGTGTATAAATATATAAATACAAACACCTGAAAGTGTATAAATATATAAATACAAACACCTGAAAGTGTATAAATATATAAATACAAACACCTGAAAGTGTATAAATATATAAATACAAACACCTGAAAGTGTATAAAGTGTATAAATATAAAAAATACAAACACCTGAAAGTGTATAAATATAAAAAATACAAACACCTGAAAGTGTATAAATATATAAATACAAACACCTGAAAGTGTATAAAAATATAAATACAAATAAAAAAATAAAGCATAAATTCATAGAATTGTTTTTTCTCCTAGGCACCATGAATTATTCATAATTAGAGAGGAGCGAACTTACAGTAAATTCGATTCGTCACAAACTTCTCGGCTCGGCAGTTGATGACTTATCCTGCATAATAAATTAGTTCAGCTTTCCGGTGCTCCGGTGGGCTGGAAAAGGTGGATACAGTCCTAGGAAAGAGTCTCCAGCCCACCGGAGCACCTGAAAGCTGAACTAATTTATGCAGGAAAAGTCATCAACTGCCGAGCCGAGAAGTTCGTGACGAATCGAATTTACTGTAAGTTCGCTCATCTCTATTCATAATCATGCTTAATGCAAAAGACTTTTATAAGTTTTTATGCTTTATTTAATTATTGTCATTTGTTTTGCAGACCGCCTGAACTCCAGTTTTATACCAGTGCAGCAGCTGTGATCATGTTAATCCCAACATGGATATTCCTAATGGTGAGTAATATATACCTGCACATGGAGACAGCTGGACAGTCTTCACAGTATGCAGGGAAAATAATTTTTCGCTTTTGTGATGTTTACAGCAATATTATGTCATGTTGTATGTCATGTCATTTATTGTTACACTGCATACACATTTATCATTGTTTTTGCTCATTTTCTGGCATGTTTAAGTGGTTTTCCAGATTGGAAGGCCATGTGTCTATGAGGTGTGACCTAGGATGTGTAAATAGATTTACATTCATCATCTGCCTTAAAAAAATAAAATCTTGAAGACTTATACTCCATTCACCGTATGCCGTATGATGGGGGAAGTTTATTGATGCATGTATTTTTCCTGTTGGGAATCTTTGAGAATTTATGCAATTTATTATGTTGTGTGCACAATTTCTTACATAAGACACAGATACCCCACCAGAAGAACTGCACAAGTTAGTGCTCATAAGTTTTGTGTGTCATATCTGTATACCATGTAGTGTACCATGATTTAAAGGGGTACTCCACTGGCCAGCATTCGGAAGTAAATGTTCCAAATGCTGTTTTTGCGCTGCGGAGGTCGGCCACGCCCCTCCTAACATCTTGACCACGCCCCCTCAATGCCAGTCTGTGGGAGGGGTCGTGACGGCCAAGGGGCGTGACCAACCTCTGCAGTGCAAACATTTACTTCCGAACGTTGGTCAGTGGAGTTTTTTTTTTGGCCATAAACTGAATAGGACGGGCAGCAATATCAAACACAGCCACTAATATCAAACACAGCCACTAAGGAATGTATGGCGCTGTGTATGGTAAGGGATAAAGAGGCTGCAGCACCCATGTTAGCACTGAAGCCCCTCCAATCTGCTCACTAGCAGGGAGGTGTTTGGTAGTCAGGGACCCTTTTGCCCCATTGTAAAGATAGGCCATCAGTAGTGGAACAGTATTTTAAAACCAAATTCCTCCCCCCCAAAAGAAGACAGCTTCTTGAATTCCATTATCAAGAAGCAGAGCAAGATGTCTTTAAGGAAGTACAGCAAAAGGAGAAGAACACAACACATGATGAGCTTTGGTTTGTTTCCTTCCTCTCCTCCCTGATAGAAATGTCATAATTTTGGATGCCTGTGGTTTTATGTAAGTTTATTGATCTAGATATAGATGGCACCAGTTATAACAAATAAGGAGTAGCATTAATATGTTTGCCTTTCTGAAAGTAATAAAAAAATAAAATAAAAAGTTCTTTGTGAGGCTATGTTCATATCTATACAGACACTACATTTGTGGTATGTTGGTGTACACCATAGTGTACCCTCCCCAGAGATCCATTGAGTTCAATAGATCCAACATAGTCTAATAGTGGCTTTTGGTCCACGTTTGGTCCATTTCTAAGCATATACAGTTTTTTTTTTTTGCATGAGGAAATTAAACTATGGATAACACATGACTGGAATTGACAGAATTTATTTGGGTATTAAACCTCTTCATAGAATTAGAATCATAGCCACCTCTCTTCTGTGAGGGATCAAACTGCTCTTACCTATGGAATTACATAGGTGTGTGTGTATATGTGTATAAAATATATATTGACCTATATTATATACTCGTGGCCTGACCACACATACCTGTGTGTATGTATGTGTATATATATATTTATGTATGTGTGTATATATCACTGTTTCCCAACCAGGGTGCCTCCAGCTGTTTCAAAATTACAACTCCCAGCATTCCCTGGTTGGGAAACTGATTGATATACATACACACACACACACACACACATAAAAGTGGGGTCTACCCACTGTACTTCATACAACAGCAACATACAGCTATAAATCTCATCCAGGTCTGGTGGTTCTTCTGTAGGAGATTCTGTGGCTGCCATTTATCTTAAAGGTAAATTTATAAGCATGGAAACCTTATCTCCACAATACTTTTATTCATTTTTATTTGCTCAGCAGATTTCTTAAAAGAGCTGTAAAAAGTGCTAGTCAGTCTAAATATTTAGTACTATGTCTCCTTGCTTTGATATAGGACATGCCATTGATCGGGGAGGGTGCGAGAAGATTTAGCTACAACTGGGACGTCATTGTGTTGCTTCTTATTGATGGAGTCTTATTCCACTTTCAAAGCGTCACGGCATATGCGTTAATGGGGAAGATCTCTCCTGTAACGTTCAGGTACTAAATTACACATTACACGTCTGTATTTTTGCATTTATCTATCTATCAGTGTGACAAATGCGGCCGACACCTACAGGACAAACTTAAAGTTCTAATAAAACAAAAAAGTATTTGAGTATTACATGTACAATAGATCTGATTGTTGCCATGGAAGCGTAAGTAAGTGAAAAATAAAACTATGTTGATCTGTACGTTTTTGTGTCGTTTCAGCGTCGCCAGCACTGTGAAGCATGCACTTTCTATCTGGCTCAGTATTATCATTTTTGGAAATAATATCACCATCCTCTCTGCCATTGGAACTGTGTTTGTGATCATTGGTGTCTTGCTTTACAATAAAGCAAGGCAGCATCAACGAGAATCATTCCGAATGCTCAGTGTCCCATCAGTCACTGAGGACTCTGAACCACTAATAGGACAGGACCAAAAGTCACATGAAAAATAAAATGGATCTGTTCCGGATGCCTGACATTTTTCTTCTGCCATTGACATTTACGGCGACTGTTGTTGTGCTGCTATAGGACAGCCATCATTGGATCAATGGGGTCACCAGGAGACACCGATTTGAGGTCTTGCATAGAGACCAGAGAGTTCTGGATTTGGGTATAGGAGGAGCTCTGTACAAATGCTACTTGTTTTCCAGTTTCCTAATTCTTCCAGACACTTACATCACAGAAGAGGAGTTTCTATTATATCACAGTGCTGGCAAATTACCTGCCTCATACTAAGCACAACGTCTAACATCTTGCATTAATTTAGATTGCATTAGAATTCCTAATTCAGTGTAAAATGGCCCTTGATGGACTAATAGATAAATGTGAAGCCATACCAATGAGTAACACAACACTCAGGCCTATGGGCCACAATGCGGGACCTACCACTATGGTGCATAAAAGCAAGCAGCAATGCAATTTAGATACCTAGGGACCACTCGACATTATGTACGCCTGCTTTAGTTTTTTATTTTAAGCAATCAATGGATTTAGATCAGTGAAATCTGTTTTGTCTTGGTCTAATAGTGTTTCCTATGTTAAAACGTATTTTGATGTTGAAAGAAATCAAAAGGGGCCTTCTGATAGTACCCAAGTTATAGATCATGTTCACTTTTGCAATTATTTTTGTAATGCTGCCATCCAAAAAGTGAAGAGAATTTGCCTTTAATTTTAAATATCCTACCGTTTTAAACACACATTTTCTATGCAGGCCTTTGTGACTTTAAAGCCTGTGTCTATCCTGACCTGCAGTTGTGTTACAATCTGCTCAGGTCCCTCAGATAGAAGACACACAGGTCTTTATAGATATTGTGTGCATAAAGACGTAGGATATTGTTAAAAATATTTTTGCATAGGAGCAGTGGAAAATCATCAGAAAAAGTGCCTATTAGGGGAATTCAGAGTTAAAATTACTTATCCTCTACCCATTGATGGGGGATAAGTATCAGATCATGTGGTTTGACTTCTAGGGCCCCTACGATCTCCAGAATTTTACAAATGGAGCAGCTAGTCACACATGCACACCATTGCTCTATTCTTTGTCTATGGAGCTGCTGAAGACAGCCGAGTACTGTGTTCCACTTTCTTCGGTAGCTCAATATAGAATAAATGGAGCGGCGGCAGAAAATAGGATCATTCCTGTGATCCTTAAATTATCCCTCTTATGGATAAGGGGTAAGTCATTTTAAAGAGCATCTGGCACTTAAAATGACCCTTGTAAACTAGACCCATACTCCTTACTGTGCCCTTTGCTTGTATAACTTTATTTTGTTTTTCTGTGGCCGAAAACAAAATTCTGGAGGCGGGGCCAGCAGCTGCAGAGCTGCGCCGAGTAGACCCTCCTTTCTCCCCAATGTCAGCGGCTTTTGATTCACACACAGGGCTACAGGGTAGCCCTTTGTGTGCAGTCGGCGCGTGTGCCAGCACTGTGGTTTTTGGCGCGTGTGCCAGCACTGTGGTTTTTGGCGCGTGCGCAGACTGCACCTGTCCCAATACCGAGTAAAGGTAGTGAGAGAGAGCAGCAGGAGACAATACTCCCAGGATCACTGCTCGTGATCAGATCCAGGTCAGAAGCAGCAGGACAGTCAGTTATTTAGAGGAGTCATACAGGCAACACAACAGCAAATTGTGGTAAATTTATAAGGTTTATTTAGACGGTTGCAAATGTGTCCATATGTGTCTTTGCAAATGTGTCCATAGGTTTTAAAATGTAGGACTAGACCCTAATCCATTGTTTTTCAAACAGTGTGCCTCCAGCTGTTGCACAACTACAACTCCTAGCATGCCCGGACAGCCTTGGCTGTCCGGGCATGCTAGAAGTTGTAGTTTTGCAACAGCTGGAGACACACTGTTTGGAAAACGCTGCCTCAACCACTCGCTCTTCTTCACAGACAACCTTAATTGACATTAAAACAAACAAAAAAACAACAACTATGTTGCCAATATGTGTGTTAACCTATGTAGAATGTAATGTTTTATTACTGGTGTCAGGGAGCATGGATGACGTCCACATGTAGATTCTGTTCAGTGGTAACAATATTACTGTCATTACATAATCTGTATTTAGTACAATCATTACTGTTAATTCTCTTTCCGAATTCATTGCCTTCAGTCTGCAAATATTTCTCTATGTCACGACTGCTCCGGGATTACACAATGTGAGGAATGACTGCGAGAACTGAGACTGGTGACCACTTTTTGTAATGCCGCCTCCACTGCGTCGTTCACACCTGTGGATTGTACAGAAATCTTTCTATTTTTATGAACTGTGGCTAAAGCCTTTTGTAGAAAACCTACATTGCTGACCTGTGGTCGGTTGTATTTTGTGTTTGTGTATATATACAGCATCTTATCCTTATTTGTGACCAATGCAGTTACCATCCTGTAAGAAAGAGAATGGCATTACTTGAAACGTATTGATTTATTGTGATTCTGTTATTATTTAAGTAATATATACGTTGCTAGTTCTCCTGTTTTAGGCATCTGTGCAACAAGCGCACCAGTCGCCCATTCACAGACAAGACTCTTAGGCCGGGTTCAACACGTTGCGGACATTCTGCACATTTGACTAATCCAACGGACGCTAGGACCGCTCGGAAATGCACCGTCTCATAGACAGCAATGCATTTCCTTGCGGAATTCCCAGAGGCACTATACATGCCTATTCTTTCTGCAGACCCCGGAATTGGACATCTGGCACAAAAATTCTGCCATGTGAACAGTGCAGCAGAATCCCTTGGAAATCAATGGGTCTCCACTGTGTGAACATAGCCTTATGCTATTAACAGGGCTAGTTGGCTTAAAGTTAGTGTCCACCTTTTTAATATCAAACTGAATTTGATGTTGGTCAATTTATTATTATATTCTTGAAACAAAGCTCCAAATCCTCTACACCAGAGTTTCTTAACCAGTGTTCCGGCAGCTTTAGCAAAACTACAATTCCCAGCATGGAGAGTGCATGGAGGGGGGTGGTTCGAACCATGCTCCGCACCTCAGCGGTTGGACCACACATACATAGTGCACAATCAGAAACGTTTCCCTATCCTGTGGATTCTGTAGGGGATAAGTGTATGTCTGATTGTGGGGAGTCTCACCACTGAGACCCCAGACCCTCCAGAACGGTACCCAACCTCCCTGTGCATGAGTGCTGTACTCGTGTATCTCCTGCACTCCTATAAAGAGTGCATGGGGGGGGGGTGTATGTTCACCCACGCTATGTGCACAGGGAGATTTGGGGTTTTTCAGTAATTAGACCCCAAATCCACTGTCCACAAAGGAATTTTAAAATGCTGGACAACCCTTTTATATGATAGATTTCTATCTGCCTGCAGCCGCCACTAGGTGGAGCTAAGGAGCTTTATTAGATTCCTGATTATGACTATTCCACGTGTGCTTATGATATGAAAGCTGTGGTGAGATTGGTTCATTTGGACATCACTACTAGAGATGAGCAAACTTACAGCAAATTCGATTCGTCACGAACTTCTCAGCTCGGCGGTTGCTGACTTTTCCTGCATAAATTAGTTCAGCCTTCAGGTGGATACAGTCCTAGGAAAGAGTCTCCTAGGACTGTATCCAGCTTTTCCAGCCCACGGGAGCACCTGAAAGCTGAACTAATTTATGCAGGGAAAGACATCAACTGCCGAGCCGAGAAGTTCGTGACGAATCGAATTTACTGTAAGTTCGCTCATCTCCAATCACTACCACTTTCTCTTGGGAAAAAGTTTGTATATTTTAAGAATTAATAAGCAGAACATTGCTCTTGTGAGCTGCCGTCTTCTGTGTGTAGTGGATGACAAGGTGCGCTTCTATATGCACTGGAGGTCTGGATTTATCTGTATATTTTTGTTTATTAATATGAGTAGAGGGTCATAAGACTATACTTGGTCCAATATCCATGAATTACAGTGAAGCCATTCACGCAGTGGCCTTGTGAATAGGAAATATGGACAAATTTGATGCTTTTATTCTGTAATATTTAATCCAAGTTTAATCACAGTTTTCTTTAACAAAGAAACATCGGCAAAGTGTAAGGAGTCTCCCATGACACCATGTAAAATTGACCTGAGAAAAGGATTGGGAATACTTACATCCACAACCCAGAACTGGGCAGCAGTAGCCATCTTCCTTTCTCTAGCCACCAATTGCCATTTATTGGTAACCTTTCTCCTAGGTAAGTGATGCCCCAACGCATAGGGATGCAAACTTAAGTGACTAAATCTTCTAAATATTTAGGAGCAAAATAGCAAAACTAATGACCTAGTTTGATTTTTTTTTTTTTTTTTATTAAAGCCAGATACTGAAACATGTCTTTTCCTAATCGGTTTCTATTTACAATTTTTTTTGGGGGGTACATCTATAATGGGGGCTGCCACTTTTGCCTGAGCATTTGGAGATATGCTTTACAATAGACCAAAGCTTTTCTATTCACATGAATGGTAAAGATGTCTAGGCATGCTCCGTGACCTACAGAGAGGACATTCCACGGGGACGGGGAGCCTGAGCTCTTAACTTGTGAAGATCTTGTCTTATCCATCTATTGGTATCACCTTTTGCTATAATGCTGTACAGCACTGGTCTCCAAACTGTGCCCCCCCCCCCCCCCCAGATGTTGCAAAACTACAATTCCCAGCATGCCCGGACAGCCAACGGCTGTCCGGGCATGCTGGGAGTTGTAGTTTTGCAACATCTGGAGGGCCACAGTTTGGAGACCACTGCTGTACAGATTACTTTCCAGCAGCCTCCTTATCACAGACAGAACAGGAAGTCTCAGCTTAGTTTTAGGACTAGTGGCCAAAAGGAAAACTGCAAAATTCCAGTATTTATTTATTTTTTTTAAATATAAAGATTGCAAAATGAAAAATTAGAAACAAAAGAACATTGGGGTGTTATCCGCATGCAAAACCGTAGCCTAAAGTTGTGGTAATCCAACTTTTTTTTTATCCACACCATGGGATTTTTTTGTTGCCTTTTGGCTTGAGCCTTCATATTAATTTGACATCTGTACCATTGTATTCTCACAATTTTCACTCTTCGCCTTCCTATTATAGTGATTGTGCCTCCCAACAATAGTTTTTTATTTCATGTGTTTCATGTTTTTTGTTTTGTTACACTAATTTTATTGCATCAGAGCAAATTGCATCTTTTTGGATAAGTTGCCTTGTAAAATAATTGTGGATCTTGCCATTGCCATGTTTTGCCGCAGATTTTTTGAGTCTGAAAAAAAAAACATGAACCATGATCTGTTCTGCCTTTTTGTGTGTGTGTTTTTTTTTCTTCTTCTTTATGTTGACAGGAAGGTCTAAACCCCAGGATATAGGCACAAGAAACATTAGGCTCCAGCGGCTCAGAGAAGTGATGGTAACATAGCCTTAAAGGGTACCTCTCATCAAAAAAACTTTTGATATATTATAGATTAATGTATGCAGAATAACTTTACAATTGCATGTTATTAAAAAATATGCTTCTTTCTATTTAATTTTCCACTTTGAAGAAATGACCACTAGGGGTCTCCCTACCAGTCCTGGCAACAAGCATTTCAGACTCATGCTGGAGTCCTAAACACTACGAGCTGCCAGTCTGCTTTTTTCACAAAGGAGAACACTCAGAGCTGCCAGCCTGCTTTGTTCACAGCCTGTTTGGCTGTGAACAAAGCAGGCT
Source organism: Hyla sarda (assembly GCF_029499605.1). Classification (NCBI taxonomy): domain Eukaryota; kingdom Metazoa; phylum Chordata; class Amphibia; order Anura; family Hylidae; genus Hyla; species Hyla sarda. Next base: position 107,579,428 of record NC_079198.1, on the reverse strand, counting down.
GGCAGCTCTGAGTGTTTAGGACTCCAGCATGAGTCAGAAATGCTTGCTGACGGGACTGATCGGGAAAAATACAATAGAAAGAAGCATATTTTTCATTAACATGCTATTGGAAAGTTATTCAACATTCATTAATCTAAAATATATCAAAAGTTTAGTTGATGAGAAGTGCCCTTTAAAGGAGTTTATATGTATAGTAGAATCTCCCAATAGCGGACACTCACGAGGAATAAGAAAGTGTCCGCTATTGAGAGATGTCCCTTATTGGGAAAAATGCTCAAAATTCTTCCTAAATGACAAAATATTGTCCTGTACTCATTCCAGAGTGTAATTACCTATAAAACACAATAAAATGTAATATTACAGTAGAATCTCCCAGTGTCGTTTAATCTCCCCTTCTCTCTCCACCTATATCATTTCATCCCCCCTTTATACCATGTGCCAACTTATTCCCCTCCATGCATTGTACCAAATTATCCCCCCTGTGCCACAACATTTCCCCTTGTTCCCCCTGTGCCATTTAATTCCCCCTTTATTCCCCTCTGTGTAAATTTGGTGGTAAAGAGGGGGTGATGAATTTGCACAGAGGGTAATAAAGGGAGAATTAAATAGCACAGGGGGATCAAGAGGGGGGGGGGGGGGGGGATGATTTGGCACAGTGGAATAAAGAGGCACGGGGGGGGGAGATGTGGCCGGGGGAAATGCATTAACAGGAGACAACTGTTTAAACATTTGTATTGTATTGTAGGCGGCCCTGTGTACAAGGTAGGGGCCGGCACATAAGCCTGATTGTCTCCTTTTGGGAGAGTTTTGTCCCCTATTGGGTGTGTCTGCTTCCATTATTGGGGATGTCCCCTATTCGTAGGCTGCAAACTCTTATGTGACTCTGCCGGGGAATTAAAAACTGTCCACTATTGGGAGGTGTCCACGAAGGGAGATTTTACTGTATATGTATAGGGAATGTTAATTTACATGCTTGTTCCAAGTTTTTTTTTTTTTTTTTTTATTAAACATTGGTCCTACCGTGTTTCCCCGAAAATAAACCCTACCCCGAAAGTTAGCCCTAGCAGGATTATGGGGTAGGGCTGCAATATAAGTCCTACCCCGAAAATAAGACCTAGTCCAGGGGTAATCTGCTGGCGGACCGCGGTCCATATCCGGACCGTGGCCGCCAGTAATGCCTGCAGACCCCACATGGCCACCACAGTAATGCCTGCAGACTCCACATGGCCACCACAGTAATGCCTGCAGACTCCACACACCTCCCCCCCGGCCGCCACATTAATGCCCGCAGGTCCGACATCGCGTCCAGCCACCACAGTGCATTAATGCCTGCAGATTCCACATTCCCCCGCCCACCCCAGTAATTCCCGCAGACCCCACACCCCCCCTCGGCCACACCCCGCCTCCTTTGGCTGGTCCCAAGGCACCCGCAGCAAGTTAGCTTACCGTAATTCAGCCGGGGCAGGGACGCGTCACAGACGTGTCCCTGCCCCCGGCTGCTAAGCAGCAGGAGAAGATCTCGCAGGAGGGTACCGTACGGTAAGAAAGTGAAATGAGTACCGGTACCCAAGTTTATTATGGCAGAGGGGTGGGGGGCACTGTAGGGCAGTGTTTCCCAACCAGTGTGCCTCCAGCTGTTGCAAAACTACAACTCCCAGCATGCCCGGAGTTGTAGTTTTGCAACAGCTGGAGGACATCGCTGTAGGGTACGGTAGGAGTGTGGAGGACGACAGGGGAAGGGGAGGATGGGGGGCTGCAGGAGTGTGGAGGATGCCCCCTATCCTCCACACTCCTGCAGCCTCCACACTCCTGCAGCCTCCCATCCTTCACACTCCTGCAGCCCCCCATCCTTCACACTCCTGCAGCCCCCCCATCCTTCACACTCCTGCAGCCCCCCATCCTTCACACTCCTGCAGCCCCCCCATCCTCCACACTCCTGCAGCCCCCCATCCTTCACACTCCTGCAGCCCCCGCATCCTCCACACTCCTGCAGCCCCCCCATCTTTCACACTCCTGCAGCCCCCCCATCCTTCACACTCCTGCAGCCCCCCCATCCTTCACACTCCTGCAGCCCCCTATCCTCCACACTCCTGCAGCCTCCCATCCTCCATACTGCAGCAGCCCCCCATCCTTCACACTCCTGCAGCCCCCCATCCTCCACACTGCTGCAGCCCCCCATACCGTAAATAAATAAGCCCTACCCTGAAAATAAGCCCTAGTGTGTTTTTTGTGACTAAAATTGAAGATTTTCCTAAACCAGTTAACGGAAAATATAGATTTTATGAAAGACAGGAGGCGAGCATTATATGCATTATCTTTCTTTACTGCAAACACATAGCAGCCCAAAAACGTAATATTCAAGTAATACAGAGAAAAAAACTTTGATAACACACGCAGGTGTCAGGTAAGCACACACAAGCATGCTGTCACAACAGGTATCCAATAGGTGTGTATCCCAGGTTATATAAGGGACCATTGACTGTCATTAGTCCTCTTTCTTTGTGTGACCCGAGATAAAAGTACAACCAGTTCAACTTGAAGGAGAATCCAAAAACCTTGAAGACTACTGAAGAAGATATAGGTGAGAAGATGAAGATGAAGCTGACGTTCTTCACGCAGTGAAATGTAGGTAGAATTGTAGAAACACCAGTAGTAGAATCCATGAACAAACGAGTGAGGTCCAGCATGTTCCGAAGTCAAATTTCTTAATATGCTGAAACGACAAAATTAGAGAAATAACAGGGATGGGAAATAGGGAGGGATAATGCTCGCCTCCTGTCTTTCATAAAATCTATATTTTCCGTTAACTGGTTTAGGAAAATCTTCAATTTTATATCAGACAGGAGGCATTCGCATTATATGCAAGTTCAAAGCTACAATGCATAGAATAACATTGATAATACTAACAACTACATTAAAGCATAGACATAGAAACATGAGATTCCGGTCTAAAGTAGAAGGTTTTAAAGGTAGACTCAGAAGACCAATCTGCAGCTTTGAGAAGGTCGGCGAGAGAGCCACCTGATTGTAAGAGTTTGGTGGAAACTGCTCCTCTAGTGGAATGGGCGCCAAAAAGAGAAATGTCTATGTGGGCAAAAGACATTACTTGTCTAACCCACCTAGCAAGGGTGGCAGAAGAAACCGGTAAATGCGGTTTGCAATAAGAAATAAGGAGTTGAGAATAGGAATTATTCCTGATGGAAATTGTCTTAGCTTCATAAGACTTGAGACATCTGACCACACAGAGCTTATCATTGTGAGGAAAAGCCGGATAGAAAACTTCCTGAATGTTAGTTTTAGTTCTTCTGTTGATCTTAAACACAACACCTTGAGGGGAGAACTGGCGAAGAGATATATCAAGGGCCTTGACATCAGAAACTCTTTTGATGGAAATCAAACATAGAAGAGTAGTAAGTTTAAAAGAGAGGAGTTTAAGCGACAGGGCGTCATTATCTTCCCAAGAATTAAAGAGATTCAAGATCAAATTGACATCCCATGTAGAATGATATTTAGGTGCTGGGGGACGTTTAAGTCGAATACCTCTAAGTAGTTTACATACAATAGGGATTTGTCCAATGGGAATGGCGTTGACAGGTTCATGGTAAAAGGAAATTGCTGATCGATAAAGATTAATGGTGCGATAAGCCTTACCATCATCAAATAATTTAGATAAGAAGTTCAAGAAGTGGGGGAGAGGTGCACGAATGGGATCCAAGTCCCTTTGTGCGCACCAATCAGCCCAAAACTTCCAGGCTGATCGGTAAGCTGTCCTGGTGCCTGGAGCCCAGGCCTCGGAGAGGATAGTTCTAGTTGATGAAGAAATGTCTGGGTCAAAAGAGGTTGGCCCGAAATCAACCAAGCAACTAGAGGAAGTTGTTGTGATAGTATTAGCGGATGAGGGTTGTTGGAGGGATCCAATAGGAGGTCTTGTAATGGGGGAAGGATCCTGGGAAAATCCAGAACCATGCTGAGAATTTGTGGGAACCAAGATTGAGTCGGCCACCACGGAGTGATCAGGACTATTGTAGATTTGTGAAGGAGAGTTTGAATGAGAACTCTGGAAATCAGATTGAACGGGGGAAAGGCATATAAGGGTTGGTGAGGCCAAAATTGGAGAAGAGCATCTACTCCTAGTGCTTCTGGATCCGGACGCCAACTGAAGAACCGGGGAAGTTGGCGGTTGAGTCTGGACGCAAAGAGGTCCAGATAGAGGGGTCCCCAAAGAAGATTGAGTTGTTGAAATATTAGTGGATTCAATCTCCAGTCGCTGTAATCTGTAAGATAACGCGAGTTCCAATCCGCTACAGAATTGGATAATCCTGGAAGATATTCTGCTCTCAGGGTAATATCCCTGTCCAAACAAAAGTGCCAGAGTTCTTTTGCAATATTGACGAGCAGTTCTGATTTTGTCCCTCCTAATCGATTTATGTATTGGACAGCAGTTATGTTGTCCATGCGAAGGAGTACACAGCAATGGGACATGTCTCTTATGAAACTCTTCAGGGCGAAAAATCCCGCCTTGAGTTCTAGACAATTGATGTGAAGAACGGATTCTGTGGGAGACCATTTGCCTCCCGTAGAAAGGGATCCGAAACGGGCGCCCCAGCCAACCAGGCTGGCGTCCGATTCCAAGATGACATCTGGTCTGGAAAGAAAAATCGTCTTCCCATTCCATTCCTGGATATGATGGAGCCACCAAACCAATTCTTCTCTGGCTTCTGAGGATAATGGTATCTCGTCCGAATACCCAAGGCCCTGTTGAAGATGTTGGATTTTCAATCGTTGGAGGGCCCTGTAATGTAAGGGGGCAGGAAAAATGGCCTGAATTGAGGCTGATAAAAGACCGACTATCCGAGCAATGGCTCGTAGAGAAATAATATCCTTGTTCAGCAAAGAACGAATCTCCCTGCGAATAGTTTTTAACTTCTTCAAAGGGAGACTCAAAAGAGCCGAACGAGTATCTATCAAAAAGCCTAGAAATTCCATTTGTTGAGAGGGTATAAGAACAGATTTGTCGTAGTTGATCAGGAAGCCTAGATAAGATAAGAGAGATAGTGTCCAATTCATGTGGGAAAAAGCCTGGGCACGAGAGGAAGCCATAATCAAAATGTCGTCTAAGTAAATTATTAGACGAACGCCCCGAGATCGCAGAATGGCTATAACTGGTTTCATCAACTTGGTGAAGCACCAAGGGGCTGATGAAAGACCAAAAGGAAGGCAAGTAAACTGCCATTTCATGTTGTTCCAAATAAATTGGAGAAAAGGTTGTGAAGATTGGTGAATAGGGACCGTAAGGTAAGCATCTTTCAGGTCTACTTTGATCAGCCAATCTTCTTGAAGAAGAAGATCCTTTAATAAATGTATTCCCTCCATTTTGAAATGACGGTAATACACAAAGTTGTTCAACAACTTGAGATTGATTACAGGTCTGTGACCTCCGTCTTTTTTCTTCACCAGAAAGAGGTTGCTCACAAAACCTGGTGAATCGAGGGGAATTTGGATAATAGCATTTTTTGAAACTAGCTCCTCGATTTCTGAATTGATAAGAAGTTGATCTACTTTTGAAAACTGTATGGGATGAGGAAAATGAGTCTGTATCGGAGGGGATATGAACTCTATTTGATAACCTTTCACAACTGAGAGGATCCAATGGTCGGAAGATACTGAATCCCAATTTTGGGAAAAAAGAAGGAGTCTTCCGCCCACTGGAGGATGGAAAGAAACTGGGTGACTTACCTGAAGGCCTGGATCTTTGGGCGCCTCTGAAGCCTCTTGCCCTCCATGGGCGTCCACGGGTAGGAAAGAATGGCTGTGGATGGGTAACCGGAGGGGCAAATGATGATGACCTTTCTGGTTGAGGTTGGGGGCCTTTATATTGGTATTGGTATCTGTTTTGGTTACCTCGGCTGGGAAAACGGCCCCTGCTTTTCCCAGCCCTGCCAAAAATTTTTTTTTTTTTTTTTTTTTTTTTTTTTTTGAAAAAACTTTTTTCAGATTAGATTGTGCCTTGTCGAGGCTTGAGAATAACCCTACATACTTAGATATCTCTTTTACAAAGTTATCTCCAAAAAGGAGTCCTTCAGTAGGGTTGGTGGACTCAGACGTGGCCAAATGAGTAAGCTGTGGATCCAGCTTCATTAATATGGACCTTCTCCTTTCTGTACAGAAGGCCTCATTTATATTTCCAAAAAGGCACATAGCCCTTTGGGCCCAACCCCTCATAGTGGGTATATCTATGGGGTTGCCAGAGGCTGCAGCCTCTTCTGTAATATCTATAATTTTGGCTATAGGTCCCAAGAGGTCCAGGAATTTATCCTGGCACGATCTGAAACTCCGGTCTATTCCCTTTTTGGGATTTTTTCCCGATTTCTGTAAATATTTAATTAAAATGGGATCTACTTCTGGAGTCTGGGAAGTGTCAACAGAAAGTGTGGGTCTTGGGCACTCTGCCCGTAATTTATTTCTATCCTTTTTGTCAAGACCCCTTTTTAGCCAGAAAGAAATAAATTTGTCAACCTGAGGGTTTGTAGACCACTCACCTGACCTTGGGTGAGAAATTTGGGAAGGGTTAAAGAATGGTAACCCCAAAGAATCCAAAATGGTGGAATCTGAGATTGAGGTGTCTCCATAATTGGTATTATCCTCACCTACATCATCTGGCTCAAAGGATTGATCCCCATTGTCAGAGGATTCTGAATCCTCATCAGAATCTGTCTCCTTAGACTCCGTAAAGGAGTCCGGTTTGGATCTTTTAGAGGCCCTTTCTTCCCGTACGTCATACTCTTCCTCACGGGTGGAGGGTTTAGGATGCAAAGATTGAGCATCTGTATGGTGGCTGCAAGATGGGCGCAAGCCTGGAATGTGGTCTTGACCCCGCTGAAAGGATAAAACGGAAGGGTCGTCTTTATTTAGAGGCCTCTTAAAGGGTCGTTTTTTATGACTTTTATCAGTCTGCTGTTGCTGAGAGGAAAATTGGTTAATGGATCTAGCCACAGATAAAGCTAGAGTGTCCTGCATAGAAGCCATAGCCTCAGACACTGCACTTTTGACTGATCTGGCTACAGACTGGTCAACCAGTTCTTGAATTTCCATAGAAATTGTGCTTCTAGTATCTTTAGCAGTCATTTGATCAGATGACATAATTGTAATAGCAGAAAATATGCAGCAGATTTTTTAACCTACTATAATGGTTAAAGTAAAATAGCACCACTAGTGATAGGTGTAAACACACAATATATTATCAATATATCAGTGGTCTATAAAAATATCAATCAATATCTATATATAAATGTTAATTAATTAATCTATTAATAATGTGTTAATAAATGGGCTACTGAGAATAATGTATATATAGAAAAAACTTCTTTCCTGAGGGAAAAAATTTGACCAACTGTGTTGAATAACTAAGAAATGTACTGCAGTGTTCTGAAAAGAACGCTAGGCGGCAGTATAAGCTAATAATTATTGTTAGTCAGGGAAATTTTAGTCAGCCAATAGAACGGGAACCTGTTGAAAGACTGGTCGCGTCGCGAATGAAGTAACTGAGGGCGGGAACAACTGGTTGATCACCAACCAGAGGAGATATCGCGAGAACAGAGAAAAAAAGAAGTACGTCATCAGGGAAATGGCCGTGACTGAGGAGAGAGAGCGGCGCGTGAGCGGAGTGTGGCGCGCGAATACAGCGCCGATACCTTAATGTGAGAACCAGGTAGGAAATAATAGGAGAATATAGAAAACTGAATATAGTGAAATAACGATGAAAGCGGAGTATATGAAAACATAAACTAGAGATAAGGGGGGAAATATGTAATATGATAATTAATATGACAATTATATGAACCAAACTTAGTAATGAATAGTGACAATGAACGTAAATAAAGCACTCATCTGAACTGTCCGCGGAGCAGGAAAGAAAGAGGACTAATGACAGTCAATGGTCCCTTATATAACCTGGGATACACACCTATTGGATACCTGTTGTGACAGCATGTTTGTGTGTGCTTACCTGACACCTGCGTGTGTTATCAAAGTTTTTTTCTCTGTATTACTTGAATATTACGTTTTTGGGCTGCTATGTGTTTGCAGTAAAGAAAGATAATGCATATAATGCGAATGCCTCCTGTCTGATATAAAATTAATATAAGACCCGGTCTTATTTTCGGAGAAACACGGTATTAGAGTTTTTCCCCATACGTTTTCTCGGACAGGAGTTCTGTTGTGCAGAAATAGCCCTTTAGCGCTCACTCACTTGTGATGAACATTTAGCATTTACCTTTCCTTAGCACTATTGGAGAGGACACTCGTCGACTGTACAAAAGCAAACTCTATGCATGAAGGGGAAACTCCAGCATCCACAATTCAGTGCAATGAAAACTTATTTGAAGGGAATGTGTTGTCAAATAAATGACTCATTGTTAAAATGAAGTTTTTATCCTAACTAAATGTTTAAAGAATTTTTTGTGCTCTTTGCTAATTTAGCATTTTATTATCTATATTTTAAAGAAATAATAAAATCTTAACGTTTTCATTCTGACCACTAGGACTAACACTTCTGGATCTGTACAGATCATTTCCCAGTAATGCCTTTCTTCTCAGGAGTGCAGTGAAAGGTGACACCAGTATATAGATAACACTGGATCTACCAGCATTCACAGCAGTGATTAGCATCCCACCTTCCTGTAGTATGACCTCTGTAAAGGTCACAGAGAATGCTCAGTAGTGTCTTCCATTCATCTGGATGGGACAGTTTTAGTCTATTGTTACCTATGTCCATGGGTCCTGCTGGAAATCATATCACTAAATCCTGTTAAAAACAGCTCAGGCAAGATGGCAGCCCCTGTAATAAAATTTTGAAAATGAAATTGTAATTTTTTAATCAGAAATGGAAACAGATTAGAGAAAAAAAGGTTTTAGTATATGCCTCTAATCACGAAAAAATCTGGGTGATCCATACCCTTTAACCCCTTAAGGACCAGGCCATTTTACACCTTAGGACCAGAGCGTTTTTTGCACATCTGACCACTGTCACTTTAAACATTAATAACTCTGGAATGCTTTTAGTTATCAATCTGATTCCGAGATTGTTTTTTCGTGACATATTCTACTTTAACATAGTGGTAAAATTTTGTGGTAACTTACATCCTTTCTTGGTGAAAAATCCCAAAATTTGATGAAAAATTAGAAAATTTTGCATTTTTCTAACTTTGAAGCTCTCTGCTTGTAAGGAAAATGGATATTCAAAATAATTTATTTTTTTTATTCACATATACAATATGTCTACTTTATGTTTGCATCATAAAATTGACGTGTTTTTACTTTTGGAAGACACCAGAGGGCTTCAAAGTTCAGCAGCAATTTTCCAATTTTTCACAAAATTTTGAACCTCGCTTTTTTTCAGAGACCAGTTCTGGTTTGAAGTGGATTTGAAGGGTCTTCCCATTAGAAATACCCCACAAATGACCCCATTATAAAAACTACACCCCCCAAAGTATTCAAAATGACAATCAGTAAGTGTTTTAACCCTTTAGGTGTTTCACAGGAATAGCAGCAAAGTGAAGGAGAAAATTCACAATCTTCATTTTTTACACTCGCATGTTCTTGTAAACCCAATTTTTGAATTTTTACAAGGGGTAAAAGGAGAAAATGTATACTTATATTTGTAGCCCAATTTCTCTCGAGTAAGCACATACCTCATATGTCTATGTAAAGTGTTCGGCGGGCGCAGTAGAGGGCTCAGAAGCGAAGGAGCGACAAGGGGATTTTGGAGAGTACGTTTTTCAGAAATGGTTTTTGGGGGGCATGTTGCATTTAGGAAGCCCCTATGGTGCCAGAACAGCAAAAATAACCCACATGGCATACCATTTTGGAAACTAGACCCCTTGAGGAACGTAACAAGGAATAAAGTGAGCCTTAATACCCCACACGGGTTTCACGACTTTTGCATATGTAAAAAAATATATATATTTTTTTCACTAAAATGTGTGTTTCCCCCCAAATTTCACATTTTTGCAAGGGTTAATAGCAGAAAATACCCCCCAAAATTTGTAACCCCATCTCTTCTGAGTATGGAGGTACCCCATAAGTGGACCTGAAGTGCACTACGTGCGAACTACAATGCTCAGAAGAGGAGGAGCACCATTGAGCTTTTGGAAATAGAATTCGTTTGGAATGGTAGTCAGGGGCCATGTGCATTTACAAAGCCCCCCGTGGTGCCAAAACAGTGGACTCCCCCCACATGTGACCCCGTTTTGGAAACTACACCCCTCACAGAATTTAATAAGTGGTGCAGTGAGCATCTACACCCCACTGGCGTTTGACAGATCTTTGGGACAGTGGGCTGTGCAAATGGAAAATTAAATTTTTCATTTTCACGGATCACTGTTCCAAAAATCTGTCAGACACCTGTGGGGCGTAAATGCTCCCTGTACCCCTTATTACATTACATGAGGGGTGTAGTTTCCAAAATGAGGTCACATATGGGGGGGGTCCATTGTTCTGGTACCATGGGGGCTTTGTAAACACAAGTGGCCTTCAATTCCGGAAAAATTTTCTCTTCAAAATCCCAATGGCGCTCCTTCTCTTCTGAGCTTTGTAGTGCACCCATAGAGCACTTTACATCCACATATGGGGTATGCTCTTACTCAGAAGAAATTGGGTTACAAATTTTGGGGGGCTTTTTTTTATTTTCCCTTGTGAAAATAAAAAATTTAGGGTGACACCAGCATTTTAGTGAAAAAATATTTTTTTTTTTCACTTTCCCATCCAACTTTAATGAAAATTTGTCAAACACCTGTGGGGTGTTCAGGCTCACTATACCCCTTGTTACGTTCCGTGAGGGGTGTCGTTTCCAAAATGGGGTCACATGTCTGTATTTATTGTTTTGTGTTTATGTCAGAACCACTGTAAAATCAGCCACCCCTGTGCAAATCACCAATTTAGACCTCAAATGTACATGGTGCGCTCTCACTCCTGAGCCTTGTTGTGCGCCCGCAGAGCATTTTACGCCCACATATGGGGTATCTCCGTACTCAGGAGAAATTGCGTTACAAATTTTGGGGGTCTTTTTTTCCTTTTACCTCCCGTGAAAATAAAAAGTAAAGGACAACACCAGCATGTTAGTGTGAAAAAAAAAAAATTTTTTTACACTAACAGGCTGGTGTAGACCCCAACTTTTCTTTTTCATAAGGGGTAAAAGGAAAAAAAGCCCCCAAAATTAGTAACGCAATTTCTCCTGAGTACGGAGATACCACATATGTGGCACTAAACTGTTTCCTTGAAATACGACAGGGCTCCAAAGTGAGAGAGCGCCATGCGCATTTGAGGACTAAATTAGGGATTGCACAGGGGTGGACATAGGGGTATTCTACGCCAGTGATTCCCAAACAGGGTGCCTCCAGCTGTTGCTAAACTCCCAGCATGCCTGGACAGTCAGTGGCTGTCCGGAAATGCTGGGAGTTGTTGTTTTGCAACAGCTGGAGGCTCTGTTTTGGAAACACTGCCGTACAATACGTTTTTTATTTTTTATTAGGGGGACAGTGTAAGGGGGTGTATATGTAGTGTTTTACTCTTTATTATGTGTTAGTGTAGTGTAGTGTTTTTAGGGTACATTCACACTGGCGGGTTTACAGTGAATTTACCGCTAGGAGTTTGCGCTGCGGTGAAAAATTTGCCACAGCCCAAACTTGAAGCAGAAAACTTACTGTAAACCCGCCAGTGTGAATGTACCCTGTACGTTCACATTGGGGGGGGGGGGGGGGGGGGCAAACCTCCAGCTGTTTCAAAGCTACAACTCCTAGCATGTACTGACAGACCGTGCATGCTGGGAGTTGTACTTTTGCAACAGCTGGAGGCACACTGGTTGGAAAACCTTCAGTTAGGTTCTGTTACCTAACTCAGTATTTTCCAACCAGTGTGCCTCCAGCTGTTGCAAAACTTCAACTCTCAGCATGTACTGATCGCCGAAAGGCATGCTGGGAGATGTAGTTATGCAACATCTGGAGGGATCGCAACTACAACTCCCAGCATGCAGAGACAGCTGTTTGCTGTTTAGGCTTGCTGGGAGTTGCTATAGTTGCTATAGTAGAGCTATAGTTTAGAGACCACTGCATAGTGGTCTCCAAACTGTGGACCTCCAGATGTTGCAAAACTACAACTCCCAGCATGCCCAGACAGCAAACTGCTGTCTGGGCATGCTGGGAGTTGTAGTTTTGCAAGATCTGGAGGTGCACAGTATAGAGATTACTTTGCAGTGGTCTCAAACTGTAGACCTCCAGCTGTTGCAAAACTGCAACTCCCAGCAAGCCTAAACAGCTCTCTGGGCATGCTGGGAGTTGTAGTTTTGCAACATCTGGAGGGTTACAGTTTAGAGACCACTATAGTGGTCTCAGACTGTAGCCCTCCAGATGTTGCTAAGTAACTCACCGGCTTCCGTTGGATCCAGGGAGCTGCGTCGCGGTCCTCTTCTTCCGCCGATCGTCGCCCGCTGCCGCCGCTGATCGTCGCCGCTGCCGTCGCCGATGGGTAAGTGGATCTTCGGCGCCGGTCCCTGTCGGTTTCCCCGTCCTGCCCCGCCTATTGTGGGTGGGTGGGCAGGACGGGGAAACCGAAAGTAAACCCCTCCGCCCCCGATCTGCTATTGGTGGTCGCGTCTAGACCACCAATAGCAGAGATAGGAGGGGTGGCAACTCTGCCACCTCACTCCTATCGCTACAGGGGGATCGTGGGTGTCTAGGACACCCGCGATCCCCCTTCTATTCCGGGTCACCGGGTCACCATAGACCCGTATGACCCGGAATCGGCGCAAATCGCAAGTGTGAATTCACTTGCGATTTGCGCCGATCGCCGACATGGGGGGGTCTAATGACCCCCCTGGGCATTTGCGCGGGGTGCCTGCTGATAGATATCAGCAATCACCCCGGCGCGATCCCCGCCCGGCGCGCGGCGGGGACCGAAATTCCCACGGGCGTACAGGTACGCCCTTGGTCCTTAAGGGGTTAAAGGGGTACTCTGGTGGAAAGCTTTTTTTTTTTTTTTTTTTTTTTTTTTAAATCAACTGGTGCCAGAAAGTTAAACAGATTTGTAAATTACTTCTATTAAAACATCTTTACCCTTCCAGTACTTTTTAGCAGCTGTATGCTACAGAGAAAATTCTATACTTTTTGAATTTCTTTTTTAGTCCACAGTGCTGACACCTGATGCCTGCATCAGGAACTGTCCAGAGCAGGAGAAAATCCCCATAGCAAACCTATGCTGCTCTGGACAGTTCCTGACACAGGCAGCAGGTGTTAGTAGAGAGCACTGTGGACAAGACAAAAAAGAAATTCAAAAAGTATAGAATTTTCGCTGTAGCATACAGCTGCTAAAAAGTACTGGAAGGGTAAAGATTTTTTTTAATAGAAATCAGTTACAAATCTGTTTAACTTTCTGGTACCAGTTGATTTAAATTAAAAAGAAAAACATTTTCCACTGGAGTACCCCTTTAATCTTCATTCCATCTCATGACATGACAAGATAAAAAAAAATACAACATGCATACAATGTGTTTTGAGTATCAACTAAAAGGTTACACTTGAAGAGCGTCATATTTTGCAGGTTTTTATGTCTTACATGTCTTGAGATGGAATAAAGATGAAAGAAGTTTTTATTGCACTGGATTGTGGATGCTGGACTTTCTACTTCACATATTCACATTCCTGTTGCCCTTTTGATCCAGTCATGATGACACTTTTTATCTGAGGTCCACACATCCTTAGATAATGATCATAGATCAATGACTACCTTCCCCCCCCCCCCCCCCCCCCCATGAATTCTTAAGGTATACTGCCCATGTACAATGCATTAGAACAGTGTTTCCCAACCAGGGTGCCTCCAGCTGTTGCAAAACTACAACTCCCAGCATGCCCGGACAGCCGTTGGCTGTCCGGGCTTGCTGGGAGTTGTAGTTTTGCAACAGCTGGAGGCACCCTGGTTGGGAAACACTGCATTAGAAGATTGTGTGAACCCTGCCTGGCCAAGAAAAAAATTTAAATGTGAAGGATCAGACATTGGCACTAAGATGAGAGCAGGAATAGCTCTAGACCGTGCTCTGCTATGATGGGAAATGTATTTGTTAAAGGGGTACTCCGGTGGAAAACTTTTTATTTCTTAAATGAACTGGTGGAGAAAGTTATACAGATTTGTAAATTACTTCTATGAAAAAAATCTTTATCCTTCCAGTAATTTAGTGTTGCTCGCAAATATTCGCAATGCAAATTTTATTCGCGAATATCACACTATATATTTGTAATTACGAATATTCGTTTTTTTTTTTTTTTTTCACAGTACACATTATAGTGATCATCCCTCTCTGCTTCCAGCTTGTGGTGTAAAGAAGGCTCTAATACTACTGTGTGAGACTGGTGTGCGAATTTTCGCATACGCGAAAATTCGCATATGCAAATTTACGCTTATGCTAATTTTTTATATGCTAATTGCGAATTTTCGCTTATGCGAAAATAAAACGAGAATATTACGAATATGCGAATATATGACGAATATTCGTCCATATATTCGCAAATTCGAATATGGCCTATGCCGCTCAACACTAGTAATTATTAGCAGCTGTATGCTACAGAGGGAATTCTTTTGCTTTTTGAATTTCTTTTTTGTCTTGTCCACCTTGCTCTCTGCTGACACACCTTGTCCGTGTCAGGAACTGTCCAGAGTAGTATAGGTTTGCTATGAGGATTTTCTCCTGCTCTGGACAGTTCATGGACAGAGGTGTCAGCAGAGAGCACTTTGGACAAGACAAAAAAATAAATTCAAAAAGAAAATAATTTCCTCTGTAGCATACAGCTGCTAAAATGTACTGGAAGGATAAAGATTTTTTAATAGAAGTAATTTCCAAATCTGTTTAACTTTTCGGGCACCAGTTGATTTAAAAAAAAAATTTAAAAAATTTCCACCGGAGTACTCCTTTAAGCACTATTAGTCGCATGACCGCTCATACTATTCCTGCTACAGACTGGAGATTAAGAGTGAGGAGGAGGAATAAAATTCAAAGTAAGTGGCTAAAAATAACCACTAAAGAAATTATTTGGCATTAGTATATTATAAACTGGTTTGTGGGCACACCCCTTTAACTTACACATTTAACCTATGTTGTGCTGTGTTGCACCAGTGCCATCTAGGAATAGGTAGAAAGAGAATGTTTTCTCTTTCACCTTCCACCATCTAAAGACCAGAACTCCTAAACGTGATGTGCACATGAACTTACAGAGCATAAAGTTCTCCAAAGGCAGTGCGGACAGCCATAGGGAAGGGTGGACAGCTAGGATGTGAGGGCACTGCAGCTGCCGCCAATAGCCTTATGGCACTGACTAAGGGGAACAGGGTTTAGAAACGCTGCCGCTCTCATTGGCATCATAGAGAGCTACTACACGAAAATGTCCTTAAAGGAGTAGTCCAGTGGTGACCCAGTGGTGAACAACTTATCCCCTATCCTAAGGATAGGGGATAAGTTGCAGATCGCGGGGGGTCGACACGCCCCCTCAATACAACTCTATGGCAGAGCCGAAGTGCTGCCTTCGGCAATCTCCGGCTCTGCCATTGAGATGTATTGAGGGGGCGTGTCAGCCGCCGCTTCGTGCGGGGGTCGACACCCGCGATCTGGCCGGAGAGCCTGGCCCCCGTACAGAGAGATCGCAGGGGGCCCCAGTGGTCGGACCCCCCGCGATCTCAAACTCATCCCCTATCCTTAGTTTTTCACCACTGGACTATTCCTTTAGAAGTTCTTCGACAAGGCACACGTCAATTTTGCGGGGCGGGGGGATCAGCTGGGGGTAAAGTTTGATATATACTTTATTTCACCTCTCTTCCATGAACCCCTCTTTTAGCAGGGATTTTGGTGACTTAGGGTGTGTTCACACAGCCGTCTGTCCCCGTTCCCCCCCCCCCCCCGGTCTAGGTTCCGTTGTTGCTGCATATTTCTCCCGTTACTTTCTCCCGTCACAAAATAACGTCTGTTATTAAAAATGGGCTATGACTGGTTAAAACAGATAATCTAAAAATCCCATAGACTATAATGGGATTTTGTAACAGCCGTTTAAAGGCCGATTTTAAGGGTTTTCGTAACAGAACATTAAACAGACCTTTATAAACAGGTACATTTTATAGTGTTAAAGGGGCCTAAATGGATTACAAATGGTTGTGAAAATAATCCCATTGATGTCAATGGGATTTTTTTTTACAATCCTTTCACATCCGTTTGCACCCGTCATTTCTGTTTTTTTTTTTTTTTTAACGGGAGAAAAGACTGTGCATGCAGTATTTTTTCTCTCGGCAAAAAAAACAGAAGAAAAAACAGATACGTTGAAGTTATGGAAAACGGATGAGCCTTTAATGTCATCCGTTTGCATCCATTTTTTTCAATCAGTTTTCTTGATCCGTTTTTACTTTTGAGCATGCCCAGAAATGCTCAGAACAAAAAAAATGATTTTTTTTGTTTATTAACTGAGCAATAACGAATCCAAATGGATAACATCTGTTTGCATCCGTTATTGTCCGTTTTTTTTTTGACAGGAAAAGAATGGGACTGGTCTAGACGGCCGTGTGTCAACGAAAACTTTTTATATAATGTAGATAATAACATTATATGTTTTTGTAATATACATTGGTTAAAATTTTTTTATATTTTTTGGGGGTGAAAAAATGCTGTCTCTGCAGCTATCGCATGTTTATCTCTGTGAGGAGTCCAAATACAGTAAGTGAGGTTGGACAAGCAGGGCTCTGTGCAGGCTCCTGGCTTGTCAATCATCCTCATGTGTGAGCCCATAGCATGTCACAGAGCCTCAGTGCACAGAGCCCTGCTTGTCCTCAGTGCACAGAACCCTGCTTGTCCTCGGTGCACAGAGCTCTGCTTGTCCTCGGTGCACGGAGCCCCGCTTGTCCTCGGTGCACGGAGCCCCGCTTGTCCTCGGTGCACGGAGCCCCGCTTGTCCTCGGTGCACGGAGCCCCGCTTGTCCTCGGTGCACGGAGCCCCGCTTGTCCTCGGTGCACGGAGCCCTGCCTGTCCATCATCACTTCCTGTATTTGGACTCCTCATAGAGACACACAGGCAATAGCTGCAGGGACAAAAAATATACATATTATTGTATTATCTACATTATATAAAAGGTTTTAGTTGATGACAAGTACACTTTAAGAATATTTCTAGATACAGAAGGCCAAAAAAAGTCTTTAAGGTGGTTAACAGTATTTAATATTTTAATTTAGAATTCCGAATCAGACTACAGCCAACTAAGCAGAGCTGGTTTGTACAAATATTTGGATTAGTTATCTACATTTTATACTGACTAATAATACCTTATTGGTTTGAGCTTCTTATCTGGAATGTTTTAGCTCGGTTAAATTAAGGATAGGTTTTTTCATTACTAGTAATATTTAGTACTGTGGGTATTGCAGGACGAACTGTAGTTTTTATTGAAGAATTTTCAATCTTTCTAGCCACCTAGAGGTTACAGCCATTATTGCATGTAGGGTTTTAATGGTTGTAGTCTAAATTTTCTTATAACAATACTGAATTCAAAAGTAAAATATTTCATACTGTTAACTTTCTCAAGACCAATTTAGACCTTAAATGAACACGGTCAAATTCAAAAACATTTAATATGTTGTACATTTGGGCAAAACATTAACATTTCTAATGGATTCTATAAGAAAATGTTATTTCCTTTTTATAGAAATCATGGCTTATAAAAAAAAAAAAAATCTTTTCAAGGGGTCCCTAGACTATCCAGAACATAATCCTGTCCAGCTGCAGCATTATCTTTATCCCAGCCGAAGCACAGGCAGGGACAGAGCCCAAAGAAGTGAGGGCACAACTAGCACGCCTGTCTCCTCAGACTGCAGCCTGGATGATTTCTAAACTCTCTAACGCAATGTTTTAAAAAACAGTGTGCCTCCAGCTGTTGTAAAACTACAACTCCCAGCATGCCCGGACAGCCAATGGCTGTCCGGGCATGCTGGGAGTTGTAGTTTTGCAACAGATGGAGGCACACTGCTTGGTAAACACTACACTAACCTCCTTAAAAAGTAAAAGGATATTTACCAAATCATGCCAGCATAAAGCAGATACATTGTAAAAGTGAATTGTTAGCTAATTTATGTGGCATGACTATCTTTCTTAAAAGATGTGTGGGTCCTTTCACTTGTATACACATACACTTACTGGCCACTTTATTAGACACACCTTTCTAGTACCAGGTCCGACCCCTCTTTTGCCTTCATTCTTCGTGGTATACTTTCTACAAGCTGCTGGAAACATTTCTCAGAGATTTCTCTCCATATACACATGATAACATCACACAGTTCCTCCATATGGACATGATGACATCACACAGTTCCTCCATATGGACATGATGACATCACACTGTTCCTCCATATGGACATGATAACATCACACTGTTCCTCCATATGGACATGATGACATCACACTGTTCCTCCATATGGACATGACGACATCACACAGTTCCTCCATATGGACATGATGACATCACACAGTTCCTCCATATGGACATGATGACATCACACAGTTCCTCCATATGGACATGATGACATCACACAGTTCCTCCATATGGACATGATGACATCACACAGTTCCTCCATATAGACATGACGACATCACACAGTTCCTCCATATGGACATGACGACATCACACAGTTCCTTCCTATGGACATGATGACATCACACAGTTCCTCCATGTGGACATGACGACATCACACAGTTGCTCCATATGGACATGATGACATCACACAGTTCCTCCATATGGACATGATGACATCACACAGTTCCTCCATATGGACATGATGACATCACACAGTTCATCCATATGGACATGATGACATCACACTGTTCCTCCATATGGACATGATGACATCACACTGTTCCTCCATATGGACATGATAACATCACACTGTTCCTCCATATGGACATGATGACATCACACTGTTCCTCCATATGGACATGATAACATCACACTGTTCCTCCATATGGACATGATGACATCACACTGTTCCTCCATATGGACATGATGACATCACACTGTTCCTCCATATGGACATGATGACATCACACAGTTCCTCCATATAGACATGATGACATCACACAGTTCCTCCATATGGACGTGATGACATCACACAGTTCCTCCATATAGACATGATGACATCACACAGTTCCTCCATATGGTCATGATGACATCACACAGTTCTTCCATATGGACATGATGACATCACACAGTTCCTCCATATGGACGTGATGACCACACAGTTCCTCCATATGGACGTGATGACATCACACAGTTCCTCCATATGGACGTGATGACATCACACAGTTCCTCCATATAGACGTGATGACATCACACAGTTTCTCCATATGGACAAGATGACATCACACAGTTCTGCAGATTTGTCGGATCCATAATGAGATTCTCCGGTTCCACCATATCCCAGCGGTGATGTATTGGATGAGATCTGGTGACTGTGGAGGCCATTGAAGTCCTGTGACCTCATTGTCCTGTATGAAATAATGTCATGTGACCTCATTGTCCTGTATGAGATGATGTCATGTGACCTCATTGTCCTGTATGAGATGATGTCATGTGACCTCATTGTCCTGTATGAGATGATGTCATGTGACCTCATTGTCCTGTATGAGATGATGTCATGTGACATGGGGCATTATCCTGCTGGAAGTATCAGAAGATGGGTGCACTGTGGTTATGAAGGGATGGACATGGTCAGTAACAATACTCAGGTAGGCTGTTGTGTTTATACCAGGCTCAATTTCGTCTAAGGGGCCCAAAGTATGGCAAGAAAATGTCCCTCACACCATTACACCACCAGCCTGAACCATAAATACAAGGCAGGATGGATCCATGTGTTCATGTTGTTTACACCAAATTCTGACCCTGTGATCTGAATGTCGCTGCTGGAATTGTGACTCAGACTAAGCAATAGTCTTCCAGTCTTCCATTGTCCAGTTTTGGTGCCTGTGCGAATTTCAGCCTCCTTGTTCTTAGCTGACAGGAGTGGCACCCAGTGTGGTCTTCTGCTGCTGTAGCCCATCTGCAGGTTCTACGTGTTGTGCTTTCAGAGATGGTATTCTGTGTACATTGGTTGTGGCGAATGGTTATTTGAGTTACAGGTGAAACTTGAAAAATTTGAATATTGTGCAAAAGTTCATTTATTTCAGTAATGTAACATCTGCAGAAGGAAGCATGAAGTGCTCCAAAATCTGTTAGATGGATGCGTTGACCCAGCCCAGTGGATTAACACCACCAGATGACATGGCTCCCCAAATCATATAATATATTGGGGATTTGGGGTTTTCATGAGCTGTAACCATAATCATCACAATTATGACGAATCACGGCTTGAACTATCTTGCTTTGCATGTAATGAGTCTCTCTCATATATTAGTTTCACCTTTTAAGTTGCATTAATGAAAGAAATGAACTTTCCCACGATATTCAAATTGTTTGAGTTTTACCTGTACTGTTGCCATTCTGTCATCTCCAACAAGTCTGTTGTTTTAAGGTTCCTAATTTCTGTCCTCCTCCAATCCCTGCCAGGCACCACCTATATGGTAACACTCCTCCCTTCCTTTGGTGCCAGAGTAACATTGTAGTTTTTCAGTGACCTCTCCCCTGCAGGTGAAGTCCAGCTATCACATCCTGGAGCTGGATGAATGGTGAAGAACATTCAGCCCCCGACCACCAACAGATTGAGATATACATTTTTATGTATAAAGTATTTTCTCTCAGAGATCAACTGGACATAAGGATCAATTGACATGCAAGTATAGTTCATAAATTTCAGCCAAATTGCTGGGTCACCCCTAAGTAATAATCTCATCTCTGTGCCACGGACAAGTTAAAAGAGCCTTCTCTGGGTCCCTAACAAGGTAAAAATACCTCCTCTCTGCACCTGGAATGTAATAGTACCCCCTCTGTGTCCCCCCAAAAGTTGACAGTGCCCCCTCTGTGTCCTGCACAACTTAATAATGCTCCTTCCGTACCGCCTACAAGTTAGTAGAGTCCCTTCTATGTCCTCTCCTTGGTAACAGTGCCCCCTGTGCCCCTCAAGAATTAATAGTGTCCCATATTAGGTAACAGTGCCCCCCTCCCCACACTCGTGCGTCAGAGCCACACAAATGACTGCTGAATTGCCCCTATGGCCCTTTGCTGCTCTTAGTTATCGGCTCGGCTGCATGTTATCTATGACACAGGGAGATGTGCGGCCGATGGCCAATTACTTTTTAGTAGATCAAAATAAATGTGTAATATGGTGCTTAGGTCGTCTATTGAATATTAGTGTTGAGCGGCATAGGCCATATTCGAATTCGCGAATATATGGACGAATATTCGTCATATTCGCGAATATTCGCATATTCGTAATATTCTTGTTTTATTTTCGCATATGCGGATATTCGCGAGTGCAAAAATTAACATATGCGAAAATTTGCATTTACAAAAATTAGCATTGGCGAAAATTTGCATATGCAAATTTTCGCATGTGCGAAAATTCGCACACCAGTCTCACACAGTAGTATTAGAGCCTTCTTACACCACGTAAGCTGGAAGCAGAGAGGGATGATCACTGTGATGTGTACTGTGAAAAATAAATAAATAAAAAAAAAAAAAACGAATATTCGTAATTACGAATATATAGCGCTATATTCGCGAATATGCGATATTCGCGAATAAAATTTGAATTGCGAATATTCGCGAGCAACACTATTGAATATTCCTCACTTAAAGGGGTACTCAGGTGAAAAACTTTTTTTTTTCAATCAACTGGTTCCAGAAAGTTAAACAGATTTGTAAATTACTTCTATTAAAAAATCTTAATCCTTCATGTACTTATTAGCTGCTGAATACTACAGTGGAAATTCTTTTCCGTTTGAAACACAGAGCTGTCTGCTGACATCATGAGCACAGTGTTCTCTGCTGACACCTCTGTCCATTTTAGGAACTGTCCAGAGTAAAAGGAAATCCCCATAGCAAACATATGCTGTTCTGGACAGTTCCTAAAATGGACAGAGATGTCAGCAGAGAGCACTGTGCTCGTGATGTCAGGAAAGAGCTCTGTGTTCCAAAAAGAAAAGAATTTCCGCTGTAGTATTCAGCAGCTAATAAGTACAGGAAGGATTAAGATTTTTTAATAGAAGTAATTTACAAATCTGTTTAACTTTCTGGCACCAGTTGATTTAAAAAAAAAAAAGTTTTTCACCGGAGTACCCCTTTAAAGATGAAAATAATCACGTTCCACAATTAGAATCATTACATTGTCAATTTGATCACTGTAAGTACAGTCATGGCCATAAATGTTGGCACCCTGAAATATTTCTAGAAAATGAAGTATTTCTCACAGAAAAGGATTGCAGTAACACATGTTTTGCTATAAACATGTTTATTCCCTTTGTGTGTATTGGAACTAAACCAAAAAAGGGAGGAAAAGAAGCAAATTGGACATAATGTCCAAATTGGACACCAAACTCCAAAAATAGGTGGGACAAAATTATTGGCACCCTTAACACCCTTTGGAAAAAATAACTGAAATCCTTCGCCTCCTATAACATATAATATATCAATAAGCTTCTTACACCTCTCAGCCGGAATGTTGGACCACTCTTCTTTTGAAAACTGCTCCAGGTCTATCTTATAGGAAGGCGCCTTTTCCCAACAGCAATTTTAAGATCTCTCCAAAGGTGTTCAATGGGATTTAGATCTGGACTCATTGCTGTCACTTCAGAACTCTCCAGTGCTTTGTTGCCATCCATTTCTGGGTGCTTTTTGACGTATGTTTGGGGTCATTGTCCTGCTGGAAGACCCAAGATCTTGGACGCAAACCCAGCTTTCTGACACTGGGCTGTACAGTGCGACCAAAAATTTGTGGTAATCCTCATATTTCATGATGCCTTGTACACATTCAAGGCCCCCAGTGACAGAATTAGCAAGACAACCCCAAAACCTATGAACCTCCACCATATGTCACTGGAGGTACTGTGATCTTTTCTTTGTAGGTCTCATTCCGTTTTCGGTAAACAGTGGAATAATGTGCTTTACCAAAAAGCTCTGTCATCTGTCCACAAGACGTTTTCCCAGTATTTTTGCTTACTCAAGTTCATTTTGGAAAAATGCAGTCTTGCTTTTTTATGTTTCTGTGTCAGCAGTGGGGTCCTCCTGGGTCTCCTCCCATAGTGTTTCGCTTCATTTAAATGTCGACAGATAGTTCGCGCTGACACTGATGCTCCCTGAGCCTGCAGGACAGCTTGAATATATATTGGAACTTGTTTGGGGCTGCTTATTCACCATCTGGACTATCCTGCGTTGACACCTTTCATCAATTTTTCTCTTCCGTCCACACCCAGGGAGATTAGCTACAGTGCCATGGATTGCAAACTTCTTGATAATGTTGCGCACTGTGGACAATGGCAAATCTAGATCTCTGGAGATGGACTTGTAACCTTGAGATTGTTGATATTTTTCCACAATTTTGGTTCTCAAGTCCTCAGACAGTTCTCTTCTCCTCTTTCTGTTGTCCATGCTTAGTGTGGCACTCACAGACACACAATGCAAAGACTAAGTGAACTTCTCTCCTTTTTATCTGCTCTCAGGTGTAATTTTTATATTGCCCACACCTGTTACTTGCCCCAGGTGAGTTTAAAGGAGCATCACATGCTTGAAACAATCTTATTTTTCCACAATTTTGAAAGGGTGCCAATAATTCTGTCCAGCCCATTTTTGGAGTTTGGTGACATTATGTCCAATTTGCTTTTTTTCCTCCCTTTTTTGGTTTAGTTCCAATACACACAAAGGGAATAAACATGTGTATAGCAAATGACGTGTTACTGCAATCCTTTTCTGTGAGAAATACTTCATTTTCTAGAAAAAAACCTCAGGGGTGCCAACATTTACGGCCATGACTGTAGGTAATTGGAATGTTTGCTTAAAGGGGTATTCCCATCTCAGCTTCTTACATCTTATCCCCTATCATAGGGGATAACAAGCTGATTGGTGGGGATCCAACTGCTGGAACCCCCGTCGATTCTGAGAATGGGGACACAGTTGTACCCCGTATGATTAGGGTGCACTGCACATCCATGTCCACTCCTCCATTTATTCTCTATGAGGCAGCCAAACGTTTCTATATACTGAACTTGGAAATGTTTGGTGACCCCGTAGAGAATGAATGGAGCTGTGCTGGTGCGATGTGCTCCATTAATTTCTGGGGTACTTTAGGCGCCTTTGCCAGGTTGGGCGGGAGTTCCAGTGGTTAGACCCCCACCTATCAGCTTGATTTGGATAGTTGATAACAAGCTTAGATAGAAAACCTCTTTATCATGCTGTATTTATATTAAATGAGGTATGCAATGACAACATTCCACCACTAGATGTCACCTAATATTCATACATGTACCCAATGGATGGGACAGGTAGTTGTCTTATTTTACCACTAGATGGCATCATGTTTCAATGTAGTAAAGATAGTCTGTAGACTTGATGGGAGAAGCTTTTATCAATGGAACTACAGAAGCTTAATAGGTTCAAAACAAAAAAGTAAAATCTCAATCGGGATGGAAGGACGAGGACCGACATGGACTTTCTCCTAAATCACTGATCAAGTAACAACATGTATGGTTTTTGGACACCATTTCTTTCATAGATAGAAATATTCCCTACACAGTATCTGATGCCAAGATTATATTTCTACTACAATTTTCGTATATTCACTGAAGTTAAGTGACATTCAGTGGTGTTTTCTTTTCCTAGCTCTGATAATACATTAACTACAATGTAAATTGTTACATTTAATGTTTAACATATCAATATACACTGCTCAAAAAATAAAGGGAACACTTAGACAACACAATGTAACTCCAAGTCTTCCATGAAATCACACTGTCCACTGTTGTGCAAATGGACCAGACAACAGGTGGAAATTATAGGCGATTGTAGGAAATTATTAGGGAAACAACCCAATAAAGGAGTGGTTGTGCAGGTGGTGACCACAGACCACTTCTCAGTTCCTATGCTTCCTGGCTGATGTTATGGTCACTTTTTAATGCTGGCGGTGCTTTCACTCTAGTGGTAGCATGAGACGGAGTCTACAACCCACAAGTGGCTCAGGTAGTGCAGCTCATCCAGGATGGCACATCAATGCGAGCTGTGGCAAGAAGGTTTGCTGTGTCTGTCAGCATAGTGTTCAGAGCATGGAGGTGCTACCAGGAGACAAGTCAGTACATCAGGAGACGTGGAGGAGGCCGTAGGAGGGCAACAACCCAGCAGCAGGACCCCTACCTCCGTCTTTGTGCAAGGTGGAGCAGGATGAGAACTGCAAAATGACCTCCAGCAGGTCAAAAATGTGCATGTGTCCACTCAAACGGTCAGAAACAGACTCCGTGAGGGTGGTATGAGGGCCCGACGTCCACAGGTGGGGGGTTGTGCTTACAGCCCAACACCGTGCAGGGCGTTTGGCATTTGCCAGAGAAGACCAAGATTGGCATATTCGCCACTGGCGCCCTGTGATCTTCCTAGATGAAAGCAGGTTCACACTGAGCACATGTGACAGAGTCTGGAGACGCCATGGAGAATGTTCTGCTGCCTGCAACATTCTCCAGCATGACCGGTTTGGCGGTGGGTCAGTAATGATGTGGGGTGGCATTTCTTTGGGGGCCGCACAGCCCTCCATGTGCTTGCCAGAGGTAACCTGACTGCCATTAGGTCCCGAGATGAGATCCTCATACCCCTTGTGAGACCATATGCTGGTGCGGCTGGCCCTGGGTTCCTCCTAATGCAAGACAATGCTAGACCTCATGTGGCTGGAGTGTGTCAGCAGTTCCTGCAAGAGGAAGGCATTGATGCTATGGACTGGCCCGCCTGTTCCCCAGACCTGAATCCGATTGAGCACATCTGAG
Organism: Hyla sarda; assembly: GCF_029499605.1. Taxonomy (NCBI): domain Eukaryota; kingdom Metazoa; phylum Chordata; class Amphibia; order Anura; family Hylidae; genus Hyla; species Hyla sarda. The sequence continues at coordinate 107,553,473 of NC_079198.1, read as the reverse complement.
ACATCATGTCTCGCTCCATCCACCACAGACTGTCCAGGAGTTGGCGGATGCATTAGTCCAGGTCTGGGAGGACATCCCTCAGGAGACCATCCGCCACCTCATCAGGAGCATGCCCAGGCATTGTAGGGAGGTCATACGGGCACGTGGAGTCCACACACACTACTGAGCCTCATTGTGACTTGTTTTAAGGACATTACATAAAGTTGGATCAGCCTGTAGTGGGGTTTTCCACTTTGATTTTGAGTGTGACTCCATATCCAGACCTCCATGGGTTGATAAATTTGATTTCCATTGATAATTTTTGTGTGATTTTGTTGTCAGCACATTCAACTATGTAAAGATGAAAAGTATTTCATACGATTAGTTCATTCATTCAGATCTAGGATGTGTTATCTTAGTGTTCCCTTTATTTTTTGAGCAGTGTACTTATTCTTTATAGAAGCTGAACAAACATGCCTCAAATATGCAAAAAAATAAATAAATCTGAATGTGGTCTATAAACTGTATAGGGCTGTCTATAGTACTCTGTAAGAACAATTTTCTGTAAGAACAAGAGGATATAGATTTTCCACTGTAACATACTTGTGTGATATCAATCTATTTTCATATGTGTAATTTCTCTTAGTATTCTCTTATTGCGATGTCTTAGTGTTTCCCAACCTGTGTATTCCAGCTATTGCAAAATTACAACTCCCGACGTGACAGACAACTTTTGGAGCATAGTGGAGTCCTGTCTTGGTCAGTGATTGGCTGAGCTGGAAGGACCTGCACCCAGTGCTTGTATTGGAAGAAGCCAAAAGATCAGGGGACAGGGGCTAGGTTAGTATGTTTTTTTTCTCTATTTTCCCCTTACCCCAGCACCATATTATTTTTATACTAAAGACTAAATAACTCCTTTAACCCATTGAGTACAGGTATGCCCTTTCCGTATGGGCCATAATGCACCAGGGTTATCATACAGTGACATAGAATTTTATGGTGGCACCGTGTTTTTTTTCAGCCCTTTCCAAAAAGTGTTGTGCATTCTCTAAGAAAAAGAAAAAAAAATGGTTATACTTACCTCCACCTACATTCCCATGCTGATCCCCTGTTCTTCCTTTCTTCCTTCAGTTGGTGCTCTGGCTGCCGCAGTCATATGACGTCTGCTGCACCAGTAACACCATTTAACAGCCTCAGCGGTGAAGCTCTGCACTCAGGAAAATGCAGCGTGATGGCGAGGCTGCTTATTGGCTGCGGCTGTCATGTGACACCAAAGTACCGACTGAAGACATTAGATGCTATTACAGCGATGGCAGTATGGGGGATCAACGTGGGAACAGAGGCGGAGGTAAATAAACCTTTTTATTTATTTATTTTTTTAAAGATGAGACACAGGACTGGGACACATGGTGAAGAAAGGGGGGGTTGAGGGTACATTAATAACTAGCACGAGGGGGGGGGGCAGTGAGGTGACATTCTCAAGCCCTTTATTAGAGCATGTAATTTTCTGGTTGTTAGACTGGTGGTCTAACATGACCCAAATGCTGTAATTAATTGTGTCAGGCCCAAGGCCTGATTATTAAAATCCTATATGTGTATTATAAATTATAACTGTGTGTGAGGTATTATCCAAGACCTAGGGGTGGAGGTCATTCAGACTGTGGGTTTGTGTATTGCATTTTATTGGGGGGGGGGGGGGGGGGGTCTGGCTGTTTGTTTACATCTCCTTTGAAGTCAAATGCTCTTTTGAAGCAGCAGTCCCATCATATAATCAACCAGATAAGAGGGCCAGGGACAGAGATGCCCCCCTGGTGGGATCAGAGGGGAGGGGGGAATGGAGTCTCCCTCCAAAAAGGCAGATATATAACATTTAACAATGCTAGACTCAGGGTGTTCAATGCTGTGCAACAAGCTGACAAGACCATCCTAAGAACAGCACTCTCATGGACTCTCACTCACTCATGGACTGCTATATCATCATGCTGTAAGAACTTCATCTTTTGTTTTCTGAACTTGCCTTGCTAAACTCTTTTATATATTGTTATACCTGTATGTCATTTGTTCCTGTATTTTTATATATTTAGCACTGTGATACCTTTTATCAGATTAAATGTTTAATTAATCAGCTCTGGTCTTTGATCTCTAAATATAGGAGCTCACTGTCAGGATTCGGCAGGCTGGAGGTGGATCCTCTGTGTCAGAGAGGGATTGGCGTGGGCCGTGCCGGCGGACCGATTCTAAGTTGCTACTGGTATTCACCAGAGCCCGCCGCAAAGCGGGATGGTCTTACAGCGGCGGTAGCAACCAGGTCGTATCCACCGGCAACGGCCCAACCCCTCTGACTGCTGAGATAGGCGCGGTACAAGGGATTAGGCAAGAGCAAGGTCGGACGTAGCAGAAGGTCAGGGCAGGCAGCAAGGATCGTAGTCAGGGGCAACGGCAAGAGGTCTGGAACACTGGCTTGGGACATACAAGGAACGCTTTCACTGGCACAATGGCAACAAGATCCGGCAAGGAAGGGAAGGGGAAGTGAGGTTATTTAGGGAAGTGCACAGATGAACACACTAATTAGAACCAGGCGCTAATCAGTGGCGCACCGGCCCTTTAAATCGCAGAGAGCCAGCGCGCGCGCGCGCCCTAGGGAGTGGGGCCGCGCGCGCCGGGACAGAACAGACGGGGAACGAGTCTGATAAGCGGGCCGGGATGCGAATCGCGAGTGGGCGCGTCCCGCATCGCGGATCGCATCCCGGCTAGGGACATTATCGCAGCGCTCCCGGTCAGCGGGTCTGACCGGGGCGCTGCGAACAGGAAAGCGCCGCGAGCGCTCCGGGGAGGAGCGGGGACCCGGAGCGCTCGGCGTAACACTCACCTTTTCTGAAGGCAGCTCTGGTGGAAACACATTTATCTAAGGGTTAATTTGGGGACTTGCTGGGACTAGTAGTGGATACCCAGAGGTCTGGCGGCCTTAACCCTTGCACCATCACACTCTCTCTAGCGTCGTGGCTGGACCGATAGGGTGTGATCGTGACAAATTGTATGGATGCAACTGACCTGGGAAGAAACAGATGACACTGTAGGAACATTGGGAGGGATTTAGCATTATATAGGAATGAAAAAGAAAAACCTGAAATGCTTCTTTAACAGCTGATCATTGACACAATGAGGATCACAGTTCTGATGATCATTTACCTACATTAAAGGGGTGAACATGCTTGTGGGACATATCTATTTGCTTTATAACAAGTAGAATTGATTAATTTTACAGGACTGTCATCCACTGGGGGGAGATGTGTATGGCTAGGTTGCTTTCCAATTGTATTCACATTTTACCTGACCAATTTATATAAATTAATTACGATATGAATATGTATCTGAAGTGCATCTTTCAAATTTGTTTCCCATAAAACAAGAGATCTTGTATGTTAACATTGACCTCCTCTGCACCTCTCATTGTTGCTAATCTGACCGAGCATCAAGTGCACATCATCTCCAATGACCATCATGCATTAATCTGTCACAACACAACTTTGTGTTTTCTTGTAAAACCTCTTGCCTCAGCTCATCACTGCCTCGCGTATAGACAGGCGAGCCGAAGACAGTCCGGGAATGTGAAATGTACCGTGTTCCTAAGTGCACGAGACACCAGAGATCCTTATCAATGAATCATTTCATACAGACAGCGTATGGACATCATTCCGTGACATAACATCACAATTCAGCAATATCAGATCTAATGTCACTTCCCAGCATTTCGCATTAGCTTCTAAAAGGAATGTGCTTCTCCTGCAAAATGCGTCTGTATGGCATTTTTAGCCTTGAAAATGCTTACGGGCTTATTAGATAATATGTCAGATTATAACTACTGTTTTTTTTGTACTACAGAATCCTACATTGTAAACAGAGGCTTCATTGAGGGTTCAGTGGAGTAGGAGGCTGCCTTAGGCCCCATTGGATGGGGAAATAGAGAGAATGTATTAGAACACTAGTGGGGGGGGGGGGCAGAAGCCATGAAATAAATGATTGTCGATCCAACAGATATCATTATGAAGTTCATGGGCAAGGGGTGGTGGGACGTGTGCTGTAAGAGACCTTGTACAACCTCTGGAAATTGATGCAACAAATAAATGTGCTATATACAACCAACAATAACTTCCATCTAATGAACTCTGCAGTCAGGGCTGTATTTACTATTAGGCACCCGTGGGCCTGGGCCTAGGGGGCAGGACATGTGCTTAACTTCTCTAGTCTAAAAAAAAAGTAGCACATTTTTGCAAAAGCCAATTTTTTCTTTTTGTGTGCCGTCTATAGTACTTTTGCAAAAAAATTTAAATAAATAAAATGGGCAAGGCATAGCGGTAGGGGGTATGAACTAACACAGCCCAATGGATTTATGATAATTGATGCCGAAACTGCCCTAAATTTTGGTGAAATCTACATCATCTCATAGTAGGCACGGGCCTGCGCCTCAAAATACATTTATTGCAACCTTCTCCACTACAGTTTAGCTATAGACCAGCTTGTATAATGCCGATGTAAGTAAATCTGCATCTTAGTGTAGACTTAGGGTCTATTTACATTTGCCTGCGAAATTCCACTTCAAATGAAAGCTCAATAGACTTCGATGGGATTTCGCACTCCCATTCACACTTCTGAATTTCAAGTGGAAATTCAGAAGTGTGAATGGGAGTGCGGAATCCCATAGAAATCTGTTGGGCTTTCATTTGAGGTGGAATTCTGCATGCGGAAATTCTGCCATGTGAATAGACCCTAGGTCTTCTAGTGATACACGGCAATAAAGCCAATCACCACTAGTTATAATGTGGTGGCCCAGTACAGAAGTGGCCCTTCTGTACACTATTGGTCCTATCAGGTGGACTCAGACCCAGTCCCCTGGCCCCACACTTCTCAGAACTCTCATTGTCCCTATAGAGTTAATGTATTGCATTATGTGTTAATGTATCTTTAAATCCTGTTGTTAAGCTATATGTAACCAAGGAAGGAGTAAGTGACCAGGTGACTTGTTGGTGACCTATGGGACCCCTCCAAATTTCTCCCTTATATAGCAGGGAGGAGCTAGCTTAGTTCAGTTGAGTCTTAGCTGAGGTGCAGTCCAGTGAAGACCTGAGAGTGTCTGGTGTTCCTGAGGGAGACCAAGGCATAACCATGCAGCCACTATCCACGGAACCCCCTACGGATGAAAGTCAAAGCCTGGGAAGAAGTCTAGTCAGCATTGTCAAGTCAAAAGTCAGCGTGGGCTGCATAATTGAGTCCATGTCCACTACAAGTCCCAGCAAGCCAACAAGCCTCCTGAAGTACACTGAGCATCTCCTTGAGCCTAAACTGAGCTGTAAAGGGGTTTGGCACCTTAATGGACTGCTATCACGTCCTTGTCAACAGGGGAGGAGTCAAGAGAGACTACCTCCCCACCCATTTACACTCCTTAGAGAGCAGGGAGATAGTGGAGTACACCCCAGTCCGCAGTGTACAAGGGGAATGGGCGGCAGCTGTCACCAGACCAAAGAACCCCACACAGCTCCCCTTTGTCTGCTTTTCCTCGGAGGATTGGGAGTCAGGTCCTTTTGGTCTACTGCCTTCAAAAGTCAAAGGTCAAGTAATGGAGGAGGAGTTACTGCCCGAGGTGCCCGTCATGGCACCCAAGTACCATCCAGACCCAAGAAAGAAGTCCACAGATGTGCTTAGGCCTACTCCTAGCGTTGTGGAGGCTTGGCCTACCCAACGGGCACTGACTAAAGTGCCTCGGCCTACTCCTGCTGAGGAGGAGGTTTGGCCGCCTCAACTGTCACCAACACTTTGTCCCCCAGTGGCGCAAGCTGCTGCGGTACAGATGGTGGTAAAAGTGAGCCCCACCATCACTGATTCTACGTTATCCCAGGTGACGTGGAACACCAGAGTCAGTCCCTTGAAGGGGGCATGGTCCCGTAGTCCCCGCTACATGTCTCAGCCCACGAAGCACCATGATAGGCGAGGCTGGGATGGAAAGTTTCTGGGATAAAAGTCATATGTTCATTTTTTGGTTTCCCTACTGTCAAGTCGTGAGACTAAAAGTTGTTTTGTGGAGTACCACTACTGTTTTTCAGGTATCAACGCAATGTTAAAGTGATGCGCCTGGCGGACTTGCCAAAAACTACACCGTAACCAAAATTCGTAAGCTATTGTGCCCGGCTTCGGCCGTGATCCTTTACTACAAACTCTTAGTACCTGGAACTGTAGAGCGGTAATATGGTTTATATGAGAGCATAATATATTGCTTACCGTTTTTGCACAAATGTATGCACTACCGATTATTGATGTAAAGTTGTTTCACTAGGACCATATTGTAATAAAGTGTATATAAAATGTTTACGCAATTGTCTATAGTGCCTAATGTTTTCTTCTATCTATTGCAGTTGTACAGGAGGTATCCTGAACACAACAGAAAAAGCATATTCATATACCTATTGACCTATGTATAAAATATTCAATGGTCAAAACATACTATTATTGGCTAGTCTTGAAAATGTTTATCCACTACATAATGTCATGCACAGATAGAGTCAGTACAAATGTATAATAGTGAGTAATGTATATATTACCTTTAATGTATAGGAAATAGTCATATACAGTTTTAAGATAGGAATGTTACCTTATAGCCAGTATATTTATACTCCGTCCATGTCAGCCCATAAAAATATAAAGTGTCTAATGCTTATTATTTTCTTGTCCACTGTGCGCAGGGTTCTCTTGTGGCCAGAGAGAGCACATGGTGAGTGTAAGTAGCACAAAAAGTGGCAAAGCTATTGTACATACTGTCCTTATGTATTGTAAAAACAGATAAGGTTAATATAACTGCCAGTCCATTGTTTTGGGGAGAAGTAGCGTACAGGCTGATGGGCCCTATTAGCACAGGTATCACAGATGAAAGCCTCAGGCAGCCCGATCCACACCACAGCAGTTACAAGGGAAAATGACCTCACACAAACTGTAATCATTTCATCTGTTTGGATCCTGGTTAAATACCCTGGTTTGCATATGAGTATGTTTGGACATTCATCTACAATGCCACATGAACTTCCCCAGTTACCAGCCCTGTGCAGGACATTTACAAAATGCCCCAGGAACTGTTCTTCCTCCGCCCTCAAAGCCTTGTTCTTCCTCCGCCCTCAAAGACTGTATGCTGAGGACGGCTTCATTTAAGAGGGGGAGTTTGCGGTGGCCCAGTACAGAAGTGGCCCTTCTGTACACTATTGGTCCTATCAGTTGGACTCAGTCCCAGTCTCCTGGCCCCACACTTCTCAGAACTCTCATTGCCCCTATAGAGTTGTATTGCATTATGTGTTAATGTATCTTTAAATCCTGTTGTTAAGCTACACTGCTCAAAAAAATAAAGGGAACACTAAGATAACACATCCTAGATCTGAATGAATGAACTAATCATATGAAATACTTTTGTCTTTACACAATTCAATGTGCTGACAACAAAATCACGCAAAAAAATGTCAATGGAAATCAATTTATCAAACCATGGAGGTCTGGATATGGAGTCACACTCAAAATCAAAATGGAAAACTGCACTACAGACTGATCCAACTTTATGTAATGTCCACAAAACAAGTCACAATGAGGCTCAGTAGTGTGTGTGGCCTCCACGTGCCCATATGATCTCCCTACAATGCCTGGGCATGCTCCTTCTGGATAGTCTGTGGTGCAATGTGGCGTTGGTGGATGAGCGAGACATGATGTCCCAGATGTGCTCAATCGGATTCAGGTCTGGAGGATGGGCAGGCCAGTCCATAGCATCAATGCCTTCCTCTTGCAGGAACTGCTGACACACTCCAGCCACATGAGGTCTAGCATTGTCTTGCATTATGAGGAACCCAGTTGTCTGAGGATCTCATCTCGGTACCTAATGGCAGTCAGGCTACCTCTGGCAAGCACATGGAGGGCTGTGCAGCCCCCCAAAGAAATGCACCCCATTACTGACCCAAGGAAGGTGTAAGTGACCAGGTGACTTGTTGGTGACCTATGGGACCACTCCAAATTGCTACCTCATATAGCAGGGAGGAGCTAGCTTAGGTCAGTTGAGTCTTAGCTGAGGTGCATCCAGTGAAGACCTGAGAGTGTATGGTGTTCCTGATGGAGACCAAGGCCTAGTCACGCAGCCACTATGCGTAGAACTCCCTACAGGTGAAAGTGTAAGCCTGGTAAGGACGAATAGAGGGGAGAAGTCTAGTCAGCATAGTCAAGTCTAAAGTCAGCATGGGTTGCATAAGTGAGTCAAATTCCACTACAAGTCCCAGCAAGCCAAAAAGCCCCCTGAAGTACACTGAGCATTTCCTTGGGCCTAAACTGAGCTGTAAAGACTTTAACATCTGTCTGCCTCAGTAAAGTGCCGTTGTTCCGTTACCTTGCATTGGAGTGATTATTTGCCCCGTGCCTAGCCGAGGAACCAGCGGCCAAACCTTTGGTGGTGTAGAGGACAACCATGCCCTGGTGTCACGAACACTAAGGGTTAATACCATCTGCCCTTCCAACACCCTCTACCACAATAAAAAGCAATGATGGACATTATTTATGCTTATTTATACTAATTGATGTTTATTTATTTATATTTTATACTACTTAACCAAGTAAAGGTTTTGTTTTAAGCGTGTGCTAGGTCAACATTTTCAGATGATCACGAACTTCTTAAAATACACCTTTATTCATTTTCCCTCTTGTACAAGTTCCCAGTCACATGAAATACTTGTAGCATATGGCATTTCATCCTAATCACAGTCTACAGCTCTCATAACACGGCACCATATTACCGCCAAGATGTAATCAAAATGGAAAGATTAACCGATATCTGATCTGGCCCTAACTTAAATAACCTGCCCTCCAGTTTTGGGAATAAATCGAGCATGTAAAAGACTGGTATCTAAATATAACTTACGTATATACAAATAAATGCACCAAGTCATCTTCCTGTGGTTTTATTAACATCAAATGAACAAAGTAAAATATTAAATGAAAAGATCTCAAAAAAAAAAAAAGGACCAGATCCATAGAGGGTAATGTTAATCAAGCTGAACAACAAACATCCAAAAGGAATACCCAATCTTAGACTCAGGGTGGAGCACAAACAGACCCAAAAATTGACAAGGCTGGGAGTTGTAGTTTTGCAACAGCTGGAGGCAGGAGAGCTGGTTGGGAAACATTGTGTTGTGCTCAGGTTTTGTATGGCCAGTTAGCATGCTTACTTTTCACCAGTAGATGGAGCTTTTATACAAGGGAAATGTAAATATACAACAGCATGCGGAGTATACAATTTAAATGATACCGTGCTGTACTTTTAAGGTGAAGTGGACAATTGAATGAACCTGTACACAATATCTCAGCATCATCCTTTAAATTCTATTAAAGTGCATGATGTGTGGTGGTGGTGAAAAATGAGAAACTGATAAAGGGGTTATAGCAAGATTCAAGTTATTACCTATCCGCCCCTTCCAAGAAATGCAGTCAGACTGGCCCACTGAAGTACCATAGGTTAATCTGATGGGCTCAGACTTTTGCAGTCATGGGCCTTGAAGGTCCGGTGGAAGACAACCCCATATGGAGAGGACTTCAGTGTCAACTTACCCCTAGGATTTGTTTATCTATTCTGTTTCTTAATTTTGATTCCATTTTACATCCTTCCCTCAGACATTCTGCCTCCCCCTGTCTGGGTTCTCCCTAAGCCACTTTTTAGCCTGCTCAGATTTCCAGACCCCCACTCCCATTTTTGTCACCACAGTCTACCTGTGGGTGTCCACATTTTGAGCGGACATGCTAAAATTTGCAGAGAGACCCTCTGTTACAGTGTTTGTTATAAGCCATACATACTGGCTTCCCAATGCCTACCATTTTCCATTGCATGCTTGCATACGCCAACCCCCTCAGCTCACCACCAGTTATTTCCTGTTATATTCTGCCCAACTGGTCGTCCTATACAATGAATATGGATCTATGATCAACTCCACTTTGCTTTGGATTTTTCAGAGAAATCCCGCTTACCCAACTTTTACTGCGTTGTTGCCTCCTCTTTTTTGTTTCGACCACTTGTAAATTTGCCGTCATACATGGTAGAATCCTATTCCCTTCCGATGCTTCCAGATTGATATCTGGAAGCACTTACAATAAATCAGTAACCATTTTAACAAACATAAGAGGCTTCTACCTCCCTATGACCTATACTCAGAATACTTTAAGAAACTAATCTTACCCCCATAAGGATTATAAATAACACTGCAAACAAGAGATGGAAAAAAAGACACAGCTAGTCTTGAGACTCTCCTCTCACCGGGTTGCAGCCCAGCTTTTCACAATGCTTTGACACGTCTTTCCAGTCCCCTTCAGAAATTGTCCATTATGGACGGAAATAACAGGTTATTCTTTATGGAGGCCATGTGCCATGGCTGCCTTAGCATCACACGGGAAGCATGGACCTCAACAAAGCCCCAAAGCACGCCCCAAAGCACTCATGGTGCATAGAAATCCAAGGTACCAATGATGAACTCATTGGCACCAGCTGCCGAGGAACTTAACTCCCTGACCCAAGACCCTTGCGAGGGACCCTTACTTGACGAGGATCATCATGAAACCACAATCTTACTGTGGGGCCTCTGATCCGAGTTGTCACTTTCACATCTCAATCAGATGTCTCTCCTTTCTTCCGCTGTGGTATTCAACCATCAGAGTCTTTACTTGCAGAGACGTACTTCACCTTGTGGGTAGAAAAACAGAATCTTTGTCCTTTTACCTGTCCTTCTGCCATTTACCTTCTCACCTTTTTTTAACCCAAACCATGTCTGTTGTTCACCTAACTCCTTCTTAGATTACCTGTTGTCACCATGCATCACAATGACTGCAGATGCCCTGAGATGAGAAATGTCTTGGGTATGGATGGGTAAACCACCATATAGATCCATGTGAGCTTCCTAGCTGCCCAATGCAGCTTATAGCCTTTAGGCATTAGTTAGTGCAATGGCTCATGGCACTATTTAGTCTATCTAGCTCCCCCTTTTGGGGAAGTACCAACATTGCACATGTTTAACAGCTATTTGTTGTGGTTTGGCAACGTTGATATTGGCAGTCAACTGTAAAAAAAAAAAAAACACATGGCAAAACCTTGGCAACTCAAGGTAACTTGTGAACCCAGCTGTGCTCATTGGCTTGAAATAAATGGACGTGAATGGGAAAGTTCTTACAGAAGGTAGAGGAAGCAATATAGACAATATCCGGGGGCTGCCAAACAGATGCTAACACATTGTAATGTCTAAAGCCCCTCTGCATAAAATAAAAGTTAACAATATACACTTCTCAAAAAAATACTCTAACACTAAGATAACACATCCTAGATCTGAATGAATGAAGTAATCTTATGAAATACTTTCGTCTTTACATAGTTCAATGTGCTGACAACACTTAAGCCACATGTGGTCTAGCATTGTCTTGCATTAGGAGGAACCCAGGGCCAACCGCACCAGCATATGGTCTCACAAGGGGTCTGAGGATCTCATCTCAGTACCTAATGGCAGTCAGGCTACCTCTGGCAAGCACATGGAGGACTGTGCAGCCCCCTAAAGAAATGCCACCCCACACCATTACTGACCACCGCCAAACCGGTCATGCTGGAGGATGTTGCAGGCAGCAGAACGTTCTCCATGGCGTCTCCAGGCTCTGTCACTTCTGTCACATGTGCTCAGTGTGAACCTGCTTTCATCTGTGAAGAGCACAGGGTGCCAGTGGGGAATTTGCCAATCTTGGTGTTCTCTGGCAAGCACAACCCCCACCTGTGGACGTCAGGCCCTTATACTACCCTCATGGAGTCTGTTTCTGAACGTTTGAGTGGACACATGCACATTTGTGGCCTGCTGGAGGTGGACACATGCATATTTGTGGCCTGCTGGAGGTCATTTTGCAGGGCTCTGGCAGTGCTCCTCCTGCTCCTCCTTGCACAAAGGCAGAGGTAGCGGTCCTGCTGCTGGGTTGTTGCCCTCCTACGGCCTCCTCCACATCTCCTGATGTACTGGCCTGTCTCCTGGTAGTGCCTCCATGCTCTGGACACTACGTTGACAGACAAGGCAAACCTTCTTGCCACAGCTCGCATTGATGTGCCATCCTGGATGAGCTGCACTACCTGAGCCACTTGCGTGGATTGTAGACTCCGTCTCATGCTACCACTAGAGTGAAAGCACCACCAGCATTCAAAAGTGACCAAAACATCACCCAGGAAGCATAGGAACTGAGAAGCGGTCTGTGGTCACCACCTGCAGAACCACTCCTTTATTGGAGGTGTTTTGCTAATTGCCTATCATTTCCACCTGTTGTCTGTTCCATTTGCACAACAGCATGTGACATTTATTGTCAATCAGTGTTGCTTCCTGAGTGGACAGTGCGATTTCACAGAAGTGTCATTGACTTGGAGTTACATTGTGTTGTTTAGGTGTTCCCTTAATTTTTAGTAGTAGTAATAAAAGGAAGAAAAAAAACAAAATAAAACACAAAGCCAACAATAAGAAAGTGTGGCACAACAAATATTTTATTATTGCCAGTAAAGTCACGTCTTTTTACTGTGATGTCATTTACAATACCAAGTACAATGACTCATTTCCAGAATAATAGAGTAATAAAACACCAGGAATTGCTGTAGCTTGCATGATCCATCTGAAACACAAATACCTAGCGCAAGAAAAACAATCCAAACTCCTTCAACCTGGTCCAGTTCAGCGAATGGTTTCACAATTTACTGAAAATTTTACATTGAGTCCAAGAAAAAAAAAAAAAAAACATTAGTGTTCATGTTCTATTCATTCTTATAAGAGGATACGTATGAAGATAACATCCTAGACCAGTGGTCCCAAACCCAATCCTCATATAGATTTATCAAACAAAACAACCACTGGGCTAAAATTGGTGGCCATATATTTTCATTACCTGTCGAACCATCGTTTGGCCAAAAGTTTTCTCTACCAGAACTATAGAGAAGGTGGTGAAAATCTAAAAAGATAGACTCTTCTCTCCACCGACACGATCTGTTGGGTGAGAGTTGGGAGAACTTGGCCAACTTTATTCTAGGGTGTCATTAAATCTGCCCCACTTAGTAGGGCTTTGTGTATGGTATAGGGGGTCCAGAGATACAAAGATGAACCAATAGATGACACCCGGATCATCCATCCATCCATGCACTAGACTTAACACACAATCTCAGTTTTGCCAAGGTTTCTTTCTTAAAGGAGTCGTCACGGTATATACAGTGATTAGTTGTTTTCTCAGGGGGAAGCGGAGTTGGGGCATCTGGCCACTGCAGGGAAGATGTGGCATTATGTGCCAACCATTTAAATTTCCATGAGGAACAATATGGACTTCAAAACGATCAGGATAATTTCGGCGCTGTAGGGTTCCACCACATCAAGGACGATAAAAACTTTAGTTTATTCACAGACAAGCAACATGTGTCACTGTGCATGCGCAGCTTCTTCAGGCCTGAAGAATTTGCGCATGTGCAGTGAAACGCGTTGCTTGTTTGTGAATAAACTACAGCGCCGAATTGATAATGCAATTCATTTTGAAGTCCATATTGTTCCCCTACTGTAGGGCATGCTGGGAGTTGTAGTTTTGGAACAGCTGGAGGCACACAGATGTAAGTTTTTTTTACTTCTGGACACTGATCAATGCTATGCTATAGGAGCCTGCCGTTGTTCCGTAACTTGGCGTCGGAGTCATTATTTTCCCCTGCGCCTAGCCCAGGATAAAGCAGCATACCTTCGGGTGGTGTAGAGGTAAAACCACGCCCTGGCGTCACGAACAAAGGGGTTAATGCCATCTGCCCCTAGGGTAATCCCATTTGCCCTCATCAAACCCTCACCACACTTGTTTGTCATCGTTTTAGTCAACAGCACTTTTTAGTGACTAAAATTTAATTAAAACTAAGTTATGATGACGAAAGCTAAAATCTATTGACATTATAGTCAACTAACTACAAATAGGCTACAATGTTAAGTAGAGAAGATTTGGGAAGAGATCCCATCAGAACTAATCTTTTTGTCTGTATTCAATGCTCAAGCCTTAAAGGGGTACTCCACTGGCCAACGTTCGGAATATTTAGTTCCAACCGCTTTGTGCACGCTGTGGGGGTCGGCCACGCCCCCTTGTGATGTCACACCACGCCCCTCAATGCAAGTCTATGGGAGGAGGGCGTGGCGGCCGCCACGCCCCCTCCCATAGACTTGCATTGAGGGGGCGTGGCCGACCCCTGCAGCGCGCACACAGTGTTCGGAACTAAATGTTCCGAATGCTGGCCAGTGGAGTACCCCTTTAACACCATACGTAATAACTGGTAAATATCTATTTACTTCAGGAGTGTATTATCGTTTTGAATTTATCTAGAATTTTCATTACAATTTAAAGGGGTTATTCAGGAAAAAACTTTTTTATATATCAACTGGCTCCAGAAAGTTAAACAGATTTGTAAATTACTTCTATTAAAAAATCTTTATCCTTTCAGTACTTATAAGCTTCTGAAGTTGAGTTGTTCTTTTCTGTCTAAGTGCTCTCTGGTGACACGTGTCTCGGGAACCGCCCAGTTTAGAAGCAAATCCCCATAGCAAACCTCTTCTACCCTGTGCAGTTCCCGAGACAAGCAGAGATGTCAGCAGAGAGCACTGTTGCCAGACAGAAAACAACAACTCAACTTCAGCAGCTGATAATTATTGAAAGGATTAAGATTTTTTAATAGAAGTGATTTTACAAATCTGTTTAACTTTCTGGAGCCAGTTGATATTAAAAAAAAAGTTTTTTCCTGGAATACCCCTTTAACTAAATCCGTTCAATTTTATTTCCCTAAGTCTACTGTAGATTTAGTCGACTAAAACTAAATCAACTTAGATGACTAAATGTCGTTTAAAGGGGTATTCCAGGCAAAACCTTTTATATATATATCAACTGGCTCCGGAAAGTTAAACAGATTTGTAAATTACTTCTATTGAAAAATCTTAATCCTTCCAATAGTTATTAGCTTCTGAAGTTTTCTGTCTAACTGCTCAATGATGATGTCACGTCCCGGGAACTGTGCATGATGGGAGAATATCCCCATAGGAAGTGCACAGCTCCCGGGACGTGAGTCATCAGAGAGCAGTAAGACAGAAAACAACAACTCAACTTCAGAAGCTGATAACTATTGTAAGGATTAAGATTTTTTATTAGAAGTAATTTACAAATCTGTTTAACTTTCCGGAGCCAGTTGATATATAAAAAAAAGTTTTGGCCTGGAATACCCCTTTAAGTCAAAAGACTATGACAAGAACTGAATCCAAATTTGCATAAAAATGAACGCTGCCTTGAACCTGTTTCGCTAAAGTTTCGCTGTCCCTTTCCCGGAAAGACGGTACATTCTCTCCTTTCTGTGCCCAGCTTTATGTAACCAAGGACAGTTCATAGCAAGTATCCAGAACTGTTCATTTACAATGTGGCTACAGACGGCGGGGCAGACCATAAATCTAAGCTAGACAATTGTTTTAGTCTCCATAGATCTCAGCTCATAAAACAAGATCCATAAATAAAACATGCATTCGCTGACCCCAGGTTTATCTTTACGTTATTGTACAAACAAATACAGGGGATTTGACAAGGGTCTCAACTATAAAAATAAATCAACATTGACTTTCCCTAATGCGTAAATGAGTAAAAAGTAAATATGTCTGACTATTACAATCTATGCTTCGCTCACATTGGCCCCTTTCCCCTGGTAGAATTCACAGTCTACATAATGTAAAAGGAAAAATACACAAAAATACAATATATATACAACATAAAGAAAGAGGTCTGTAACCTCATGAGCTCTATACACATATAATTATATGTATATAAATATATATATATATATATATATATATATATATATATATATATACTATGCCTATCGTGTTAAACAGGACCTGCCATTTCTTTTTACACTTCATTATGAAGATATAGAAATGTGTAGGTCCTCTATCTTCTCACAAAAAAGTCATAAACACTGTATTCAAGCCTTTTGTATAACTAAATGTTCCGAGCAGCAGAGTACCCCTTTAAAGTTGAACTACCTTATAGTTTAGCTACCTGTAAACTTATGCCCCCTCACACATACGGAGGACAGAACAGCGATGGATACTATTAATTTGATAGAAAAAATGTGTTTTATTTAAAATATTATGGTGAATAATGCCTTGAAGGAATTTAGATATAGCTATTGTTCAGTAGCACGATTAAAGGGGTACTCCCGTGCCCGAGCCTTCTGAACATCTGGTTCAGAAGGATTGGAGCAGCGGTCGCAACCTCATGGCCCCGCCCCCTTGTGACATCACACCAATCCCCCTCCATTGATGTCTATGGGAGGGGGCGTGACGACCGTCACGCCCCCTCCCATAGACATTAATGGAGGGGGTGTGGCATGATGTCACAAGGGGCGGGACGGTGACGTCACAACGACGGCCCCTTCTCCAAGCCTTTTTAATCGGATGTTCAGAAGGCTCGGGCACAGGAGTACCCCTTTAATTTGGTAAAAGGTTTCCATAGGAGCTTGTATTTGGCAACTTGGGATCCCAAATTTTCTTATTCTGAAATCTGAACAAGGCTATAAGGGATGATTCAAATATATTGGATGAACTAGAAGAATTTTAAATATCTGTATTTGTTTCTTTAGTCTGGCAGAAAGAATATATTGAGGCGCATTTGCTAGGTGCAGTCACAGATATGGTAGGTCGTGTTGGATTTAGCGTCTATGGGGAAGGTACTGAGACTTGGCGTGAGTCAGGAGTGTCCAATGGTACAGTTGTTTTCGGATTATTACCAAGTGGTAATGGCATAAATGATCTGAAGCCAGTTTTCTTAGGAACATGGGATTCCTTTATACACCGACACAAGGCCGCTTTGTACGCAATAAATTGTTAAATGTCAGAATGCATTATAGTTGTGAAATTATTGAGGCATTTAGTCTCATGTTGTGCAAAAGCGTTAGAGACATTTGTATAAACATTTGATATGTTGTCCAGACGTGTCAAAAATTTAGATTGCACCGGGTCTCAGTCCTGTGTCCTGGCAGGATTGTGAGTTATAACCAGCTGAAGCTCGTGGTAGTGTTCTTCACTTCCCAAGTAGCCATGAGATCCAACTAATCATCTGTTGGTTATCGGCCAAAGGTATTGATGTTACGCCTAGCGCTCCGGGTCCCCGCTCCTCCCCGGAGCGCTCACGGCATCTTTCTCCCTGCAGCTCCCCGGTCAGTCCCGCTGACCGGGAGCGCTGCACTGTCATGGCCGTCGGGGATGCGATTCGCACAGCGGGACGCGCCCGCTCGCGAATCGCATCCCAGGTCACTTACCCGTCCCGGTCCCCTGCTGTCATGTGCTGGCGCGCGCGGCTCCGCTCTCTAGGGCGCGCCAGCTCTCTGAGACTTAAAGGGCCAGTGCACCAATGATTGGTGCCTGGCCCAATTAGCTTAATTGGCTTCCACCTGCTCCCTGGCTATATCTGATCTCCTCCCTTGCACTCCCTTGCCGGATCTTGTTGCCTTGTGCCAGTGAAAGCGTTTAGTGTGTCCAAAGCCTGTGTACCTGATCTTCTGCTACCCATCCTGACTACGAACCTTGCCGCCTGCCCCCGACCTTCTGCTACGTCTGACCTTGCCTCTGCCTAGTCCTTCTGTCCCATGCCTTCTCAGCAGTCAGCGAGGTTGAGCCGTTGCTAGTGGATACGACCTGGTTGCTACTGCCGCAGCAAGACCATCCCGCTTTGCGGCGGGCTCTGGTGAAAACCAGTAGCCTCTTAGAACCGGTCCACTAGCACGGTCCACGCCAATCCCTCGCTGACACAGCGGATCCACAACCCGTAAGCCGAATCGTGACAGTAGATCCGGCCATGGATCCCGCTGAGGTGCCGCTGCCAAGTCTCGCTGACCTTACCACGGTGGTCGCTCAGCAATCGCAGCAAATTGCCCAACAAGGACAGCAGCTGTCGCAGTTGACCGCCACGTTACAGCAACTTCTGCCTCTGCTACAGCAGCAACCATCTCCTCCGCCAGGTCCTGCACCTCCTCCGCAGCGAGTGGCCGCTCCTAGCCTCCGCTTGTCCCTGCCGGACAAATTTGATGGGGACTCTAAACTCTGCCGTGGATTTTTGTCTCAGTGTTCCCTGCATATGGAGATGTTGTCGGACTTGTTTCCTACAGAACGGTCTAAGGTGGCGTTCGTAGTAAGCCTTCTTTCAGGAAAGGCCTTGTCTTGGGCCACACCGCTCTGGGACCGCAATGATCCTGCCACAGCCACAGTCCAGTCCTTCTTCGCTGAAGTCCGGAGTGTCTTCGAGGAGCCAGCCCGAGCTTCTTCTGCCGAGACTGCCCTGCTGATCCTGGTCCAGGGTAATTCTTCAGTGGGCGAGTACGCCATCCAATTTCGTACTCTTGCTTCCGAGTTATCATGGAATAACGAGGCTCTCTGCGCGACCTTTAAAAAAGGCCTATCCAGTCGCATCAAGGATGTGCTGGCCGCACGAGAGATTCCTGCCAACCTCCAAGAACTCATCCATTTGGCTACCCGCATTGACATGCGTTTTTCTGAGCGACACCAAGAGCTCCGCCAGGAAAAAGACTTAGATCTCTGGGCACCTCTCCCACAGCATCCTTTGCAGTCTACGCCTGGGCCTCCCGCCGAGGAGGCCATGCAAGTGGATCGGTCTCGCCTGACCCAGGAAGAGAGGAATCGCCGTAGAGAAGAAAATCTCTGTCTGTACTGTACCAGTACCGAGCATTTCTTGGTGGATTGCCCTATCCGTCCTCCACGCCTGGGAAACGCACGCACGCACCCAGCTCACGTTGGTGTGGCGTCTCTTGGTTCTAAGTCTGCTTCTTCACGTCTCACGGTGCCCGTGCGGATTACTCCTTCAGCCAACTCCTCCCTTTCAGCCGTGGCCTGCTTGGACTCTGGTGCCTCCGGGAATTTTATTTTGGAGTCCTTTGTGAATAAATTCAGCATCCCGGTGACCCGTCTCGTCAAGCCGCTCTACATCTCCGCGGTCAACGGAGTCAGATTGGATTGCACCGTGCGTTACCGCACAGAACCCCTCCTGATGTCTATTGGACCCCACCACGAAAGGATTGAGCTCTTCGTTCTCCCCCATTGTACCTCTGAGGTCCTCCTCGGTCTGCCATGGCTCCGGCTTCATTCTCCCACCCTTGATTGGACTACCGGGGAGATCAGGAACTGGGACTCTGCCTGCCACAGGAAGTGCCTCTCCCCCCCTCCCAGTCCCGTCAGGCAAGCCTCTGTGCCTCCTCATGGCTCCCGTCCTTGTGTCTCCCTGCCCCGTGCCAAGCTTCACCCTCTGCCCTCCCTCCCCATTCCAACTCCTGCTGTACTGCCTGCCGTTGAGGAAACCCTCCATTCTTTCCCGGTGTCCACATCCCAGGGGAGGCAGTCACCGGACAAAAAAAAGGGGAGACCTAAGGGGGGGGGTACTGTTACGCCTAGCGCTCCGGGTCCCCGCTCCTCCCCGGAGCGCTCACGGCGTCTTTCTCCCTGCAGCTCCCCGGTCAGTCCCGCTGACCGGGAGCGCTGCACTGTCATGGCCGTCGGGGATGCGATTCGCACAGCGGGACGCGCCCGCTCGCGAATCGCATCCCAGGTCACTTACCCGTCCCGGTCCCCTGCTGTCATGTGCTGGCGCGCGCGGCTCCGCTCTCTAGGGCGCGCGCGCGCCAGCTCTCTGAGACTTAAAGGGCCAGTGCACCAATGATTGGTGCCTGGCCCAATTAGCTTAATTGGCTTCCACCTGCTCCCTGGCTATATCTGATCTCCTCCCTTGCACTCTCTTGCCGGATCTTGTTGCCTTGTGCCAGTGAAAGCGTTTAGTGTGTCCAAAGCCTGTGTACCTGAACTTCTGCTACCCATCCTGACTACGAACCTTGCCGCCTGCCCCCGACCTTCTGCTACGTCTGACCTTGCCTCTGCCTAGTCCTTCTGTCCCACGCCTTCTCAGCAGTCAGCGAGGTTGAGCCGTTGCTAGTGGATACGACCTGGTTGCTACTGCCGCAGCAAGACCATCCCGCTTTGCGGCGGGCTCTGGTGAAAACCAGTAGCCTCTTAGAACCGGTCCACTAGCACGGTCCACGCCAATCCCTCGCTGACACAGCGGATCCACAACCCGTAAGCCGAATCGTGACAATTGAGGAGTAATTATTCTAAATAAAGGGAAATACCAATCTTTGTTTAGTTGCTGGAAAAGATTGTACAGTGAGCCCCCCCCCCCCCCCCCCCGCCTACGATGGTCCCGACATACGATCATTTCAACATACGATAGCCTCTCAGAGGCCATCGCATGTTGAAGGCAGCATCAACATACGATGCTTTTGTATGTCAGGGCCATTGCATAAACAGCTATCCGGCAGCGCAGACTGCTTCAGCTACCACCGGATAGCCTTTTACGGTGCCCCGTGTGCTCCGGTGATGATCTCTTACCTGTCCACGGCGCTCTGGACTGTCCTCTTCGGGATCCCCTGCATCGCCGTCGCTCTCCATCGTCGTCATCGCGTCGCTGCACACGCCGTCCCATCATCCAATAGGAGCGGCGTGAGTAGCGACGTGATGTCGGCGATAAGGAACGAAGATCCCGGGCAGCGGAGATGCTCTGGAGCGGCGGAGACACCACGGGGACGCGGCGACAGCGATGGACTGCGACATCCAAGACAGGTGAGTATACCTTCCTATATTTAACATTGCACGGATCCCTCAACATACGATGGTTTCAACAAACGATGGTTCATTTGGAACGAATTACCATCTTATGTTGAGGGACCACTGTACTGAAAGGATTAAGATTTTTTAATAGAAGTAATTTACAAATCTGTTTATCTTTCTGGAGCCAGTTGATATATAAAAAAAAGTTTTTTCCTGAATAACCCCTTTAACCCCTTAAGGACGCAGGACGTAAATGTACGTCCTGGTGCGGTAGTACTTAACGCACCAGGACATACATTTACGTCCTGTGCATAACCGCGGGCATCAGAGCGATGCCCGTGTCATGCGCGGCTGATCCCGGCTGCTGATCGCAGCCAGGGACCCGCCGGCAATGGCCGACGCCCACGATCTCACGGGCGTCCGCCATTAACCCCTCAGGTGCCGGGATCAATACAGATCCCGGCATCTGCGGCAGTGCGCGATTTCAATGAATGATCGGATCGCCCGCAGCGCTGCTGCGGGGATCCGATCATTCATAACGCCGCACGGAGGTCCCCTCACCTGCCTCTGTCCGGCTCCCGGCGTCTCCTGCTCTGGTCTGAGATCGAGCAGACCAGAGCAGAAGATAGCCGATAACACTGATCTGTTCTATGTCCTATACATAGAACAGATCAGTATTAGCAATCATGGTATTGCTATGAATAGTCCCCTATGGGGACTATTCAAGTGTAAAAAAAAATGTAAAAAAATGTGAAAGTAAAAAAAAAGGGAAAAATCCCCTCCCCCAATAAAAAGTAAAACGTCTGTTTTTTCCTATTTTACCCCCCAAAAGCGTAAAAAATAAATTTAATAGACATATTTGGTATCGCTGCGTGCGTAAATGTCCGAACTATTAAAATAAAATGTTAATGATCCCATATGGTGAACGGCGTGAACGTAAAAAAAAAACATCCAAAATGGCTACTTTTTTAATACATTTTATTTAAAAAAAATTATAAAAAATTTATTAAAAGTTTTTTATATGCAAATGTGGTATAAAAAAAAAGTACAGATCATGGCGCGAAAAATGAGCCCTCATACCGCCGCTTATACGGAAAAATAAAAAAAGTTAGAGGTCATCAAAATAAAGGGATTATAAACGTACTAATTTGGTTAAAAAGTTTGTGATTTTTTTGTTCAATGCTCAAAATGAACACCGGGTGCTGCAGGGAGATCGCGGGGGGCCCGCTGCAGGGTATAAGATGTCTAGGGGCGGAGTACCCCTTTAATGACCGTTTTGTCAGCTATGTTCCTATACTCTTGGATTGGGAGAGCAAACTAGCCCACATAGAAGAAACCTGTTCAACACACGAAGAGAATTCAATCTTGATAAAACAGAAGTGTTGTTGAGCCACAATGTCCTGTGATACGTGAAATAAATATTCTCCGCAGTACACGTTTCTTCCCCAAATTAATGTATTTTTATGAGAAAATGTGCATCACGTCTGCTATAATGTGTGATTTGGCGTATATGTGTATAAGGGGAGGCAGTAAACATGTTTAAGACATTGAAAATGTCAGTTTTTACCATGCGCTGTGGATCTGAGGATCTGTCAGAGCTGTTTAGCTGCGTTCTGACAGATTGTCCTATTTATGTGTCATCAAGTGTACTTTTAACAAATTCGGGGCTTGTCTACAAGTAACGTAGAAGGGGGGCTGAAGTACAAGCAGGCGCCAAAGAAGGTTAAATATTATTAACAAATAAAGAAAGGCACATACTTTTAATGGAATGTGAGGAAGAGAAAGGGTGAGGAGGAGGGACGGTGGTGATTGGAGATCGGGCTGGTTAACTGTTCATGGCCCTAGTACCTAAAAGACCCATCACAGGGGGCATAAATATATTTGGAAAAATATAGTTAGATATTTTTCACTGTTTAGGGTTGGCATGTGACTTCTGAGTTGGATCCTATTAAATGGGTTGGTTGGCATGGTTGTTCTTAGAGATGAGCAAATTTCAAAAAAATTCAATTCGGATGATTCTCAGAATTTTCCGAAAAAATTTGGTTCGGTACAATTTTATTTGCAGCAAATCGCTATTAGAAACAGCTATTTCTGGCCTACAGAGAGCCTCAATAAGGGCGTAGAACACTTTGCTTTGTCCTAACACGCATAGGGAGTGTGCTGGGGTAGTGAAATAATACTGTTATTCAGTACGGCATGCAGATTATAGGCATTGCTACTAGAATCACTGCCGCAGAGCGTCTTGTTGTGGCAGATTTTTTATGTAATTTTTAATTTTTTGATTACCCCTTCTGGTGAGCTGGGGGTCCTCGGCCAACGAAATACCAGCCCCTGCCTCTCAGCGCCCCCCTGACTGTGAAAGTGCGAATGTTTCATTTAATCGGTTATGGTTCATTGTTATCACTCCAAGCTGTTTCCTTGGATTCTTGTGATTATTCCACAGGTAATATGACGTAATCTGATTTATATTAGATTCCCAAGTTTAATGTCCCGGCGTTTACGTTGAACTAATACTGTATGACCACAAAACCCAATCTAACAAGGAGTGACATGGCAGCACAATGACAGAGCCTGGAGGTTGCAGCAGCATGAGGACACCATAATCTGGCAGAATGACACAGCCTGGAATTGGCAGCAGCAAGAGGAGACCATATAGTGTCTGAATGAGGAGACAATAGGAGACATGAGGAGACAATAGGAGACATGAGGAGACAATAGAGCTTCACAATTCCTAAGATTAAAAGAAAACTGTTACGCCGAGCGCTCCGGGTCCCCGTTCCTCCCCGGAGCGCTCGCCTCATCCTCGTTGCTGCAGCGCCCCGGTCAGATCCACTGACCGGGTGCGCTGCGGTACCGCCTCCAGCCGGGATGCGATTCGCGATGCGGGTGGCGCCCGCTCGCGATGCGCACCCCGGCTCCCGTACCTGACTCGCTCTCCGTCGGTCCTGTCCCGGCGCGCGCGGCCCCGCTCCCTAGGGCGCGCGCGCGCCGGGTCTCTGCGATTTAAAGGGCCAGTGCTCCAATGATGGTGCCTGGTCCAATCTTCCTAATTACCTTGATTAGTTTCCACCTGTGCATTCCCTACTTATACCTCACTTCCCCTGCACTCCCTTGCCGGATCTTGTTGCCCTTGTGCCTAGTGAAAGCGTTCCCTTGTTTGTTCCTAGCCCGTGTTCCAGACCTCCTGCCGTTGCCCCTGACTACGATCCTTGCTGCCTGCCCCGACCTTCTGCTACGTCCGACCTTGCCTTTGTCTACTCCCTTGTACCGCGCTTATCTTCAGCAGTCAGAGAGGTTGAGCCGTTGCTAGTGGATACGACCTGGTCACTACCGCCGCAGCAAGACCATCCCGCTTTGCGGCGGGCTCTGGTGAAAACCAGTAGTGACTTAGAACCGGTCCACTAGCACGGTCCTCGCCAATCCCTCTCTGGCACAGAGAATCCACCTCCTACTAGCCGGGATCGTGACAGTAGATCCGGCACGGATTCCACTGAAGTTCCTCTGCCAGTTGTCACCGACCTCCCCACACTGGTCGCCCAGCAAGCCCGACAGGTCGCCCAGCAAGCCCGACAGATTGCCCAACGAAATCACCAGCTGGCATACTTGACCACCGTGACACTGCAACTTCAGTCACAGATACAGCAGCTGCTGCCGCAGATACAGCAACTTCAGTCACAGACACAGCAGCTGCAACAACCATCTCCTCCGCCGGCTCCTGCAACTCCTCCGCAGCAACCGGCCGCTCCTAACCCCTGCTTGTCCCTGCCGGACAAATTTGATGAGGACTCTAGACTCTGCCGTGGTCTCCTTTCTGGAAAGGCCTTGTCTGGGGCCACACCACTCTGGGACCACAATGATCCTGCCACAGCCACAGTCCAGTCCTTCTTCGCTGAGGTCCGTGGTGTCTTCGAGGAGCCTGCCCGAGCTTCTTCTGCCGAGACTGCCCTGCGGAA
Source organism: Hyla sarda (assembly GCF_029499605.1). Classification (NCBI taxonomy): domain Eukaryota; kingdom Metazoa; phylum Chordata; class Amphibia; order Anura; family Hylidae; genus Hyla; species Hyla sarda. The sequence continues at coordinate 107,528,815 of NC_079198.1, read as the reverse complement.
CCTGGCCCAGGGTGTTTCTTCCGTTGGCGAGTACGCCATTCAGTTCCGTGCTCTTGCTTCCGAGTTGTCCTGGAATAGTGAGGCTCTCTGCGCGACCTTTAAAAAAGGAGTATCCAGCAACATTAAAGATGTTCTGGCCGCACGAGAAACTCCTGCTAACCTACATGAACTCATTCATCTTGCCACTCGCATTGACATGCGTTTTTCCGGATGGCGTCTGGAGCTCCGCCTGGATATGGACTTTGTTCGCACGAGGCGTTTTTTCTCCCCGGCTCCTCTCTCCTCTGGTCCTCTGCAATCCGTTCCTGTGCCTCCCGCCGTGGAGGCTATGCAAGTTGACCGGTCTCGCTTGACACCTCAAGAGAGGACACTACGCCGCATGGAGAATCTTTGCCTGTACTATGCCGGTACCGAACACTTCCTGAAGGATTGTCCTATCCGTCCTCCCCGCCTGGAAAGACGTACGCTGACTCCGCACAAAGGTGACACAGTTCTTGATGTCAACTCTGCTTCTCCACGCCTTACTATGCCTGTGCGGATATCTGCCTCTACCTTCTCCTTCTCTACTATGGCCTTCTTGGATTCCGGATCTGCAGGAAATTTTTTTTTGGCCTCTCTTATCAACAGGTTCAACATCCCTGTGACCAGTCTCGCCAGACCCCTCTACATCAATTGTGTTAACAATGAAAGATTGGACTGTGCCGTGCGTTACCGCACGGAACCCCTCCTAATGTGCATTGGACCTCATCACGAAAGAATTGTGTTTTTGATCCTCAGGTTCTTTGGACCCAAGAAGAGGGGGAGACCCAAGGGGGGGGGGGTACTGTTACGCCGAGCGCTCCGGGTCCCCGTTCCTCCCCGGAGCGCTCGCCTCATCCTCGTTGCTGCAGCGCCCCGGTCAGATCCACTGACCGGGTGCGCTGCGGTACCGCCTCCAGCCGGGATGCGATTCGCGATGCGGGTGGCGCCCGCTCGCGATGCGCACCCCGGCTCCCGTACCTGACTCGCTCTCCGTCGGTCCTGTCCCGGCGCACGCGGCCCCGCTCCCTAGGGCGCGCGCGCGCCGGGTCTCTGCGATTTAAAGGGCCAGTGCTCCAATGATGGTGCCTGGTCCAATCTTCCTAATTACCTTGATTAGTTTCCACCTGTGCACTCCCTACTTATACCTCACTTCCCCTGCACTCCCTTGCCGGATCTTGTTGCCCTTGTGCCTAGTGAAAGCGTTCCCTTGTTTGTTCCTAGCCCGTGTTCCAGACCTCCTGCCGTTGCCCCTGACTACGATCCTTGCTGCCTGCCCCGACCTTCTGCTACGTCCGACCTTGCCTTTGTCTACTCCCTTGTACCGCGCTTATCTTCAGCAGTCAGAGAGGTTGAGCCGTTGCTAGTGGATACGACCTGGTCACTACCGCCGCAGCAAGACCATCCCGCTTTGCGGCGGGCTCTGGTGAAAACCAGTAGTGACTTAGAACCGGTCCACTAGCACGGTCCTCGCCAATCCCTCTCTGGCACAGAGAATCCACCTCCTACTAGCCGGGATCGTGACAAAAACATTTCAAATTTAAATTGAATGTCCCAAGCCCAGCAGCATGAGTAAAGGTGGAGAGGTGAGCTCTAGACTGGACCATTATGATCTTTCCAAAGCATTTAAAGGAGTACTCTAGTGCAGAGCAGAGTATTCCTGCTCCGTCCTGCCCGTTCTGCAAAATAAATGAAAATGAACCATCACTCACCTCCCTGGGTTCACGCGGAGCGCCACTACAGCTGATCGGTCCTCCGGTCCATCTCCTTCATACTTTCGGGTGTAACGAAGCGCCATGTGACGCTTCCTTACACCCGGAAGTATGAAGGAGATGGACCGGAAGACCGATCAGCTGTAGTGGCGCTCCGCGGGAACCCAGGGAGGTGAGTGATGGATTATTTTCATTTATTTTGCAGCCCGGGCAGGACGGAGCAGGAATACTCTGCACTAGAGTACTCCTTTAATACTGTGCCACATAAAAGTTTTATACATAAAATGAGAATTCTTGGGCTGGGGGAAAATGTGTGTAAGAGGATAAACAACTGGTTCATTGATAGAACACAGAGATGAGGTATTAAAGGGGTACTCCGGTGGAATTTTTTCCCCCCAAATCAACTGGTGCCAGGATAAGTTTGCTATGAGGATTTGCTTCTACTCTGGACAGTTTCTGACATCGACAGAGGTGGCAGCAGAGAGCACTGTGGTCAGACTGGAAAAACTACACAACTTCTTCTGGAGCATACAGAAGCTGATAAGTACTGGAAGGATTAAGATTATTAGAAGTAATTTAAAATTTGTACATATATCTGGCACCAGTTGATTTCAAAACAATTGTTTGTCTAACCCCTGAAGGACCGGGGGGTTTTCCGGTTTTGCATTTTAGTTTTTTGCTCCTTGCCTTTAAAGAATCATAACTCTTTCAATTTTGCACCTAAAAATCCATATGATGGCTTATTGTTTGCGCCACCAATTCTACTTTGTAATGACGTCAGTCATTTTCCCAAAAATCTACGGTGAAACGGAAAAAAAAATCATTGTGAGACCAAATTGAAAAAACCCCGCCGTTTTGTAACTTTTGGGGGCTTCCGTTTCCACGTAGTAAATTTTTTGGTAAAAATTACACCTTATCATTATTCTATAGGTTCATACGATTAAAATGATACCCTACTTATATAGGTTTGATTTTGTCGTACTTCTGGAAAAAATCATAACTTCATGCAGGAAAATTAATACGTTTAAAATTGTCTATTTTGGACTTTGGAATTTTTTTGCGTGTACGCCATTGTCCGTGCGTTTTAATTAACAATATATTTTTTATAATTCGTACATTTCCACAGGCGGTGATACCATATATGTTTATTTTTATTTACACTGTTTTTTTTTTTTTTATGGGAAAAGGGGGGTGATTCAAACTTTTAATAGGGAAGGGGTTAAATGGTATTTATTCACTTTTTTTCACTTTTTTTTCTTGCAGTGTCATAGCTCCCATAGGGACCTATAACACTGCACACACTGATCTATTACATTGATCACTGGTTTCTCATAAGAAACCAGTGATCGATGATTCTGCTGCTTGACTGCTCATGCCTGGATCTCAGGCACTGAGCAGTCATTCGGCGATCGGACAGCGAGGAGGCAGGTAGGGACCTTCCTGCTGTCCTGTAAGCTGTTCGGGATGCCACGATTTCAACGCGGCTATCCCGAACAGCTCCCTGAGCTAACCGGCATGCTTTCACTTTCACTTTAGACGCGGCGTTCAACTTTGAACGCCTCGTCTAAAGGGTTAATAGCGCGCAGCACCGCGATCAATGCCGCACGCTATTAGCCACGGGTCCCGGCTGTTGTTAGAGGCTGGGCCCGACCCGCTATGACTGCTACATACTGGAACGTCCCGCTACGTACTGGAACGTCATGTGTCCGCTCCCGATCTATAACGCGGGGCCACGGCGTGGCCCCGCGTTATAGATCGGGAGCGGACACATGACGTTCCAGTACGTCATGTGTCCTTAAGGGGTTAAGGGTACATACCCACCGTTAATAGTACAGCAATGATCAGTATTGGGCTCTATTCTCTATAATATATTTATGAATGGGATTGCACAGTAAAATATCAATTCATTATGAAAACATAGTTCGTACTACTTTACAATTCCCAGACCGCACATGCAATATTGTGTACAGTTTTGGGAACAGGTGCACAAGAAAGACAAAGAAGATCTTTAGCAGGTTAAAAGACAGACAGTCGAAGTAATAAATGGAATGGGTGGGCAAAAGTACCCAGAAAGAGGTTTAAAAATTATTATTATTATTTTTTTTTTTTTACTTTAGTCAACTTCTAGAAGTTGTAGTTTTGCAACATCTGGACGTCCACAGTTTGGAAACCACTGCTAAATCATCACCCTCTATAAGCTAATATTGAACTACAACCATAACAGGGCAGTGTGCATGAGTTCGTGTATCTCCAGTTTCCATGTATATCTCCAGTTTACAAAGGCATGGAACGGCCGCGGAGCATACACGCTTGACCTTTACTCCATCCACTCTCTGGGGGACTTTCGAAGCGCTATACATGGCTATGTTCAGAAGACACCTGGAGAGTGAATGGAGCAGAGGCCAAGCATGTGGAGGACAAGGGCCCTCAGTTCTCATGACCAATCAGTTATCACTTATCTAGTGAATAATTGATAAGTTATAATCTTACATTACACCTTTAATAGGCCACATAACCAACATGGAATATAACAAAATATTATAGAATAATTAAACTTAAATGGTCACTAACCTTTCAACAAACTTTTCAGGATAAGCTGAGTATATATGAGAAGCAGCACTATTTGTGGCCATTATATATCTTGTACATGACATTTTTCACCAGTTTCCACCTCTTGAGGCTATATCTCTAATTTCCAGTTGTCCTTGAGTTAGTAGATAGAGACTAGAGGCTTTGATGTCTCCTATATACTACTCTCAGAAGAGGAGATGCCCTATATCTCTGTAGCAGACCCCCAAAAGCAGCAGGGAGGACATTATTGAGCAGTCCTGAGCAGTGTAAGCAATGTATGTTAGGAGCACCAATCTTCCTGCTAATGTCTTCTCCCTGTCTAATGATCAGTTTTGGGGCAATTTTTAGGGCCAGTCCTTGTATTTGTCCCTATTTGTCATCTTCTGTTTCATTCTTGACGAAGTGACTGATGAGTTTAGGAGGGAGCAGGAGGGGTAGGATCCTGAAAGGGGGTATTTTCTCTAATAATATAAGGCTATGGATGCAATTGATTTTTGACTATTTTCCATTTGAATATTTTTGGAAAGATTAGTTTTTATTGTAAGGCTTGGCCTAAAATCAGCACTCAAAATACTGACAGTAGTTCATGTGCTTCCCTTATGGGCAAACCAAAACCATCCATATGAAACAAATTAGTAGTGCTTTAGGTGGAACTTCTATTATGATGTTGACGCATAGCGTCTTCAAAGTCCTGATCTCACCTACAGCCACTTTCCCTAACTACTAGATTATCAGCCCTAAACAATGGATCCTCAACTGCACGGCGGTCCCTGTTTTCAGTAAGTAACAAGATCCGAAACAATAAAACAAAACTGTATGGATGGCAGGGAAACAGGTCAGGACGCAAAGGATTAACAAAGTCACAAACCGGGGAGCAAAATATAGCAAATGGACAAACAGATGGATAGAGCAAGAAAACAATGTCAGACAGGTCGGATCAACCAAGGATAGCTTCCAGTACCAATACGGAAGACAGGAGAATGGTCAGATCACTATAGTCAAGGGTTAAAAGTACACAGAGTAGATCAAGTCAGGAGTATAACAAGAGCTAATGCAGATATATAGAAAGACTAAGTTTGTGTATCTCACACCTCAGTGAAAGACAGTCCTACTATATATAATAATACTACATGGTTGGAAATTGGTAGATAATAATATATAGAATATTATGATATATAGATATATATGGTTAAAAAAAACTTGATTTATTTATTATAGAAATTTGGGTTCCCATTGGGCCCTGTGGCAGTCTTCAAGATTAAGTATTGCAGAGTTATACACTAATACAATTGATAAAAAACTCCTAAAAAATATATGATGTATTATGGGACTTATTGTAAAGCATACTTTGAAAACAATTCAAGTAAGATAGCAGCCCCCACAATACTAAAAATGTATTTAAAGAAAATGTACAATTAGAAAATACAAATAAATTAGAAATGAAAAGAATGTTTAAATGTATGGCTTTAAAAAGTAAAAAACCTTGGTGACACATTCTTTTTAAATGAGCTTGAGGATGAATAACATGAGCTCTCCCCGGCTTCCATTACCCTGTCATGGTGTTTACAGTGGTCACTTTGTATGTTGCCGCTTATAAGTTGTATTTTTAAGTGTGCGTACACAGCCTGAAACCCAACACTTTTCCATTGCGACCTAAGGCTTTTCACGCTTGTGGAGTCTGATTATCCGCAGCTCTGCACATACATGTTTATGAGGTTAAATTAACATCAATGTGTTTTTGGTGAACTCCTAGTACAGAACCGTGCTGACTGATAGCATCAAATGCGAGAAATCCCCAATGCCCTTGGCTACAATACTTGACATGACGTTTTCATCATGTGAATGTGACATGTTCAATTATACTAAAAACATGTCTTTTTTTCTTATGCTTAAATTAAAAAAATATTACACATATTTGTGCAGATTATAACCATTCAGTACTGTGTGCGTGTTACCATGTAACCAGTTATCAATGTATCATAGACATGAATGGAGGGGGCGTGGCGTGACGTCACGTCCCCAGTCCCGGAAACCTGGAGGTTTCCGAAACTAGAGATTCGGCACCCGCATAGAATGCGGGTGCTGCAGGGAGATCGCAGGGGGTCTCAGCAGCGGGCCCCCCGCGATCAGACATCTTATCCCCTATCCTTTGGATAGGGGATAAATGTTTTTGCCTGGAATACCCCTTTAATGTATGCTAGCTCATGTGCGGGCACTTCTTTGCCAGTATCAGGGTCATCCTTAAAGGGGTACTCCGCCCCTAGACATCTTATTCCCTATGCAAAGGATAGGGGATAAGATGTCTGATTGGGACCCCCGTGATCTTGGCTGCGGGATGACTGGCGATGCAGGGCGGAGGCTCGTGACATCACGGCCATTACCCTCAATATAAGTCTATGATGTATAGAGGTTGATAGCAAAGGTAGGCATGCCCTCACTTGTAGTGTTGCACTGCAGGAACCACACTGTAATAAGTGTTTGGATATAAGTATATATATCTCTCTTAGATGTCCTGAAGTAGCTAGCATCCAGGAGCAAGATGCAAATTTCAATGGTGGGATAGGCAAACTGCGTTGTTGAGGACTCCATGGAATCACTCACAACGGGAATGCATAGGATGGTGCTAACAGACCAATAGAATTACCGTTTACCAAACTGAGTTTAAAAAAATAAAAACAATTTATTCAAAAATGGACAACAAGTTTTGAGAAATGTGCCCCTCTCTTCCGTCATAGGGTCTGATGAAGACAGGAGAACCTCTTGAAGCAATTGTTCGTTTCCACATAAACTGTATTTATTATATTAAACTCAGTCTGATAACTGGAAATATGTTGGTCAGTTAGCGCCATCCAATGTATCTCCATTATGAATGATTCCATGGAGTCCGTAACGCATTGAATGCTGTATTCAGTGAAGACTTATTTAGATGATCGGAGGGGCTGAGGGAAAGGAGAGAAGATCACTGTGATCGGTTCTTGTTTACAGAGCCTTTAGACGGCCAAGACATGGACGACCACTTGGCAACAATACAAAAGAAAACCGGGACATGTGGATTGGCGTCTCTCCCAAATATTAAAAGTTAGATACCAAAAATTGGTCCAAAGATATTTATTAGACCGAGGGTGCAACTTAAAAGTTTCGAACTCAAGCAGAGTTCTTCGTCAGGCAGTGTGTGATACAAAGACAATTTGTCCCAGATAAAAAAAAGCATCTCATAGACTACTGCCGGGTCACCGGGTCACCGGGTCATGGTCCATACAGAGATTGATAACACAGTAAAAACCAAACCTTTGTTTGTGTACAGTAATAATGTACACAACAGTGCTATACTAGGGGCACACCTTTTTCTTTATTTTATTCTCTGTATTGGACAACCACTTGATCATTTTTGTGGCCCTCCAAATTCATTGCTTTCTGCTACACATCCCTCATTTGCATATATGCAGGAGATAACAATGATTTTATCAGCAGCAAAAAAGGTACGATCAGTTGGTGTTTGCTTATTCTTCATCTCATCGCTGACACTTTTATCTCCCTATCTTGTAGATAGTTGGAATACTCCTTTAACCTCACCCAGGTACACCCAGGCTTCATGATGGGGACCTCAGGTATAGTTGGACTCTTAGCCCCCCCAAACCTCTGTATAGGGCTTTTAGCAGTTTGATGGCTCAGAAGAACAAAACCTCAGTACGAAACTTTGGCAGCTGGTATAACTCTTGGTCTACTCATATGGTTATTTTTACATTTTCGGGTGGAAATCCTCTATTATGTAAGCAGCCAAATAGAACAGAATGTTACGTATTATTTGCGTGCAAACTGTATTTCCACGGCATGAATGTCCTTTATATTAAAAACGACTGAATTGTTGTGTAAATCATTTATAATAAGGTTTTATTATGAGTGTAGAAGTAACACTGTAATGTTTGTGGTTGTGGATAGTTATTATAGGATACCACAGAATTGTTTTTGGAATCCTCGTGATACATCAGTCTATTGTTTTCCTTGAGTCATCTTATAACCTAAATAACACTCAGTACATCATTACTTAAAGGGAACTATGCATTTACGTTATCTGACTTGTTGGGGATTTGTTTATACAACTACTATAACAAAAGAACTTTGTTTCTTATGTGTGTGTGAATACATCAGATAGTCAGACTGCCGCTCAAGCTTGGGTCCATCACTCACTGGGCTGCATTATGTATTAGCCAAAGGCACCAGCTTTATTCTTTATGGCCAATACAGGAATTGTCTCAGGAAGACACCTGCACCGTCACAGCAGCTCCTGTTCTGGTGGACTCTAGTGGCCGCCATGTATACATACTTCAGTTGTCCACAGATACCTGACTAGCCATGGATTTTCAGGCTAAATCCACTTTTTGTGACATGTGTAGAGCAACATATTCACAGCCATAAATTAGGATGCATGAGACATCTGAAACACATAGGTTTTGACTCTTAAAGCATGACACTATGGATTTGAGCTGGAGACTCTTGATATGGCAAAGCAGTTATGATCCCTATCTACTTCTTACCAGAGGTGCAATGAGGTTGTTTGTGTTAGCTTAGACTACTCCAATACAAGAGTAATTATACATTTGTTAAATATATATAGTTCTACCAATACACCAATTTGCTTCGTAAAGATCATATAAACCCTGAAATTGCTGGGTACAGATAAGTACCTTATTCTAGGAAAGTTTGGTATGACTTCTAAAAGGAGCACAAACATTGGCTTTAAGGGAAAGTTATCTCCAAAAAGTGATCCAAGAGGGCTGCTTTGCATATCCTTCTTCCCAGAATTCTCAGAAAACTTTACAACTAACATGCGACACACGATCGATGTGTGAACCTATCTTAATGTTGCCTTTTCTAGCACACAAATCCAAGGCACCAAATCCTCTTGAGCAGTGATCACTAACTTGTGGCTCTCCAGAAGTTGTGAAACTACAACTACCAGCATACCCTGAAAGACAAATGCAACATCTTAAAGGGGTTACCCACCATAAGGTGATTTTAGTACTTACCTGCCAGACAGTAATGAACATGCTTAGGAGGGATCCGTGCTTGTCTTGGTGCTAAATGGCTGTGTTGTGAGTTCACCATAATGCTGCTGATTTCTTGGCTATTTCCTGTTGGAGTTCGCTCCCTCCAACTACTAGTCCCAGGATCCCATGTTTGTAAGTTTGAGGTCACTTTTCTCCCTCCAACACATTAGCCACCCCACCCATTGAGGCACACCTGGGACAATTCCCTGCAGCCCTGTGGAGAATAATCTCCCTCCTACCCAGCGGTCGTTCTACCCATTGAACCAAAGACAGGCTCCCTGTCATGACCTGACTAGTGATGTAATGTCTTGGGCAGCACTGCAACCTAAGAAACCCTGAGACGACACTCATTTTGTATGCTGTTAAAAATAAACAATGGAGCAAAGATCACATAAGAATTGCAAGACCACCATCACACACAGGTACAGACACTGTATTATAGACTACACTAACTTTACAGCCCTTGTAGCATAGTCAAATTAAAAAAAGAATCCTGGAATACCCCTTTTACCATAGATTAATGCTCTAGATATTGGCATACAGTTTATAAAATATTGACATTGCAAATGATTTCACCGACCAAGGACTACAGACATAGGAGTAGTCCAATATTTCATTAATGAAAGTCACAAGGAAAATAAGACAAGAGCATCACCTAAAAAATCCTCCTGATCAATCATAATAGGCTTTAAAACATAACCTTTATTGCCATGTACTAAAAATACCATATGACAAAAAATAATGAAAAAAGGAGGAAAAAAAGTGCAACACAAATAATATGTATTGCTAGGAGCCCAGGGGGGTAATATCAGATTAGCTTGATGGTCAAGAACGACAAATGACAGCTGATAGTGAGGTATAGAGTGTCATCATCTATATATCTATATATATATATCTATATCTATATATATATATATATATATATATATATATAGATTAGTTAGTGCAGTACTATCAAGATGCTGATCTCAAAATGAACTTAAATATTATGAATGTATATACGGTTAGATGGAAAGAGGGTGTAATGTCCGTTCATTTGTTTTTGTATTTTTCTGTTTAGGTGTGTATTCACACACTAGGATGTTCAGAGCAGTTTTCTATTCTTCCTAGGTAGGGATGGGTTAATGCTCTGAACGAATGAAAAGTCGGGTGTGTCTATTTTAAGCCAGACTTCTCCTGCATTCAGTGCTGGTTATTTAGTTTAATTCCACTATGTCTAATTGTGCTATATTCTGACTATGTCTGCTTGAGCATTTACCTTGCATTTATCTTGTCATTTTATCTGGCTTTTTAGCCATGGTTATAAAGCATGCTCCTTGTATTTTAGTCTGTGTTACATTAGTCGGTTTTAGGATTATGTTTGTTCGTTCTGCTCAGTCTGTGTTCACACTGTGTCTGAGTCTTGCTTGTACCCTGTGCTCTGTATGTTATATTCCTGTTTGGTATTCTGGAGTCTATTCAGACTCATCCGTTTCTAGTCTAGTGTTTCATGTATTATATTTCCGTTGCCTACTGGGTCAGCATTTTTTCCACAAAGTGGAGTGTGTCCGCTGGTCAGTAGCCTATTTGGCTTTATTATTAATGGCTACTCCTTTTGTGGAGTGGGGTGTCCAGTTTGTTTGTTCTGTGTCCCAGTGTGAACAGTGTTTTATGTTTCCTTATCAGTTTGCCTGTTTATATTCTTCCCTGTTAGTATTTGTATCCTGTTTTGTATATCTGGTTGTCTAGTAGTTTTCCGTTTCTGGCCTGTGACCACTGCACTTTAGCACAGGAAGGGACCGATGCCTAGTTGTCGATCCATCGTTTAGGATGGATGGGCAAGTAGGCAGGGAGAGTCTTTTTAGGGTCAGTTAGGGTCATTCTTCCTGTCCCTCAGTCAGGCATGACAGAGGGAAGGGGTTAGTGCCCACTAGCATTAAGATGCCCATCCCTCTGTCCCTGCCTTTTGAGGGATTCACCTCCTTAACAGGGTGACCTTAACCACAATGCCAGTCCCTGCACTAACCTAAGTGAGGAAGAAAAACAGAAAAACTGAGTGATACAGTAAAGAAAGGTTAAGATATACACCCCGGGGCTCCACAATACCCCCAAAAATCCCCAAACAAAATGTGAAACACACAGGTGTAATAAAATCCCCAATGCAGCCCAAAAAAATTCTCGGTTCCAACGCGTTTCACCTTTCCAATTAGTACAGGATCATCAGGGAGAAGACTTTAGCGAAGAGCAAAGTAACATAATACAGATTGATTATATAAAAGCAACAATGACTTATTGCACTGATCATGGGTAGTTAAGAGCAATAATAAACACACTGATAATACAGTACCACAAGATGCAAATAAGCCGTGTCAATATTAATTGGGATGGTGTTTATAGCCCAACAGTATATGCAGTCTGATAATGAATAAGCAGCAGCACCACAGTACAAGTATCAGATGTTGGAAACCTAATACAAATGATCTGTAACAATATTACTGGAATGCTATTCACAGCCCAATCGCAGCCGATACTATCTTAGTACAGTGGTCCCTCAACATACGATGGTAATAGGTTCCAAACGGACCATCGTTTGTTGAAACCATCGTATGTTGAGGGATCCGTGCAATGTAAAGTATAGGACAGTGGTCTACAATCTGCGGACCTCCAGATGTTGCAAAACTACAACACCCAGCATGCTCGGACAGCCGTTGGCTGTCCGGGCATGCTGGGAGTTGTAGTTTTGCAACATCTGGAGGTCCACAGGTTGAAGACCACTGGTAGAGAAAGTTGTACTCACCTGTCCCCGCCACTCCGGACCGTCACCACTGCCCGGGATGTTGCCCTCCATCGCTGTCGCCGCATCCCCGGGGTGTCCCCGGCATCCTCGCTCTCTGTCGCCGCCATCACTTCGCTACGCACGATGCTCCTATTGGATGACTGAACAGCGTGCGCAGCGACGTGATGACGACGATGGACGATGCAGGGGATCCCGAGAGGACGCGCCGGAGCCCCGAGGACAGGTAAGTGATCATCAGCGGACCACACGGGGCACCGTAAACGGCTATCCGGTGGCAGCTGAAGCAGTCAGCGCTGCCGGATAGCCGTTTATGCGATGGCCCCAACATACAAAAGCATCGTATGTTGATGCTGCCTTCAACATGCGATGGCCTCTGAGAGGCCATGGGATGTTGAAATTATCATATGTCGGGGCCATCGTAGGTCGGGGGGGGGTCACAGTATAACCAATGCAATCCAATAACAAACGGCAATCAAGTAGAAGTATCAGGTATTAATAACTCTCAGATCATACGGTATATACCAACAGGAGACTATTGATAATGCCGTCTCCATTAGCCAGATAAGAAATAGTAAAACATAACCAAAGAAGGGCAAAAAATGCGTAAAAACATGCAGCTAATAGATGATACAGGTAAAGATAAAGATAACACCTGTGGTGTGTAATGGCACACCACCGGTAAAGTACTTAAATGGGCACTGTCACCAACTTTATTTTTTGATATGTTGTAGTACTTATGTACTACAACATATCTCTAATATACTTTTATTTATTTATTTTTTCATTAAAAAGGTTTAATTTACATTTAAAAACCGGCCACTGAAAAAGGACTGATTTTGGAGTGGCAATCAGTCCTTTTTCAGTTAGGCTGCACTCGCTTCCCTGCCTGTCAATCAGACAGGCGGGAGCGAGCGCATTGGCTCCCCGGCCACTGGCTGGGAGGCTACTCCTCCCGCACATCGCTGCCGCCTCGTTGCCGTCGCTGTCCCTGCACGCCCGCTGCCGGACTCTGCAGTAACTGCAAGTGTAATGAGGGAACGGGGTATGCGGGGCGGGGCGGGGCGGGGCGGGGGGGTGGGTGGGTTGATGGGGGAGTAGTGAACGGGCTAGTGCCGTAGTGGGGGGGGGGGGAGGGGGGGTGAACGGGCTAGCAAAAAAAAATAGGATGGTGGGAGCTAGCCTTTAACAGCCCCCGGAGAGTATGCGTAGGTGATGCAGGTGATGTACTCATCCGTATGCGGCCATGCTGAGGTCACTGACATTGCGGCCATGCTGAGGTCACTGACATTGCGGCCATGCTGAGGTCACTGACATTGCGGCCATGCTGAGGTCTCTGACATTGCGGCCATGCTGAGGTCTCTGACATTGTGGCCATGCTGAGGTCTCTGACATTGCGGCCATGCTGAGGTCTCTGACATTGCGGCCATGCTGAGGTCTCTGACATTGCGGCCATGCTGAGGTCTCTGACATTGCGGCCATGCTGAGGGCTCTGACATTGCGGCCATGCTGAGGTCTCTGACATTGGGGCCATGCTGAGCTCTCTGACATTGCGGCCATGCTGAGCTCTCTGACATTGCAGCCATGCTGAGGTCTCTGACATTGTGGCCATGCTGAGGTCTCTGACATTGCGGCCATGCTGAGGTCTCTGACATTGCGGCCATGCTGAGGTCTCTGACATTGCGGCCATGCTGAGGTCTCTGACATTGCGACCATGCTGAGCTCTCTGACATTGCGGCCATGCTGAGGTCTCTGACATTGCAGCCATGCTGAGGTCTCTGACATTGTGGCCATGCTGAGGTCTCTGACATTGCGGCCATGCTGAGCTCTCTGACATTGCGACCATGCTGAGCTCTCTGACATTGCGGCCATGCTGAGCTCTCTGACATTGCGGCCATCCTGAGCTCTCTGACATTGCGGCCATGCTGAGCTCTCTGACATTGCGGCCATGCTGAGCTCTCTGACATTGCGACCATGCTGAGCTCTCTGACATTGCGGCCATGCTGAGCTCTCTGACATTGCGGCCATCCTGAGCTCTCTGACATTGCGGCCATGCTGAGGTCTCTGACATTGCGGCCATGCTGAGGTCTCTGACATTGCGGCCATGCTGAGGTCTCTGACATTGCGGCCATGCTGAGGTCTCTGACATTGCGGCCATGCTGAGGTCTCTGACATTGCAGCCATGCTGAGGTCTCTGACATTGTGGCCATGCTGAGGTCTCTGACATTGCGGCCATGCTGAGGTCTCTGACATTGCGGCCATGCTGAGGTCTCTGACATTGGGGCCATGCTGAGGTCTCTGACATTGCGACCATGCTGAGCTCTCTGACATTGCGGCCATGCTGAGGTCTCTGACATTGCGGCCATGCTGAGCTCTCTGACATTGCGGCCATGCTGAGGTCTCTGACATTGGGGCCATGCTGAGCTCTCTGACATTGCGGCCATGCTGAGCTCTCTGACATTGCAGCCATGCTGAGGTCTCTGACATTGTGGCCATGCTGAGGTCTCTGACATTGCGGCCATGCTGAGGTCTCTGACATTGCGGCCCTGCTGAGGTCTCTGACATTGCGACCATGCTGAGCTCTCTGACATTGCGGCCATGCTGAGCTCTCTGACATTGCGGCCATCCTGAGCTCTCTGACATTGCGGCCATGCTGAGCTCTCTGACATTGCGGCCATGCTGAGCTCTCTGACATTGCGACCATGCTGAGCTCTCTGACATTGCGGCCATGCTGAGCTCTCTGACATTGCGGCCATCCTGAGCTCTCTGACATTGCGGCCATGCTGAGGTCTCTGACATTGCGGCCATGCTGAGGTCTCTGACATTGCGGCCATGCTGAGGTCTCTGACATTGCGGCCATGCTGAGGTCTCTGACATTGCGGCCCTGCTGAGGTCTCTGACATTGCGACCATGCTGAGCTCTCTGACATTGCGGCCATGCTGAGCTCTCTGACATTGCGGCCATCCTGAGCTCTCTGACATTGCGGCCATGCTGAGCTCTCTGACATTGCGGCCATGCTGAGCTCTCTGACATTGCGACCATGCTGAGCTCTCTGACATTGCGGCCATGCTGAGCTCTCTGACATTGCGGCCATCCTGAGCTCTCTGACATTGCGGCCATGCTGAGGTCTCTGACATTGCGGCCATGCTGAGGTCTCTGACATTGCGGCCATGCTGAGGTCTCTGACATTGCGGCCATGCTGAGGTCTCTGACATTGCGGCCATGCTGAGGTCTCTGACATTGCAGCCATGCTGAGGTCTCTGACATTGTGGCCATGCTGAGGTCTCTGACATTGCGGCCATGCTGAGGTCTCTGACATTGCGGCCATGCTGAGGTCTCTGACATTGCGGCCATGCTGAGGTCTCTGACATTGCGACCATGCTGAGCTCTCTGACATTGCGGCCATGCTGAGGTCTCTGACATTGCGGCCATGCTGAGCTCTCTGACATTGCGGCCATGCTGAGGTCTCTGACATTGGGGCCATGCTGAGCTCTCTGACATTGCGGCCATGCTGAGCTCTCTGACATTGCAGCCATGCTGAGGTCTCTGACATTGTGGCCATGCTGAGGTCTCTGACATTGCGGCCATGCTGAGGTCTCTGACATTGCGGCCATGCTGAGGTCTCTGACATTGTGGCCATGCTGAGGTCTCTGACATTGCGGCCATGCTGAGCTCTCTGACATTGCGACCATGCTGAGCTCTCTGACATTGCGGCCATGCTGAGCTCTCTGACATTGCGGCCATCCTGAGCTCTCTGACATTGCGGCCATGCTGAGCTCTCTGACATTGCGGCCATGCTGAGCTCTCTGACATTGCGACCATGCTGAGCTCTCTGACATTGCGGCCATGCTGAGCTCTCTTACATTGCGGCCATCCTGAGCTCTCTGACATTGCGGCCATGCTGAGGTCTCTGACATTGCGGCCATGCTGAGGTCTCTGACATTGCGGCCATGCTGAGGTCTCTGACATTGCGGCCATGCTGAGGTCTCTGACATTGTGGCCATGCTGAGGTCTCTGACATTGGAAATGGTCCCAGAAGAACCTGTGTAAATTGTAAGCAGCTGGGTGACTGGTTGACCCAATGCCACTCTCCGTAGCCTTTAAAATGTCCGATTGTGGTTGCGACTTTCAATTCCCATTTACACAGAAATCAAACAGATCTAGAACGCTAAAATAGTATTTACCCATCTCAACTTCCTTTAACCAATCATGGGGATTGTTAGGGTGATGAACGGCCCTAAAAAAAATCCTAAGATCGCTTCCAGAATGTCTCGTTGGGCACAAGCTCTCCTGTGTGCAGAAGGTCTTGTTCATTGTTGGAAATGTGTTTTCCGTTTTTTCAGCTGATTAAAAGACAGCTTGATATTTGCACATAGTGTTGGTTCTGACTCCAGCACAGACAAAGGCATTATTTATCCATAAGTTTATTAATGAGACAGCAACCTACCTGCTTTGTGTTTTCTCTGTCCTATTGCCAAAATCCTTTGTCTTCTGTCTTAAGCCACTAAGAAAATTCTCACACACGCCCCCATTCTTTCACGTTTTGACTACTCTAATGAACTACCCGGTCCCCCTATTACTTTGTCCTACAGCTATGGGGGCTATAGGCAAGCAGATGTCTTAGGGCAGTGTTTTTTCTTCCAGCTGATGCAAAACTACAACTCCCAGCATGCCCTGACAGCCAAAGGCTGTCGGGGCATGCTGGGAATTGTAGTTTTGCAACAACTTGAGGCTCTCTGTTTGGGAAACACTGCCTTAGGGCTTGTCCACATGGAAAATTAGAGAGGTGAAAAATTCAGTCTTACTGTTGCGTAAACATTCACATTGAAAGCAGTGGGAGATTTTCACGTGGACACAGGCTGAATCGCGCATCAAAATAGTGCATTCCCGCTGAAAATCCATTTGCCAATGACTCCCATTTCACATCCAAAACAATGAGGATATCCCGACATGCTCGAGGTTGTAGTTTCGCAACAGCTGGAGGCACTCTGTTTGGAAAACACTGTCTTAGGGCTTGTTCATCATGGTAAATTAGAGTCCTAGGGTCCTACTCAGCATTGGATAACTTTCCCTGTAAGATCTTACATACATAGATAGCTGTCAGTCACGGATAGGACCACCTACGCAGAATTAGCTGCGTTTTAGATTAATAAATAAGTTATACTTACCTATACCTATATCTTATAATTATTAATTTTAACCTCTGCTTATTCTGGGCTTAGGAGTCCGGTTGGCAGTCCAACGATTGACTGACAGCTATCTTTGTATGTAAAAACAGCTACTTTTTTTTCTAATCCTTGATAACCCCTAAAATTAGATGACCAGATGTAATGATCAAATGCTACCCCCTCAGACAGAGGATTTATGGGAAATACAGGCAGCATTACAGAACCACTTCAGTAATGGTATTGCAAACCATCATGGATCCTATCTAGAGATGAGCGAACTTACAGTAAATTCGATTCGTCACGAACTTCTCGGCTCGGCAGTTGATAACTTTTCCTGCATAAATGAGTTCAGCTTTCAGGTGCTCCGGTGGGCTGGAAAAGGTGGATACAG
Organism: Hyla sarda; assembly: GCF_029499605.1. Classification (NCBI taxonomy): domain Eukaryota; kingdom Metazoa; phylum Chordata; class Amphibia; order Anura; family Hylidae; genus Hyla; species Hyla sarda. Next base: position 107,511,134 of record NC_079198.1, on the reverse strand, counting down.
TCCTAGGAGACTCTTTCCTAGGAATGTATCCATCTTTTCCAGCCCACCGGAGCACCTGAAGGCTGAACTAATTTACGCAGGATAAGTCATCAACTGCCGAGCCGAGAAGTTCGTGATGAATCGAATTTACTGTAAGTTCACTCATCTCTAATCCTATCCAATGCCTGCCACATCAGCTAAAACAGGTAAGCACATGGACAAGAACTTCTACGTTGTTTTCTAATGATAGTGCGGTATAGGCAAAAAAATTAAAATAAACATGAGGTACTCCTCTTTTTATTTTAAACCTCTATTTATTCTTGACTTAGGAGTCCAGTAGCCAGTCTTAATGTATATGAATCTAAGTTTGCATCTACAGCCAGTCTTATAAGTATCTATGCTCATTCAGGGAAAGCTGTTGATTACTGAGTAGGACCGCCCCCTGGACTCCCAACCTCAAAATGAGCAGAGGTTTAGATTAAAGAAGCACTTTGGCAATATATTTATTTAATTATTTACATTTGCTTTGTTATTCTGAATCTTTTTCCCCACAAAACTAAATATCCATCCCCTCTGCTCCTCCTACTGTTTCACATGGTACAGGTACATCAGACTTATTTTTTCATGTGACAGGTTCCCTTTAATATTAAATGCTTTCTTTTACTGTCCCATTTAGCAAACCTAGGTCACATTTTTTTTTTTTTATTAAAAAATAAAATAAAAGCTTATTGTGTATTTTTTTTTACACTGTAGAGCAGTGGTCTCAAACTATGACCTTCCAGACATTGCAAAACTTCAACTCCCAGCATGCCCGGACAGCCGTTGGCTGTCCGGGCATGCTGGGAGTTGAAGGGTTGCAACATCTGGAGGGCCACAGTTTAAGACCACTGCTGCAGAGACACCCAGCAATCCTCTTTGATAGGACTCAGCAGCACCAAGTTAAATCGAAGGTATGCAACCTGAGCATTTTAAGGGTTAATATGAAACATTTTTACCACCGTATTCATTTTTTTTTTTTTTACATTTCTATAAACAGTTTTTCCCTCCTGGGGTTATAGAAAAAAAAAAAGTTTTTTTTTTTATAGGTCATTAAAATGTGATTTGCATCTCTGCGGAGAAGGGCTGAACTGCTTATCAGCTCCACTTTAATAGGGCTGTTAAAAAAAACTGGGATTGACAGATGAGCAGGGTGAGTCCCCTCCCTCTCCTTCAAGTAGCAGCTACAGGAAAAGAAGGATATATTTGGTGAAATGAGCAGCCGGAGAACAACTGCCAATTTGCAGCTGGGGAGAGACAGAGTGAGAGAAATCGAGAGAAGACTGGGACACGGAACTAAGCAATAGCCCATTATTGTGAACTATCAGTTAAAAAGCAGCATCCTCTAAGGAGAAATTTCTGGAGGACTTTTTTTTTTCCCCCCACTATTTTTGCTCAGCCTTTTTTTTTTGGAACACTTTTTAACCGAAAGATCGGAGCTGTTGACGAAGAGCCGATATATCGACGATATATCGACGATATATCGACCACTGTATGTGACGGGACAACATTTTTGCTGATTTGGACAATTAATATTCAAAAGTACTGTGAGATCCTGCATCCTAAAGTGAAGAGGAAGGCATCAGGTTGTGAATGTGTCCAGTTACAGTATCAGTCGAGGATGACTAGTGGCCGACAGAGTTTCCGTTTCCCATTGTCCGCCTAATGGGTCCACTCATTGATCATCATTACCGAGGAAGGTCTAAGCCGATGGGGCTCTATGCTGGCAGATGTGGGCTGAGATGTCATCCTGATCCCTTTAATGTTCCAGGCTTCATAGTCGAGTGAGTTTTTAATTATACTGTTTGGACTTTTGAAGAAATTGATGGGAGAACATTTGCTTTCACCCTCCCTCCTGCTTGTTATGTGTGAAAAGACCTGGTGGAGTTAAGTAGATTGATGCTTTATCTTGACCTCTTTTTTTGTCTTGGCAAGTGCTTATCTACACAGAAGGATCACTTTGCACTTGCTTTACGCCTCTCAGCATCTTTTGAAGGTACTTGGGAGCTTTACACAATCCAAACTTTTTTCTAAACTTTTGAAGGATATAGTCACCGAGCATAATGAGGTGTTGGGTATGGCTCCTGGTGGCCACGGTACTGTGCCAACAACTTGCAATTTTCTCGGTCCTGGCAGCTAAAAAAGAACGTAAAAGGGGAAAGGATCCGCATCAGTTCACTGATCCTTTAAATGTTACACTATCCAACAGTGACGAGGTACATGAACTTGACAAGGTATGTGAGCTATGCATAGACACCTCCACTGCCTCTTATCTTCTACGCCAGTCAACTCACATCAGCTTTACAACATCAACCTGTGTCCATGTGATTGATTTAACTGCTAGGGTGCTGCTGACGTCTTCAGTAGCACAAAACACCACAAGCAATGATGGGGATGGGGGGGGGGGGCAGTCAGAGATAAGTTTAGTTAGAACAAAGAATGTTGTTGAAAAATTTTTTTTGCAGAAATTTTACAGGTGACTTCATGGCCACCAGTGAAGCCATAGGTTGGAGATACGTTCTCTTTCAATAAGCTAAATTTTATAGATAGGCTGTCACGATTGTATGATGTAGCATTAGCGTACAGGTATTGCCTTATTTATCTACAATATGGTAAGATGCCCCCTTTAGGTTTGTCTTTGCAAAAGTTTAGCCCTTAGATGAATGTTTGTCAATGTTTATTTCAGAAACTTCACCTTACTGTGTGAGGTTATGAATGTATTTATTTATTGATTTTATTTATTTATTTATTTAATTTATTTATTGATTTTATTTATTTATTTATTGGCTTTCATACTGATAGAGTATATTGTGTTACTATAAGGCATGGGGAAAAAAAACATTTAAATTTTTGTTTATGTTGTTTTGTATTAGAAAGTGCGAAATAAGAAAGCTCTATATATTTGGTCTCCAAAAGGCTGAGCTTCAGATGTTTCAAAACTACAACCTCCACCATGCCCAGACAGCCGTTGGCTGTCTGGGCATGGTGGAGATTATAGTTTTGAAACATCTGAAGGTCCACACTTTGTAGACCGATGTTGTATAATTGATAACTACACTAGTAATGTGTAAAGATGTCCACAATGAATGATGATTTGGACCAAATCCTCAATTTCAGAGGGAACACGTAAGTTTGGTACCTGACCCACCTGGAATAGTTGTGTAGAACACCAGATCTACTGTGTAGGGTCCCTCACCATTAAAGTAAGACAGATGTAAGTGTAATGTCTTTTGATTTATTTTACGCTAGATCTTCAGGATGAATGGGAGACACTGTCGGGAAGGAGTGAGGGTTTTCTCGAGAAAGTCTTGAGGGAAAGATGAGCAATGTGGTGTAAAGTTGTTGAGATAATGAGAGTTGAGCGTCTGGAATGAAAGAGATGTATTTCAGGAAGAGAGAGAGAGAGGTGTTTACGTTGTGGGAGGCACTGGAATGTAGTGGAAAGATTTGGACTGAGGCATGTCGGTCACATTTTTCTTGGACCAGAGAAATGGTTTGCCAGGCTGAAGTGGTCAATAAAATGTATTTGGGAGCAGAAGATGGTGGTGCAACATGGAAATGTATATAGACAGAAATAACTAGGTGGCAAAGGAGAACGTTCTTTAGAAGTGACCCATAGGCATACACTGGGCTGGACAGATACAGATGAGTGATGTCATTAAATAAAAGTCATCATACAGAACATTGATGTGAAGAATTGGTAGAGAGATTGAGAGGGGCGGTGAGCACGAATATTGTAATAAGAAGGGGCATAAATAGTTACCATAGAAATATGTCAGAAGAGTAGTGTGTTACAACCAGTGTGCCTACAGCTGTTGCAAAGCTACAACATGCAGCATGCCCAGACAGCCTTTGAGTATTTTAGATGCTACTTTGGATGCGGAAATCAGCCTGTGTCCAAATGAAAATCCATCTCCAATTAATTTCAATGGCAATGTCTGTACAACAGTGAGGTAGAATTTTCCACTTCTCTAATTTACCATGTGAACAAGCTCTAAAATAGTGTTTTCCAACCAGAGTGCCTCCAGCTGTTGCAAAACTACAACATGCAGCATGCCCGGACAGCCTTTGGGTATTTTAGATGCTATTATGGATGCGTAACTCAGCCCGTGTCCAAATGAAAAATCCATCTCTCATTAATTTCAATGGCAATGTCTATACAACAGGGAGATTGAATTTTCCACTTCACTAATTTACCATGTGAACAAGCTCTAAGATGGTATTTTCCAAACAGGGTGTCTCCAGCTGTTGCAAAACTACAACTCCCAGCATGCCCGGACAGCTTGTTCACATAAAAAAGCAAAAAAGGTTTCATCATCATAACAAATGGGAGAGATTCTCTATTGTAACAGCAGCGAGACTATGGGACTCTCTCATATGATGTTGAGATGGTTGTTTCATTAGCATGTTCTCGATTTTATCCTGAATGCCTTTCTTGAGAAATATATTATGACAAGTTAAAGGAGTCATCCAGGAATACAAAAACCTGAGACATTTTCTTCCAAACAACAGCACTACACCTGTCCTCAGGTTGTGTGTGGTATTACAACTTGGCTCCGTTCACTTCAATGAAACTTAGCTGCAATACCACACTCAGCTTGAGGACAGGTGTGGCGCTATTTCTTTCTTTCTTTTTTTTTTTTTTTAAGAAACCAACTCTATTTACTCCTTTAAGGATAATAGATTTCTCAAGTTCGAATGTTGATCTGGGAATAAATTCCAATTGCCATGTTTAGCATTAGGAACACATTTTTGCACCCAGTGATATTAGGCTAAGGAATTTTACCTGCTTCTGGACTCAAAATATTACGGTCATGGGTTGAACTTAAAGGAGTACTCCAAGTTGAGAAAATGTATCCCCTATTCTTAGGATAGGGGATTAATGTCAGATCTTGGGTGGTCTGACCCTTAGGACCCCTAGGTGATAAATGTCCTAAACCCAGAGTACTCTTTTAATGGACTAGTCTTTTTTCGTCTTTTTATTAACAATGTAAGTATCATATACAGTACATTATCATACACAAAAATATCTCTAAACTTGTACGTACCATACATTCAACTTACAGTTATTATTTATATTCCAGAAATATTAGCTTAAGTTATTTTATACCTACAACATCATATATGTAACATATACAAAACATCCCTGAACATATGATGGTAATCCGTTCCAAATGATCCATCGTTTGTTGAAACCATCGTATGTTGAGGGATCCGTGCAATGGAAATAGGAAGTCATACTCACCTGTCCCCGTCACACTGGACCCATTGCCGCTGCCCTGGATGTCGTCCTCCATCGCTGTCGCCGCGTCCCCGGGGTGTCCCCGACACTCCGGACGTCTCTGCTTCCCCGGAATCCTCGCTCCCCGTCGCCGCCATCACGTCACTACGCACGTGATGACGACGAAGGAGAGCGCTGGCGATGCAGGGGATCCCGAAGAGGACCTCCGGAGCCCCGAGGACAGGTGAGGGATCGTCACCGCAGCACACGGGGCACCGTAAACGGCTATCCGGTGGCAGCTGAAGCAGTCTGCGCTGCCGGATAGCCATTTTATGTGACATACAAAAGCATCGTATGGTGATGCTGACTTCAACATGCGATGTCCTCTGAGAGGCCATCGCATGTTGAAATTTTCGTATGTCGGGGCCATCGTAGGTCTGGGGGGTCACTGTATATGACTATAATTTATACTAATGACCTATTGTCACACGAATATCATGTATGTACCATGTAGATGACTATAATGTATACTGATGACCTATTGTCACACGAATATCATGTATGTACCATGTATATGACTATAGTATACACTAAAGACATTGTCACGTCAATATAATGTAATGTACAATGTATATGACTATAATGTATACTAATGACATATTGTCATGCGTATATCATGTAAATCATGTAAACATTCTGAGCCTTAAACTGGCAATACACATTACATTAATGTAGATTTTGTCAAGCGCTGACCAAAGCGAGATGTTAGAGGAAAGAAGGATCAGGCAGTTGGATGAATATGCCCAATCCTTTTGTTTTCAGGGAAAATGGTATCTGGCAGCAGTTTACTCCCGTTTTCTATTTCAGAACACATGCACACTCAGGTGAGCTGAGCATTCAAGTGTACAAGGAAGTTGGGAGTGATAGCTATCTGAGGTGTATGGCTAGCTATGGAATTGTTCTATTGCAGTAAAAAAAAAGTGGGCAACACTTGGCACTGAAGGAGCAGGGTGTGAAAAGGCTTGTGGGGACTTTCGTGCTTAAAGGGTACCTCTCATCAACAAAACTTTTGATATATTATAGATTAATGTATGCAGACTAACTCTTCAATTGCATGTTATTAAAAAAAATATGCTTCTTTCTATTTAATTTTCCACTTTGAAGAAATGACCACTAGGGGTCTCCCTACCAGTCCTGGCAGCAAGCATTTCAGACTCATGCTGGAGTCCTAAACACTACGAGCTGCCAGTCTGCTTTGTTCACAAAGGAGAACACGCAGAGCTGCCAGCCTGCTTTGTTCACAGCCTGTTTGGCTGTGAACAAAGCAGGCTGGCAGCTCTGAGTGTTTAGGACTCCAGCATGAGTCAGAAATGCTTGCTGACAGGACTGATCGGGAAAAATACAATAGAAAGAAGCATATTTTTCATTAACATGCTATTGGAAAGTTATTCAACATTCATTTAAAATATATCAAAAGTTTAAAGGGGTACTCCGGTGAAAAACTTTTTTTTTTGTAAATCAACTGGTGCCAGAAAGTTAAACAGATTTGTAAATTACTTCTATTAAAAAATCTTAATCCTTCCTGTACTTATTAGCTGCTGAATACTACAGTGGAAATTCTTTTCCGTTTGAAACACAGAGCTGTCTGCTGACATCACGAGTATAGTGCTCTCTGCTGACATCTCTGTCCATTTTAGGAACTGTCCAGAGTAAAAGGAAATCCCCATAGCAAACATATGCTGTTTTGGACAGTTCCTGGACAGAGATGTCAGCAGAGAGCACTGTGCTCATGATGTCAGCATACAGCTCTGTGTTTCAAAAAGAAAAGAATTTCCGCTGTAGTATTCAGCAGCTCATAAGTACAGGAAGGATTAAGATTTTTTAATAGAAGTAATTTACAAATCGGTTTAACTTTCTGGCACCATTTGATTTAAAAAAAAAAGTTTTTCATCGGAGTACCCCTTTAAGTGGGAATTTTGAGAACAAGAATAAAGAAAAAAGCTTACTCTGTGGTTTCACCCTCCCTACCTCCAAAAGGTGGCGCCAGAGAGCAAGGTCTTTTTCCTTCTGGGTAGAGCTACTTTGCATATCCTTCTTACTTTACAATGCTTGAGTAGATGTGTGAATATTGCATACCTATGATTTAGGTAGCAGCCTGTCATCGCCTTTAAAGGGGTACTCCGGCAACAAACATCTTATCCCCTATCCGAAGCATAGGGGATAAGATATCTGATCGCGGGGGTCCCGCCGCTGGGGTACCCTGCGATCTCTGGCGCGGCACCCCGGTCATCCGTACATGGAGTGAACTCCGCTCCGTGTCGGATGACTGGCGACTACAGCCGCCACGCCCACTCCATTCATGTCTATGGGAGGAGGCGTGACGGCTACGTACTAACCACCACACCCCCTCCCATAGACTTGAATGGTGGGGGCGTGGCATGACATCATGAACATGGAAGCTCCAAGCTTCCATGTTACGGACACCGCCGCTGCCGGCTCTGAGATCGGGAAGGTCCCCAGCAATGGACATCTTATCCCCTATCCATAAGATGTTTTTCACCAGAGTACCCCTTTAGATCAGGGTTTTCCAAGCAGTGTGTCTCCAGCTGTTGCGAAACTACAACTCCCAGCATGCCCGGACAGCCGTTGGCTGTCCGGGCATGCTGGGAGTTGTAGTTTCGCAACAGCTGGAGACACATTCTTTGGAGAGCACTGCTTTAAAAGGAAAGACGTGCCAAATTTTTTTAGATTTTAACACTGTTTTTCAAATTTTTTTTTTTTAAAGAGTATACTGAAAAATATTTTCTAATCTGTGACCTGTGTAAAGGTCATTGTGTAGGGATGGGGAGGAGGTGAGAGCTGTTGACACCACCTTTTGTTAGTGGCGGATCCTGTGTTATCTGCCCCCACCTACAGTATACAATGGAGCTGTTACGTTGTAATCCTGGCTGTGATCTCTACAGAATAGGAAGTGTCAGGATAATACCATGAAACAAAAAGATCACCAATATGTTTATCTTTAAAGAAGAACTCTTTGTCTTAGATGGTGCTGCATTAGCGAATATTGGTTCTTTGAGCCATATTGGATTCTGTTTCGTAGCAGAAATGAATTTTGTGCTTCCTACATTTCCCGTGAACCCTCTGGCTTTGCAGAGAGAGGGTTTGGAGTCTCATCTCTTTAAAGGAAGATATCTATCGAAAATGTATTTATCCCCTATCCACAGGATAAGGGATGACTAACTGATTGCAGGAACCCCCCCCCCCCCCCCATTGACCACGGCGTGCTGCACGCACTCCGTTCATTTCTATGGGTGTGCTGAAAAAGATGAAAACAGCACTCGGGCATTGTCGGAGCTCCCATAAAAATGAATAGCGCGCGTGCAGTCTACCAGTAGACAAACACGCACTCCTAACTTAGAGAGCCGGGGTCCCGTCCCGGAGATTAAGGGGGGTCCCAGCGGTCGGACCCCCAGCGATCAGCTACTTATCCCCTATCCTGTGGATCGGGGGTTAGTTAATTTTAGCTGGAGTTCTCCTTTAATTCACCTAATAAGACCAACCTAATCACCTGGCTAAACTTCAGCAACCAGAAGACTAAAACGTGGGTTGGTGTCAGTTCACACTACCTGCAGTTTTCATGTGTTTTCTTATTCATAGTCTTTTTTTAAGAGAAATATCGCCATTAACAGAAAGTGATTTGACCTATAATCACAACTAAAGTGTTTTACGAAGTCTGTGTTTGAATTTTTTTTACACATTTTCACCGCGTTTTGGCTGTAATTTTTCCTAAATTACACATTTATACTGCAATTTGCGCAGCAGTAAATAGTACCATTTGTGCTGTGGGAACATCTGTAAATATGCAACGTGTGAACACGGTCTCAGGGGAGGTGTATAACTACTGTATATCCTGATATCATAGACATGCAGCAGCACTATACAGATATAAGTGGGAGGGTTCTGAAAGATGCTAGAAGGGATGATGTCATCCTGTGGTTCACAGGAGATCAGTTGACCCAGAACAGACCACTTCCTCTGACATATTAAGCAAAGTGATTTTCTGTGGGTCAGACTGGTGATCAAATGACCTAGTTACAGTAATGAAATACATGGATGAAGCTGTGCTGGAATGAAACAACTAGTGTCATAGGAATAGTAATGGTGAGTGTGCATGATATGGGCAATAAAGCAACAAGCCTGGAGAGTTTCTTTAAACTTGATTTAAACAATAGATGATTTTCTGATGGCACATTTCCTTTTAACCCCTTGAGGACACATAACGTAAATGGCCCTGGCACACAGTGACGTAGATGCGCATCACAGGGATCCGCGATCACTGCGTCTCCCGACATGGTGATTGGAACAGCAACCTGACCCTTATGAATAATGGCAGACATCAGCAATCACGCTAATGTCCACCATTAAAGAGGTACTCTGCTCCTAGATATCTTATCCCCTATGCAAAGGATAGAGGATAAGGTGTCTGATCATGGGGGTCCCACCGTTGGGGAGTCCCGCGATCTCCCTGCTGCACCCGGCGTCCGTGTAGAGCATCGTGTGCAGCTCCGGAGGCTCGTGACATCGCGGCCGCACCCCCTCAATGCAAGTCTACGTGAGGGGGGCGTGACGGCCATCATGCCCCCTCTCATACACTTGCATTGAGGGGGCGGGGCAGTGAAGTCACAAGCCTCCACCCCTCATTGCCAGTCATCCGGCATGGAGCAAGTTCGCTCTGTGCACCGGATGTCTGGGGTGCAGCAGCCGAGATTGCGGTGGTCCCCAGCGGCGGGACCCCCTGCGATCAGACATGTTATTCAAAGGAAAGGGGATAAGATGTCTAGGGGTGGAGTACCTCAGATGCCGTAGTCAATACTGATCACAACATCTAAAGTATCTGTGGTGTAGGGCTTGGGGGGTCTTATCAGGCCACCTGCAGGGCGATTGCGGGGTTCTGATGTGTTATGATAGCGGCCGGAGGTATACTTACCTCCTCTCTTCTGATCTTCCAGGATGTATGTATAAAAAGGGAATCATCCCCTCCCCCAATCAATCATAAATTTTTCCCATTTTACTATTTATAAAATGTAAATATACAAATGCAGAAAAGTCAGAACTATTAAAATATAATGTTAACAGAGCATGTCCTCTGACACATCAAGCACTGTGATTTTCAGATAATGTCAGGAAAGAGAAGGACCAGGTACGGATTCATAGGTCAACAGATGGGATTTGTTTTATTTTCTCTATATGTATAATTGAAATATATCCGCGGCTGAAGGAAATGATTCCGAAAAATAACAATTTAAGAAATTCTCTGATGTATCTTGTTGATTTTTATGTTTTAACAAAAACATTTTAGTGTTTGTTTTATAGGAATCACGTGCACATTAACAAATGCTAAAAATATATGCTGCTCTATGCTGTTTCCCATTGACTTACAATATTTAAAAAAAGGAACGTAAGGTATATATGATTTTTCTTTTGTACACATTTTTTACTTCATTTTTGCATACACAGCAAAATTAAATGTATTGTAATGGAAACAGTGAAATAGAGACAAAAACATTGTGTAAACGCACCCTGAGGCCTCATTGACAAGGCAGATTGTCCGAGCGGAGCGGCAATCTAAAGGGTTAGTAGCCACCCGCGGTGACCGCTGCATGTCGGCTATTAACGCCGGCCCTTAGCTACAATAATCAGCTGGGGGCCGGCCGGTATGGCAGGGGCTCGATTCGGGAGCCCGCGCCATACCTGCTTAACGGCACATGGACGTGTATTGACATCTATGGTCGTTAAGGGGTTAAAGTTGGTGTCACACATGGCAGCTTTTCAGCCAAAGCCAGAAGTGGATCCAGTAGGAAGGAGAAGTATATGCCCTTTTCTATACACTTCTTGCTTATAAATTGCAGGGACAATTTAAAAACAAAACAAAAACCTGCCGTTTGTCAAACCCATCTAAAGTTCACTTTCCTAATACGATATTGGAATTGGGTATGGTAAACCAGACAGTCCCTCTAATTGCTGCCCAATGAACACAATATTATAAGCCAAACTGCTAGAAATGTTTATTTTTTTTATTTATTTTTTCAATGTAATTGGATTACATCAAGGTTTGCTATTTATTATAGATACAGGAATGATCCAGTTTGTTTGTAAACAGCACAAAGAATCCTTCTTTACCTGAATTACTTGTAGATCTGTGATATTGAACAGCAACTCCCAGCATGACCTGTCATTTACAAGCAGTTCCCTGTAAAGTAGGCGGATAGGATATCACTGTCATCGGCTGATAGCATCTCGCGCAGAGTCTTACATTCTTGCCAGCAGACAACTCTGTCTTCCTGCTGTAAAAACACCTAATCTTATACATGATCTAAACAATGAAAATGATCTCTTTGCATCAGATGAAATGATTCCTTATTTTTTCACGTTGACTATACAAAATGTAGAAAGTGTATATAATACCTCACCGAGACATTCATCAACATACGGCTACGGCAGCTGTCAAATTCATGATAATTCACAATCCAACATTGAGGGGACAGGTGGCCATGTTTCCAAAGGCTTCAAGGCCCACCAACGTTTTGGGTTTTTTCAGTCACTCCATTAGAACTCAATAGAACTGGGGAAAATTAAAATCCTGGACTAGTGGTCGGGTCAGAGGCCTGGGTCAGAGACCTCTAGTCTGTAGGATATGCAACACATTTCTCATAACCATCACGGCTTTTGTAATAATGGAAGCCAAACTGTTAGGGTCGTATCCAGTCGAAGAAAAAATTCAAGCGCACTCACCACGTTCGTTGAATCTTCTTGGTTCTTTATTTCATATCAAACATTGACATAGTGCAGGGAGACAACATCGGAAGGAGGTGTATGTGGGCTACGGAACCGTCTCGCGCTCCAAGTACGAAGCCTTACGAAGCGCTTGGAGCACGAGACGGTTTCATAGCCCACATACACCTCCTTCCGATGTCGTCTCAATGTTTGATATGAAATAAGGAACACAGAAGATTCAACGAACGTGGTGAGTGCGCTTGAATTTTTAATCGACTGGATATGACATACGTCTTTACTCTTTCAAGTTTAGCACCACCACAATCTGTGTTTGGATGGTATCACTGCAGCATAGTGTCTATATAAGAGGACTCATACAGGTGTGTGAATTAGCAGTGCCAGGTTGTCTGTTTCTCCCTTGCTATTAATACTGTTAGGGTCGTATTGCACAGCCTGGTCTCGTAGATCGCGTGACCCTTTCTTCAATCAGTCGTCGCCCACTCATCATTATCACACAGGGAGATGTGCAGCCGAAAGAATCATTTATATATAAGAAAATACTGGAAAAGCAGCACATCCAAAAATAAAGGTACAAAAATAGGAGGGTGCAAGCAACTAGTTGGGCCCGGTTGAAGACCCCAATCCAGTACAGCAGCAAAAGATAGGCGCAGCACTCCAAAAAGTAGAAAAAATATAAAGTGGCTTTATTCCATTTTCACAAATACAGGTGCAACGTTTCGGCTACCAATGCAGCCTTTTTCAAGCATATCAAGTGACCAAATTTGTCAGTTTAAATACAACATCTAAATAAATCAAGTGTTCATGCAGTGTAAACATCAATTAATACAAAAAGGCAATATTAGACATCAAAACAGGTGTAAACATAACAAATATATTCGATATAATAATGTTGGATGCACACGAACGTACAGAGCAGAGCCTCTCAATGAGTGTTCGCCAAGCATGGCCTAGTCAATAAATTACCCCCAAAGCCATGATCATACGCTGTGCACCATCAGAGATGCTCGTCAATAGCGTCAGGAAGAGATCCTACCAGTCCCTAGTGGCTGCAGGCAGTATCACTAGATACTTAAGTCCATCAAGTTCCATCAAGTTCAACCTATATCCCTATTGTGTCCCTACTGAGTTGATCCAGAGGAAGGCAAATAAAAAACCCTTATGAGGCTGATGCCAATTGCTACATACTACCCGACTCTAAATATGGGGATCAGAATAAATCCCTGGATCAATGTTCTGTCCCTATAAATCTTATATCCATAACCTTTAATATTATTACTCTGTACAAATGTATCCAGGCCACTTATGAACTTAACATCCTAGAATCCAGTAGATGGTACTCAAACACCTATGGTTGTGCTAAGCCTCAAGTGTCCTAGTGCATCCTGCTCCCCAGAATGCTGCGGCACCCCTGTGAGTTCTTGTGCACCACGGTTGGGAGCCATTGGTCTGTGTCCTTGGCGGGCCAGACCAGTTGATGCCGTGGACCGGTCATTCCCCACCCCTAGTTCTTCTGGATCTTTCACCACAACACTATATATATCAATCTGCTCAGTTCCTCCTGCTCTATAATATGCTGTCTGTATTTACCATGTGATGCATTTACCACAGAAAACCATCTTATCCCCTTTTCAAAGGATAGGGGATAAGATGTCTGATCCTGGGGGTCCCGCCACTGGGGACCCCTACGATCTACAGTGCAGCACCTCAGTCATCTGTGCATGGAGTGAACTCCCCTTTGTGCTGGATGACTGGTGACTATAGCCTCCACGCCCCCTCCATTCATGTCTATGGGAGGAGGCGTGACGGCTACGAAGTAGCCGTCACGCCTCCTCCCATAGACATGAATGGAGGGAGTGTGGCGTGATGTCATGAACACGGAAGCTCAAAGCTTCTGTGTTCCGGACGCCGCTGCTGCCAACCCGGAGATTGCAGGGGTCCCCATTGGTGGGACCCCTGCAATAAGACATCTTATCCCTTATCCTTTGGGGTAACCCTTTAAGTAGACATATTGTGCATCACGACTGACTGTCCCCATTGTGATGTGAGAACAAGCTGTGCTCTCCGCGATTTGGAACACTGCAGAGCCCTGCCATCCACTGGCACACACAAAGTGTCTGTATACACGAGTGCTCGGAGACAAGGCATGTCAGACAAAATATTTAAATGAACTTGATAGTATTTACTCCTATTGGTAAATTATATGTGTAGTGATCCCGAGCCTGAGATTGAGAATAAAAACCATAACAAATATGAGTGTTGAGTTAATGCATTGTATAAATATTATTTTTTGAAAGAATTTTGTGGAGAAGAAAAGCTGATCGGAGCCATTGTTTACCCAGAAACATTGTTGGGGAGAGAAGCTGGGGCTATTAAATCTTTGAACAAATAATGTATATTTTTATTTTCTGGACAGGTGTCATTGGGGATTATTCTGGTTCATAAGTTAGAAGTCAGCAAGTGCTGTCCTCTAAGTGGATTCCCAGGAATGATTGAGGGACAGGAGTGTGGACAAAACAATAAGTAGGATTAAGACATTGCAGGATGAAAGAGTCCGGAGTGAGAAGAGTGATTGTGAAGTGTGTTAAGAAAATAAGATCTTCGGCGACTCCAAATACTCTTCGGAATGATGTGTGAATCTCAGCAATTACAACAATGAAGACAGAACCTTGCGTGTTTGACATGTTAAGTGACCACGGGGTAGAAAGGGCTTTGATCTGAGCCCCAGGGGTATGGCGTGGCGTTGTATGATAGACAGAAGGCTACAATGTACTTAAAATCATCGAGGTAACCAAGCGAGAGCCTGACACTACCTCTAGACTACAGCTCAATAATTGGTTACAGATGAGGAACCCCTTGAATTTTCTCAGAAATCTGTTCTTAGGGTGTCTATACTGTACATACATCGATTTTAATGATAATGATGAAGATGCTGCTGATAATACAGATATGGACAGTAAAAACCCATACTTTATTAAAGGGGTTTTCTGGCTTTATACATCTTATCTCCTATCCAAAGGACACCCGCGATCTAGGTGCAGCCCCCGGCATTCTGTGCCAGGTCATGCCTCTGAGATGGGGACGTGAAGCCCCCTAGTGATGTCACACCATGCCCCCTCCATTCATGTCTATGGGAGGGGGCGTGACGGTCGTCACGCCCCCTCCCATCGACATGAATGGAGGGGGCATGGCGTGACGTCACGTCTCGGGGGGCACTGCCCGGCACAGAATGTTGGGGGCTGCAATGAAATTATGGGGGTCCCCAGCAGCGGTACCCCTGTGATCAGACATCTTATACCCTGTCCTTTGGATAGGGGATAAGATATACAAAGCCGGAATACCCCTTTAATGTATCATCTTGGACTGTTGTTTACATAATTTACTCTGAAGCAGTTCTCTGCTCTCGACACTAACAAGTGCCTACTGACCCACTGATGAGAAGTGCCCACTGATGAGAAGTGCCCACTGTGAAGTACCCACTGATGAGAAGTGCCCATTGATAAGTGCCCACTGATGAGAAGTGCCTACTGATGAGAAGTGCCCACTGAGAAGTACCCACTGATAAGTGCCCACTGATGAGAAGTACCCACTGATGAGAAGTGCCTACTGATGAGAAGTGCCCACTGAGAAGTACCCACTGATTAGAAGTGCCCACTGAGAAGTACCCACTGATGAGAAGTGCCCACTGAGAAGTACCCACTGATAACTGCCCACTGATGAGAAGTACCCGCTGATAAGTGCCCACTGATGAGAAGTGCCTACTGATGAGAAGTGCCTACTGATGAGAAGTGCCCACTGAGAAGTACCCACTGATAAGTGCCCACTGATGAGAAGTGCCCACTGAGAAGTACCCACTGATAAGTGCCCACTGATTAGAAGTGCTCACTGAGAAGTACCCACTGATGAGAAGTGCCCACTGAGAAGTACCCACTGATAAGTGCCCACTTATGAGAAGTACCCGCTGATAAGTGCCCACTGATTTGAAGTGCCGACTGAGAAGTACCCACTGAGAAGTTCCCACTGATTAAAATGCCCACTGAGAAGTACCCACTGATGAGAAGTGCCCACTGATAAGTGCCCACTAAGAAGTACCCACTGATGAGAGGTGCCCACTGAAAAGTGCCCACTGAGTAAAGACTGAGATCAGAAAGTGCTACGCAACAGGATTGTTCACCGTCAGACCAGGGGCGGCAGGGAATCATCACATTTTAATTGTTTTTACCCCAGCATGGCCATATCCAACCCTTGTCAACAAGGTGTGTTATTACACGATCACCCCTTATTGGATAGTGACAGATTATGAAGAGATACGCCTCATGGACAAGGGGAATGGTAACACCCAGTTGTCAATTTTTGTAATACACTATATTTCCCAAAGGAATAACAGAGTAAGGAAACACAGAAGAGTTCTAAGTAAAGATGCTCAAGATTGTTAGTCCATGAAGAATAAGAATATTTACTAAAATCAACACTGTGCGTTTAAAAGCTGTACGGTAGTGCACATTTATGGAAAAAGGAGACAATTTAAAATATTTAGCACTTACAAAAATAACAGTGGCTCCAATATTACATCAAGGGCAAGATATGTGTATTTTACCTGTTTCTATTTCTTCTTTGCATTAGTGCTTCAAACTTTTTAGACTTTTATGTTCTAACTTTTAATGTTCACATATAGTATATTGATCAATATTTGTAACCAAAACCAGCAGAAGGTGCAAATCTTTAGCTTGGTTTTGGCTAAACATACTGATCAAAATACTATGTGTGAAAAGAGTTAGTGTCCGAATTCTTTGAGGACAGTGACTTCCTAATACATGGGTGAAGTCCAATATAGGAATGTGGTTAGGTTAGATCAGATATGCTTGCTTGAAGGGGTTTGGGAAGTTTCATTGGTGGGCTGGCCATTTACTGTAATGTGCCTCTGACCAGTAGTTTTGCAACAGCTGGAGGCACACGGGTTGGGAAATGCTGCCTTAGGCTATATTCACATACAGAGGTGTAACTTGTGGGCCCCAATGATAAATCTGCAACAGGGCCCCATGTGCCATTGATAATAATGGTCTCTTACAGGGCAGATCTGCCTTGGGACCCCTATGACACTAAGGCCCTACTGTGACTGTTACCTCTACACAACCTTTAGATAAACCCCTGTTGTAGAAATCGAGTGTGGATTCTAAAGTGGATTTGATGTTGTAATTTGTACGAAATCTGTGTCCCATTGATTTCAGTTGGAAGTCTACACCATACAGGGGCTTCTCAAACATTTTCTAGAGGGTACTCCACCTCTAGACATCTTATCCCCTATCCTATCCATAAGATGTCTTATCGCGGTGGTCCTGCAGCTGGGAACCCCCGTGATCTTGACTGCGGCACCCCAGACATCCGGTGGACGGAGCGAACTTTGCTCTGTGCCGGATGACTGGCGATGCGGGGCGGAGGCTCGTGACATCACGGCCACGCTTCGCTCATGACGTCACAGCCACACCCCCTCAAGGCAAGTCAAAAATGGGTGCAGCAGGGAGATTGCGGGGGTCACCAGCAGCGGGACCCCCACAATCAGACATCTTATCCCCTATCCTTTGGATAGGGGATAAGATGTCTAGGGGCGGAGTGTCCCTTTAAGTCTCACCCAACAGACTAAAGTGATGCCTGGGTCTCACTAGACAGACCAAGGACCTCACCATCTGTGGTAGAAGTCCATGATTACCTTTCATTAGTCTCATTAACTTTGTATGAGTGAATGTTGCTGAGCAAGAGTGTTGTCCCACCAAAACAGTCCCTTACCAAAAACTAGAGGGTCCTCACATTTTGAGGAGCACCTGCTTTATACATCTAAAAGAAATGTCTTATCATTCCTTGATGCAGAATCTGTGGTGATTCCATGCACAGGAACTGAATCTTGATGTGGTCTAGACCAACTGAAGATCTTTAGCATGGTAATAATCCTTAACTACAATGCAACATGTGTAATGTCCCAGTACAGGATATACTCCTGTACAGTGCTTAGGCCCTGTCAGGTTGAGTCCCTCATTGTTCTAGGGGCTCTCCTGCAGCGTCTCCCCCATAGTAGTAAGTCTAATGATATGCATAGTGCTGTAAAAATAGTGCATAATGTTATGTATAGGTAAATAAAGTATAAAGGACCTGTGCCGCCCTGGTCGGTGATAGGCTGAGCCCACTGTCATGTAAGAAGCCGGCCAGAGCTTCTTACATGACAGTGGGCTCAGCCTATCACAGGCCAGGGCGGGACATCGCTACGGCCGGTGATACGCCGACGGCTCTGCGGCGTCCCCAGGAAGTGAAATGACGTCAGCACTGCCGGACCGCGAGGCCTGTGCCGGACCAACGGGGGCTCGTAGGAAGGTATGTATGAGTTTATTTTGTTTATTTTTGAGGCCCGGGCACAGTAATATATAAATGTTTACCACTGCAGTTGTCCTTTAAGGAACAGCAAAGCACAGACATAACAGATCTTGTGTCCAGTCCACCTGGAGGCCATAAAGCCTGCACACCAGCCACATTGTCAGTAAGTCATCTCATCTATGTCTGCTGTCTCTACTAAAGTCAAGTCACTAGTCCAGTCAATTATATTGAGAGTGGCTGTATTGAAGTCTGACTCAAAAGTACTTCAAGTCCCAGCAAGCGGCAAGGCCCTTTCCGTGTTACTGGTCGACTCTCTGGGATTCTCGCGTAGCTGTAAAGATTTTAACAACTGTCTAACCTCAGTAAAGCTACCGTTAACCCTTACCTGATCTTGGACTATTATTGCCCTGCCTAACCTTGAGATAGCGGTACTACCGTTTGGGTGGTTACCGGGAAAACCACCCCCTGGCGTCACGAACATTAGGGGTTAATAACACCTTACCCCTGGGCTATACCATCTGCCCCATCCACCTACACCCTTCACACCCCGTGGTCACACCACAGCTTTGGCGTCACCACACATGTATTTGCACAGCCACAATATGAGGCCAAACAAGTTTTTTGGCAGATCCATGAGGACTATCCCCTTTGACATTGAAAGAGGTTAAAGGGGTACTCAGGAGAACTGAACTGATCAGAAGCTTGTCCTCTATCCACAGTGTTTAATAGTGCAGGTTCAAAGCGCTGGGACCCCTGTCATCTCCTGTACGGGGCCTGTCTACTTATGCATCCTTGGCGCACTC